>NC_134094.1:119232379-119544879 GCF_000715075.1 Nicotiana tabacum | reverse complement strand
AGCTTTCGGTGAGTCTTGCTCAGGAATGAATTTTAAGTGCTTCTTCTTCAAAAACGAAAACTGATGGAGCCCGTGGCTCTGATGGTGAAAAGGAGACAGAAGAGGGTTCTTTAGTGTGAAGACCACGAGTCAGAAGACGTGTGGTCTCTGATGATGAAACTAATCCTTCTCGTGTCCCTTCAACAAGCTCAATCCCTTTTAGACTCACAGATGAGCCAGAAAGTGCTCCTTTATTGATTTTCCATAAAGATGTTATTGATCCTCCCCCACGCTCTGTTGATAGATTGTTTGCACATGGCTTCGAAGGTGATGAAGCTTTTGGGCCTGTTTCTTCCAATCTCAGTTATCGTTAATCCTCCCGTGTCCTTACCTGACGCTTCTCCTGCTGCTACTCCCGTGGCTACTTTCCATGCAGAAGCCGAACCTTCCAGTAGCAGTAGGGCAATGAAAAGAGTTGTTATTGAGGTTCCTGAATGTGGTAACTTATTAAGAAAATCTGGTCGAGCCGACATGTGGTTGAAACCTCTGCTAGGTCCCCGCAGAAAAGTCGAAGTTAGAAAGTCATAGCTCATTGACCTTGATGAATGGTATTGTTCACTCTTCCTTAAATGTACACGTTTAATTATATTTCCTTTCTCTTCTTTTTCTTACTCATAACTCTTTACCCTTTTTTGTAGATCAACTTTATTGGCACGGAGCTTATGAAAAGAGTTGTTCAGATGGACCGGCAAGTTATAGATTACCGCACTGAGGCTGATAACTGGAAAGGGCAATTCGAAGGTCTTCAATTGGAAAAATAAGTTCTAGCGGAAGAGAAAAATGCATTGGAACAACGAATGAGAGTAATTGTCACAGAATTAGCGATTGAAAAAGCCTCTTCTAGTCAGGTTGGAAAGGATAAGGATATCTTTGAATCTTTCTTTTTTGAACAACTTTCAAAGGCAATAGAAGAATTAAGGAGTTTGAAGGAACTCCTTAATCTAAAGGAGGCTTATGCGGGAGAGCTGGTTCAAACGCTTACTCAAGCTCAGGAAGATCTCTGTGCCTCTACTGATAAGATTCAGTTCTTGAAAATCTCTCTTGATCCTTTGAAGATAGCTTATGATGCCTCTGAAGCAGATAAAGAAGAGTTGAGAGCCGAAATTGACCAGTGGGAGAAAGATTATGAGATGCTCGAGGATAAGCTAACGTTGGATGTGAGTTGGTCTTTCCTTAACACTCGCCTCGAGGCTCTAGTTGATGCCAACCAAGAGGGTTATGACCTTAATGTTGAGATTGCCAAAGCTAAATAAGCAATTGAAAAACCTCAGCAACGTCAAAGCTTTTCCTCACCTGAAGTCGAAGGTCCTGAAAGTGATGAAAATGGACTTGTTCTTGGTGAGGCTGATGCTCAAGCCTCTTCTTCTCAAGTCAATCCTTCTTCTCCCGTTGATGATGCTCCCGTGGATGATGCCCCCATTGATGATGCTCCTTAGTTTTTTCTTGCTTTTTTGTTAACTTTTATTTAGTTGCTTTGCTCTTAATTTAACAACTTTTTGGAAGATTGTTTTTTTTTTTTTGGGAAGGTCATTTTTTGGTCACCCCTGCCTTCTTTTGGGGTTTAATGATAAACTAGCGCCTCTGTTGTCCCAAGGTTTAATATATGTTTCGGTTTCTTTTATCGTTTATTTTGATCTTTGATATTTGAGTTTTTTCCTTGCATTTAAAAATATTTTAACAGTCCGTGACTTTAATAGACACAGATTTTTATAAAAGAGAGTCCTTTTATGTTAACGATACTGATGAAGATGGCGTCTCATCTTCATATTGGTGTAAATATATGAAAGACGAAGTAGACATGAAAAAAATGATTTGAGAAAGTTTTATGCTTTGAACTTTCAAATGAATTTCGTACATCACTTTCATTTATTCATACAATACTTTCATAACTGCTTTCTTTGTAACAGATTTTGAAATACAAAATCGGGTCTATTATCCCGTGACTAATTTTTTGCCTTAACCTAAAACTCGTAGGAACATGGAACGTATCTTGTGTCCTTTTCGCAAGTTTACACCTTTCCAAGTTCTCTTTAAGGTTTTCGATTCAGGTTTCTATATGTATAGTCCCCGCCAGTGTTAAAGCTTTGAAGTATGAAATCTTGAACACTGGATCACTCCTTCCTTTTGGTCCATTTCCTGAAAAGGAAAATACAAACGGGACTCAGAGATATATATTTAGATGATGACTGCATAACTCCTTTTTCCATCAGAAAGGTTGTAACCTAGACCGGGAAAAATTTAGTATTCTGCATGTCTTTCGGGTTTAATATCATCATTTGGTATGGGATAGTATTTTTCCTATCATCTAAAATTATTAGTAAAATCCAAAAGAACAAAATAAAATCGTAATTGAGTGATACCTGCCCACGGGTACTTTCTTCGTCTAAAAGTAGTATTTCTTCAGATGAACAGCGTTCTAGTTTGATGGTAGCATCTTGCCATCTATAGTTTCCAACTCATATGCTCCTTTTCCAGCGATGCCTCGAACCCTATAAGGGCCTTCCCAATTCGGACTTAGCATTGCTACAACACTGACTGCAAAAACTGAGCCACCCGGCCACAATGGGTGCAGCCGAGCCACCCACCATGGGTGAGCTAAATTTTGACCTTCTCAATTCGGACTTAATTTTCCCGCATTAGCTGCTTTTGTTGATCGAAACACCTTTTTGAGGGCGAAGTCCCTAATCTTGAAGTACCTCAGATTAGCTTTCCTATTTTAATATCGTTCAATAATCTGTTTTAGAGCCGTCATCCTTATTAGCACTGCTTCTCTCCTTTCTTCTAGTAAATTCAAATTTATTTTTATTTCTTCCTCATTTGAATCCACAGTAAAATGTGTGTATCTGGTACTTGGTTCACCTATTTCTACTGGAATTAAGGCTTCAGTGCCATAGACAAGCGAAAATGGAGTCTCATTCGTACTTGTTTTTGCTATCGTTCGATAAGCCCATAATACCCCCGGTAACACTTCTGGACACTTTCCTTTCGATTCTTCTAGTCTCTTCTTCAAGTTATTAATAATAACTTTGTTGGTTGACTCAGCTTGCCCATTGGCTATAGGATAATAAGGTGCAGATGTAATTTGTTTAATCTGCCAACTCTGAAAGAACTCTGTGATTTTTGTGCCTACGAATTGTGGGCCATTATCACATGCGATTTCCTTTGGAACTCCAATGCGGTAGATAATGTTTTGCCAAATAAAGTCCCTGACTTCTTTTTCTCGCACCTGTTTGAAAGCTCCTGCTTCTACCCATTTTGAAAAATAATATGTTAAAACTAATAGAAATCGTACATTTCCTTTAGCTTGAGGTAACGGACCTACGATATTCATGCCCCATTTTATGAAAGGCCATGGCGATATAACCGAATGTAACAATCCTGCTGGGCGATGCATGTTATTGGCATATCGTTGACACTTATCGCACCTGGCTGCAAATTTTCTGCTTCGTCCTCCATTTTTGGCCAATAGTATCCTGCTCTTATTAAAGTCTTCACCAATGATCTTCCCCCCAGCATGATTGCCGCAGTTCCCCTTATGTGCTTCTCTCGTCACATATTCCGTTTGTGAAGGTCCTAGATACCGTGCCAAAGGTCCACCGAACATCTTTCGGTATAAGTTTCCACAAATTAAGCAATAACGGGCGGCGTTTTGGCTACCTGTGACTTCTCGTTCTTGTTTTGGTCGAGTTTCGAATGAAACAAATGTATTACAATAGCATTTTCTGCATTTGTTATCTCAGTAACAGACAGGAGATTGGCAAACGCATCTGCTTCTGCATTCTCCTCCCTGTGTATTTGAACAGCCTTCCACTACTGAAATTATTTGACTAATTCCCGTACCTTTTCCAGGTATTGTTGCATCCGTGCCTTGTTTGCTATGTAAGTCCCCTGCATTTGGTTAACTACTAGTTGTGAGTCACTTTTGATTACAATATGTTCTATGCCAAGTTCTCGTGCCAGTTCCAAACCTGCAATCATAGCTTCGCACTCTGCTTCATTGTTAGTGATGGGACAACATGTTATTGCTTGTCTTATGGCTTCCCCTGAAGGCGTAATTAAAACAATACCTGAGCCTGCTCCTTTAACATTCGAGGAACCGTCGGTAAATTAAATCCAAGTCCCCAGATTAGATCCGGTAAATACCTGTAATTCTTTTTCTTCTTCAGGAACTAAATTCGTGCTGAAATCTGCCACAAAATCTGCTAAAACCTGCTATTTTATTCCAGTTCTAGGCTGGTATATGATATCATACTCACTGAGTTCTATTGCCCACTTAGCTAACCTTCCAGATAGTTCTTGTTTATGCAATATATTCCTCAGGGGGGAAAGCAGTTATTACAGAGATATGATGACATTGAAAATAAAGTCTCAACTTTTTAGTTGTTGTGATTAATGCTAAAGAAAGCTTTTCTAGATGAGGATATCATGTCTCAGCATCTAACAAAGATTTACTAACATAATATATCAGAGATTGTTTACCTTTATCCTCTCGTACCAACACCACACTTACCGCCACTTCTGACACAACAAGGTAAATAAGCAGCCTTTCTCCGTCTTTTGGTTTGGCTAGCAAAGGCGGATTTGACAAATACGATTTTAGGTCCTTGAGGGCTTTTTCATCAGTCCATTCAAATTGATTCTGCTTTTTCAATACTGAAAAGAATTTTAAACTTTTTTTCGATGATTTTGAAATAAATCTCCCCAGCGCTGCTATTCTTCTTGTTAATCTCTGCACTTTTTTTTTGCTTGTGAGTACATCTGGTATTTCCTTGATAGCTTTGATTTGTGCAGGATTAACTTCAATACCCCTATTAGAAACAAGAAAACCTAAAAACTTACCTGAAAGCTACGCCAAAAGCACATTTTTCTGGATTTAGCTTCATATTGTATTTGCGGAGAATCTGGAAAGTATCTGACAGATGTTGAAAATGATCTCCCGTTTGTGCTGATTTGACTAGCATATCATCAATGTAGACTTCCATAGTCTTTCCCAGATGTTCTTGAAACATTTTAGTTACCAATCTTTGGTACGAGTCCCCCGGCATTTTTTTGACCAAATAGTATAACTTTGTAACAGTAAGTCACCATGTCTGTGATAAAAGAAGTTTTTTCTTCATCTAAAGGATCCATCTTTATTTGGTTATATCCTGAGTATGCATCTAAAAAACTTAACAGCTCATATCCTGCGGTAGAATTAATTAGTTGATCTATATGCAGCAAAGGAAGCGAATCTTTAGGACAAGATTTATTTAAATCAGTATAATCTATATAAACTCGCCATTTCCCATTCTTTTTTGGAACTACCACAGTATTAGCTAGCCGGATAGGGTATTTTACCTCTCGTATTGACCCGATTTTTGAAAGCTTTTGTACCTCATCTTGGATTACTTGATTTTGGAAGGATCACTACTTCCTCTTCTTCTGCTTGACAGGTGGATATGAAGGGTCCTCATTCGGTTTGTGGGTCATCACCTCCGGTGGTATACCTGTCATATCTGAATGCGACCAAGCAAAGCAATCTGCGTTAGCTTTTAAAAACTCAATTAACTTACCTTTCATTTCTGGGATTAAGTTTGCTCCGATGTAAAGTTTTCTATCTGGCTAGTGTATAAATAGCACCACCACATCGAGTTCTTCGGTAGTTGTCTTAATGTTTTCATTTTCTTCTGACTCTTAAATAACATCGGGTCTTGAATCAACATCAGTTTATCCTCGAATGCCTTCAGTTGAGGTTTGTATTACGACGTCCTCAACTGAATTCTTTATTTGCTATTTCTCGCCTGTAACATCGTTTACCGTGCTTGTAGCCACCACTAAATTGATTCTTCTAGAAGCTTGTTGATCTTCACGGATTTGACGAATCCCCCACTGTGAAGGAAATTTAATAACTTGATGCAATATGGACGGTACAACATCCATATCGTGAATCCTTGGTCTTCCTAGAATAATATTATAAGCCATGTCTGCATCTATCACCTGGAACTTTGTGTCCTTGATAACCCCTTATACAAACGTAGCAAGCACTACTTCCCCTTTTGTGATAATGCTTGTATATCAAATCCAGACAAAGACCGTGCCTTTGGTATATTTAGATGATGACTGCATAACTCTTTTTTCCATCAGAAAGGTTATAACCTAGACCGGGAAAAATTTAGTATTCTGCATGTCTTTCGGGTTTAATATCATCATTTGGTACGGGATAGTATTTTTCCTATCATCTAAAATTTTTAGTAAAATCCAAAAGAACAAAATAAAATCGTAATTGAGTGATACCTGCCCACGGGTACTTTCTTCGTCTAAAAATAGTATTTCTTCAGATGAACAGCGTTCCAGTTTGATGGTAGCATCTTGCCATCTATGGTTTCCAACTCATATGCTCCTTTTCCAGCGATGCCTCGAACCCTATAAGGGCCTTCCCAATTCGGACTTAGCATTGCTACAACACTGACTGCAAAAACTAAGCCACCCGGCCACAATGGGTGCAGCCGAGCCACCCACCATGGGTGAGCTAAATTTTGACCTTCTCGATTCGGACTTAATTTTCCCGCATTAGCTGCTTTTGTTGATCGAAACACCTTTTTGAGGGCGAAGTCCCTAATCTTGAAGTACCTCAGATTAGCTTTCCTATTTTAATATCGTTCAATAATCTGTTTTAGAGCCGCCATCCTTATTAGCGCTGCTTCTCTCCTTTTTTCTAGTAAATTCAAATTTATTTTTATTTCTTCCCCATTTGAATCCTCAGTAGAATGTGTGTATCTGGTACTTGGTTCACCTATTTCTACTGGAATTAAGGCTTCAGTGCCATAGACAAGCGAAAATGGAGTCTCGTCCGTACTTATTTTTGCTATCGTTCGATAAGCCCATAATACCCCCGGTAACACTTCTGGACACTTTCCTTTCGATTCTTCTAGTCTCTTCTTCATGTTATTAATAATAACTTTGTTGGTTGACTCAGCTTGCCCATTGGCTATAGGATAATAAGGTGCAGATGTAATTTGTTTAATCTGCCAACTCTAAAAGAACTCTGTGATTTTCGTGCCTACGAATTGTGGGCCATTATCACATGCGATTTCCTTTGGAACTCCAATGCGGTAGATAATGTTTTGCCAAATAAAGTCCCTGACTTCTTTTTCTCGCACCTGTTTGAAAGCTCCTGCTTCTACCCATTTTGAAAAATAATATGTTAAAACTAATAGAAATCGTACCTTTCCTTTAGCTTGAGGTAACGGACCTACGATATCCATGCCCCATTTCATGAAAAGCCATGGCGATATAACCGAATATAAAATTCCTGCTGGGCGATGCATGTTATTGGCATATCGTTGACACTTATCGCACCTGACTGCAAATTTTCTGCTTCGTCCTCCATTTTTGGCCAATAGTATCCTGCTCTTATTAAAGTCTTCACCAATGATCTTCCCCCCAGCATGATTGCCGCAGTTCCCCTTATGTGCTTCTCTCGTCACATATTCCGTTTGTGAAGGTCCTAGATACCGTGCCAAAGGTCCACCGAACATCTTTCGGTATAAGTTTCCACAAATTAAGCAATAACGGGCGGCGTTTTGGCTACCTGTGACTTCTCGTTCTTGTTTTGGTCGAGTTTCGAATGAAACAAATGTATTACAATAGCATTTTCTGCATTTGTTATCTCAGTAACAGACAGGAGATTGGCAAACGCATCTGCTTCTGCATTCTCCTCCCTGTGTATTTGAACAGCCTTCCACTACTGAAATTATCTGACTAATTCCCGTACCTTTTCCAGGTATTGTTGCATCCGTGCCTTGTTTGCTATGTAAGTCCCCTGCATTTGGTTAACTACTAATTGTGAGTCACTTTTGATTACAATATGTTCTATGCCAAGTTCTCGCGCCAGTTCCAAACCTGCAATCATAGCTTCGCACTCTGCTTCATTGTTAGTGATGGGACAACATGTTATTGCTTGTCTTATGGCTTCCCCTGAAGGCGTAATTAAAACAATACCTGAGCCTGCTCCTTTAACATTCAAGGAACCGTCGGTAAATAAAATCCAAGTCCCCAGATTAGATCCGGTAAATACCTGTAATTCTTTTCTTCTTCAGGAACTAAATTCGTACCGAAATCTGCCACAAAATCTGCTAAAACCTGCTATTTTATTGCAGTTCTAGGCTGGTATATGATATCATACTCACTGAGTTCTATTGCCCACTTAGCTAACCTTCCAGATAGTTCTTGTTTATGCAATATATTCCTCAGGGGGGAAAGCAGTTATTACAGAGATATGATGACATTGAAAATAAAGTCTCAACTTTTTAGTTGTCGTGATTAATGCTAAAGAAAGCTTTTCTAGATGAGGATATCATGTCTCAGCATCTAACAAAGATTTACTAACATAATATATCAGAGATTGTTTACCTTTACCCTCTCGTACCAACACCACACTTACCGCCACTTCTGACACAACAAGGTAAATAAGCAGCCTTTCTCCGTCTTTTGGTTTGGCTAGCAAAGGCAGATTTGACAAATATGATTTTAGGTCCTTGAGGGCTTGTTCATCAGTCCATTCAAATTGATTCTGCTTTTTCAATACTGAAAAGAATTTAAAAAAAAATTTCGATGATTTTGAAATAAATCTCCCCAGCGCTACTATTCTTCTTGTTAATCTCTGCACTTCTTTTTTGCTTGTGAGTACATCCGGTATTTCCTCGATAGCTTTGATTTGTGCAGGATTAACTTCAACACCCCTATTAGAAACAAGAAAACCTAAAAACTTACCTGAAAGCTACGCCAAAAGCACATTTTTCTGGATTTAGCTTCATATTGTATTTGCGGAGAATCTGGAAAGTATCTGACAGATGTTGAAAATGATCTCCCGTTTGTGCTGATTTGACTAGCATATCATCAATGTAGACTTCCATAGTCTTTCCCAGATGTTCTTGAAACATTTTAGTTACCAATCTTTGGTACGCGGCCCCCGGCATTTTTTTGACCAAATGGCATGACTTTGTAACAGTAAGTCACCATGTCTGTGATAAAAGAAGTTTTTTCTTCATCTAAAGGATCCATCTTTATTTGGTTATATCCTGAGTATGCATCTAAAAAACTTAACAGCTCATATCCTGCGGTAGAATTAATTAGTTGATCTATATGCAGCAAAGGAAGCGAATCTTTAGGACAAGATTTATTTAAATCAGTATAATCTATATAAACTCGCCATTTCCCATTCTTTTTTGGATCTACCACAGTATTAGCTAGCCAGTTAGGGTATTTTACCTCTCGTATTGACCCGATTTTTGAAAGCTTTCGTACCTCATCTTGGATTACTTGATTTTGGAAGGACCACTACTTCCTCTTCTTCTGCTTGACAGGTGGATATGAAGGGTCCTCATTCGGTTTGTGGGTCATCACCTCCGGTAGTATACCTGTCATATCTGAATACAAACAAGCAAAGCAATCTGCGTTAGCTTTTAAAAACTCAATTAACTTACCTTTCATTTCTGGGATTAGGTTTGCTCCGATGTAAAGTTTTCTATCTGGCTAGTGTATAAATAGCACCACCGCATCGAGTTCTTCGGTAGTTGTCTTAATGTTTTCATTTTCTTCTGACTCTTGAATAACATCGGGTCTTGAATCAACATCAGTTTATCCTCGAATGCCTTCAGTTGAGGTTTGTATTACGACGTCCTCAACTGAAGTCTTTAGTTGCTATTTCTCGCCTGTAACATCGTTTACCGTGCTTGTAGCCACCACTGAATTGATTCTTCTAGAAGCTTGTTGATCTCTATGGATTTGACGAATCCCCCACTGTGAAGGAAATTTAATAACTTGATGCAATATGGATGGTACAACATCCATATCGTGAATCCATGGTCTTCCTAGAATAATATTATAAGCCATGTCTGCATCTATCACCTGGAACTTTGTGTCCTTGATAACCCCTTATGCAAACGTAGCAAGCACTACTTCCCCTTTTGTGATAATGCTTGTATATCAAATCCAGACAAAGACCGTGCCTTTGGTATATTTAGATGATAACTGCATAACTCTTTTTTCCATCAGAAAGGTTATAACCTAGACCGGGAAAAATTTAGTATTCTGCGTGTCTTTCGGGTTTAATATCATCATTTGGTACGGGATAGTATTTTTCCTATCATCTAAAATTGTTAGTAAAATCCAAAAGAACAAAATAAAATCGTAATTGAGTGATACCTGCCCACGGGTACTTTCTTCGTCTAAAAGTAGTATTTTTTCAGATGAACAGCGTTCCAGTTTGATGGTAGCATCTTGCCATCTATGGTTTCCAACTCATATGCTCCTTTTTCAGTGATGCCTCGAACCCTATAAGGGCCTTCCCAATTCGGACTTAGCATTGCTACAACACTGACTGCAAAAACTGAGCCACCCGGCCACAATGGGTGCAGCCGAGCCACCCACCATGGGTGAGATAAATTTTGACCTTCTCAATTCAGACTTAATTTTCCCGCATTAGCTGCTTTTGTTGATCGAAACACCTTTTTGAGGGCGAAGTCCCTAATCTTGAAGTACCTCAGATTAGCTTTCCTATTTTAATATCGTTCAATAATCTGTTTTAGAGCCGCCATCCTTATTAGCGCTGCTTCTCTCCTTTCTTCTAGTAAATTCAAATTTATTTTTATTTCTTCCTCATTTGAATCCTCAGTAGAATGTGTGTATCTCGTACTTGGTTCACCTATTTCTACTGGAACTAAGGCTTCAGTGCCATAGACAAGCGAAGATGGAGTCTCGTCCGTACTTGTTTTTGCTATCGTTCGATAAGCCCATAATACCCCCGGTAACACTTCTGGACACTTTCCTTTCGAATCTTCTAGTCTCTTCTTCAAGTTATTAATAATAACTTTGTTGGTTGACTCAGCTTGCCCATTCGCTACAGAATAATAAGGTGCAGATGTAATTTGTTTAATCTGCCAACTCTGAAAGAACTCTGTGATTTTCGTGCCTACGAATTGTGGGCCATTATCACACGCGATTTCCTTTGGAACTCCAATGCGGTAGATAATGTTTTGCCAAATAAAGTCCCTGACTTCTTTTTCTCGCACCTGTTTGAAAGCTCCTGCTTCAACCCATTTTGAAAAATAATATGTTAAAACTAATAGAAATCGTACCTTTCCTTTAGCTTGAGGTAACGGACCTACGATATCCATGCCTCATTTCATGAAAGGCCATGGCGATATAACCGAATACAACAATCCTGCTGGGCGATGCATGTTATTGGCATATCGTTGACAATTATCGCACCTGGCTGCAAATTTTCTGCTTCGTCCTCCATTTTTGGCCAATAGTATCCTGCTCTTATTAAAGTCTTCACCAATGATCTTCCCCCCCAGCATGATTGCCACAGTTCCCCTTATGTGCTTCCCTCATCACATATTCTGTTTGTGAAGGTCCTAGATACCGTGCCAAAGGTCCACCGAACATCTTTCGGTATAAGTTTCCACAAATTAAGCAATAACGGGCGGCTTTTTGACGAACCTGTGACTTCTCGTTCTTGTTTTGGTCGAGTCCCGAATGAAACAAATGTATTACAATAGCATTTTCTGCTTTTGTTATCTCAGTAACAGACACGAGATTGGCTAACGCATCTGCTTTTGCATTCTCCTCCCTGTGTATTTGAACAGCCTTCCACGACTGAAATTATCTGACTAATTCCCGTACTTTTTCCAGGTATTGTTACATCTGTGCCTTGTTTGCTATGTAAGTCCCCTGCATTTGGTTAACTACTAGTTGTGAGTCACTTTTGATTACAATATGTTCTATGCCAAGTTCTCGCGCCAGTTCCAAACCTGCAATCATAGCTTCACACTCTGCTTCATTGTTAGTGATGGGACAACATGTTATTGTTTGTCTTATGGCTTCCCCTGAAGGCGTAATTAAAACAATACCTGAGCCTGCTCCTTTAACATTCGAGGAACCGTCGGTAAATAAAATCCAATTCCCCAGATTAGATCCGGTAAATACATGTAATTCTTTTTCTTCTTTAGGAACTAAATTCGTGCTGAAATCTGCCACAAAATCTGCTAAAACCTGCTATTTTATTACAGTTCTAGGCTGATATATGATATCATACTCACTGAGTTCTATTGCCCACTTAGCTAACCTTCCAGATAGTTCCTGTTTATGCAATATATTCCTCAGGGGGAAAAGCAGTTATTACAAAGATAGGATGACATTGAAAATAAAGTCTCAACTTTTTAGTTGTAGTAATTAATGCTAAAGAAAGCTTTTCTAGATGAGGATATCATGTCTCAGCATCTAACAAAGATTTACTAACATAATATATCAGAGATTGTTTACCTTTATCCTCTCGTACCAACACCACACTTACCGCCACTTCTGACACAACAAGGTAAATAAGCAGCCTTTCTCCGTCTTTTGGTTTGGCTAGCAAAGGCGGATTTGACAAATACGATTTTAGGTCCTTGAGGGCTTGTTCATCAGTCCATTCAAATTGATTCTGCTTTTTCAATACTGAAAAGAATTTAAAACTTTTTTCCGATGATTTTGAAATAAATCTCCCCAGTGCTACTATTCTTCTTGTTAATCTCTGCACTTCTTTTTTGCTTGTGAGTACATCCGGTATTTCCTCGATAGCTTTGATTTGTGCAAGATTCACTTCAATACCCCTATTAGAAACAAGAAAACCTAAAAACTTACCTGAAGCTATGCCAAAAGCACATTTTTTTGGATTTAGCTTCATATTGTATTTGCGGAGAATCTGGAAAGTATCTGACAGATGTTGAAAATGATCTCCTGCTTGTGCTGATTTGACTAGCATATCATCAATGTAGACTTCCATAGTCTTTCCCAGATGTTCTTGAAATATTTTAGTTACCAATCTTTGGTACGCGGCCCCCGGCATTTTTTTGACCAAATGGCATGACTTTGTAACAGTAAGTCACCATGTCTGTGATAATAGAAGTTTTTTCTTCATCTAAAGGATCCATCTTTATTTGGTTATATCCTGAGTATGCATCTAAAAAACTTAACAGCTCATATCCTGCGATAGAATTAATTAGTTAATCTATATGCAGCAAAGGAAGCGAATCTTTAGGACAAGATTTATTTAAATCAGTATAATCTATATAAACTCGCCATTTCCCATTCTTTTTTGGAACTACCACAGTATTAGCTAGCCGGATAGGGTATTTTACCTCTCGTATTGACCCGATTTTTGAAAGCTTTTGTACCTCATCTTGGATTACTTGATTTTGGAAGGATCACTACTTCCTCTTCTTCTGCTTGACAGGTGGATATGAAGGGTCCTCATTCGGTTTGTGGGTCATCACCTTCGGTGGTATACCTGTCATATCTGAATGCGACCAAGCAAAGCAATCTGCGTTAGCTTTTAAAAACTCAATTAACTTACCTTTCATTTCTGGGATTAGGTTTGCTCCGATGTAAAGTTTTCTATCTGGCTAGTGTATAAATAGCACCACCGCATCGAGTTCTTCGGTAGTTGTCTTAATGTTTTCATTTGCTTCTGACTCTTGAATAACATCGGGTCTTGAATCAACATCAGTTTATCCTCGAATGCCTTCAGTTGAGGTTTGTATTACGACGTCCTCAACTGAATTCTTTAGTTGCTATTTCTCGCCTGTAACATCGTTTACCGTGCTTGTAGCCACCACTGAATTGATTCTTTTAGAAGCTTGTTGATCTCTATGGATTTGACGAATCCCCTACTGTGAAGGAAATTTAATAACTTGATGCAATATGTACGGTACAACATCCATATCATGAATCCATGGTCTTCCTAGAATAATATTATAAGCCATGTCTGCATCTATCACCTGGAACTTTGTGTCCTTGATAACCCTTATGCAAATGTAGCAAGCACTACTTCCCCTTTTGTGATAATGCCTGTATATCAAATCCAGACAAAGACCGTGCCTTTGGTATCACTTTGTCATTAGCTTGAATTTCTGCAACGACCCGACTTATCATTTTAAGGATTAGCATCTCGTTCAATGACTTAAGGTCATGAGCAACTTTGTGATGTGTATTATAACTTGCGTGTGTGGTCGAGTTTGGTTTTAGGATGATTCGGGATTAAATTGAAAGAACAATTCTCCTTTTTGAATCTTAAATGAAAAGAGTTGACCAGAGTTAAACTTTTGAGCAAACGACTCTGGAATAGACTTTTGATTCTTCCAATAGCTTCATATGGTGATTTTGGACTTAGGAGTGTGTCCGAAAAATTATTTGGAAGCCCGTAGTTAAATTAGGCTTGAAATGGCAAAAATAGGAAGTTTAAGTTGGAAGTTTGACCGGGGAGTTAACTTTTTGATATCGCGGTCAGAATCGAGTTCTGAAATTTTTCATAGGTCCGTTATATCATTTATGACTTGTGTGCAAAATTTGAGGTCAATCGGACTTGATTTGATAGGTTTCTGCATCAAATGTAGAATTTGAAATTTTTAAGTTTCATTAAGCTTGAATTGGGGTATGATTCATGGTTTTAGCGTTGTTTGATGTGATTTGAGATTTCGACTAAGTCCGTAATATGTTTTGAGACTTGTTGATATGTTCAGACGGGGTCCCGAGTGGCTTGGGTGAGTTTTGGAGTGGTTTCGGACTATTTCTAGGCCATTTTTAGTTGCCGATTTTTTGCCACAGAGGTATGCATCGCGATTGCGGACAAATGGTCGCGATCACGAAGAGCAAATTTGCTGTTTGGACACTGTGAATCGCGATCGTGGAAGACTTTTCGCGATCGCGTAGAGCTAAATCCTGCTGCACTGACCCAAATTTGGAAGCTTGTATCTCGCAATCTATAAGAATTTAGAGATGATCCAAAAATGAAAGTTGTAGACATTTGTGTCTAGTTTTCAGAAATTTAAACCATTTGGCATTTGGAGTTGTGTACAAAAAAGTTATGGTTGATATACTACAGATTATCTAGGAAGAGTTTGGGAATTGCTAAGAAGATATTTGTGCTTCACAAGGCTAACTTTGGTAGCTTATATCTCGCAATCTATAAGGAACTGGGAGATGAAAAAAACATGAAAGTTGTATCCCTTTGTATCTAGTTTTCAAAAAGTTAAACCATTTACAATTTAGAGTTTTGTACAAAACGTTATGACCATTATACTAGAGGCTGTCTGGAAGAGCTGGGCACTTATTCTTCGCGATCACGTAGCATTTTCCGCGATTGCAAAAGGCAAATTTTGGGCAGAGAAAAGTTGTGCTTCACGATCGCGAAGAGTAAATACCTGGGCAGTAGCTATATTTCGAGGTTTCAGCCATTTTTAACATATTTGGAGTTATGGAGCTCAGATTGAAGCGACGTTTGAGGTGATTTTCACCATATGGATTGGGGTAAGTGTTCTATATCCGAAAGTAATTATACTTCATGATTCTATGATTATATTCATCATTTATTTTGGATTTAAATGGAAGAAATCAAGAATTTTATAAAACTTTTCAAGAACGAAAATTTAAGATTTGGAGGTCGAGTTGTTATCGAAATTTGGTAAAATTGGTATGGTTAAACTCGTATCAGAATGGGTGTTCGAATTTCGCAAAAATTATGTCGGGTTCCGAGAGGCGGGTCGCTCGTTGACTTATGGGTGACTTTTTAATGTGAAGTTATAAGTCGATATTTTGTTATCCATAATTATTTTCGATGAATTTTAATGAAGTTATACAATTAATTTGAATAGATTTGAACTCTCCGGAGGATTTATTCAAGCAAGACGGCTATTTTGGAATATCGGTATAACTTCAAAAAAGTAAGTATCTTGCCTAACCTTGAGTGGGGGAATTACCCCTTATGCATCGAGTCTTTTGTGCCATTTGTGAAATGTGAAAAGCCGTGTACGCGAGGTGACGAGTACGTACTCGGGCTTATATGTACAAATTTTATTGGGTTAAAGTCTTAGGCATTATTGTGTAGTAAATTAGATAATTGTTGGAATTTATTAAATCATCTATTTGTCATACCTCAATCCTTATTTGTTGAAATTGTTTTTATATGATAATTTGATGTGATTGTTACTTGAATATTTATATAAATTTCGTGAGTTTGTTGATTTGATATTTCTTGGAAATAATTATATTATGGATTTTTTCATCTGCAAATAATTAATGAACTAAGTTTAAAATGAGTCATTAATTTATATTTATTAAAATCTGGATTAAAGAAGGCGTTATCCTATGCTGAGTTACTTTTCCATTTCTGTTGATTGTTTTGAGGTTTTATATACGTTGTATGGAGCCTTGGGTTATTTTTGAGAAATGTATTGATTTTACTATATTATTGGAATTGATTGTGGTCATTAAGCAAATTGTGATAGGAATTAATTGTGTTGTGTTGTCGTGATAATATCCCGTGTAAATTATTGTGTAATTTGAGTTATTATTATGACGATATAAGGGGGGCATTTCACTATTGATATTATGTGGGTATAAGGGTAGCATTTCACTGTGGTTATGTATGTTGGGATATTGTCTGAGCGGAGTGATAAGGGTGGCTATTATAAGGAGAGATAAGGGTGGCTATAGGAGCGATAAGGGTGGCTATTGATATTGTTAGGGGGGAGGGATAAGGGAGGCTATTATAGGAGTGATAAGGGTGGCTATAGGAGCGATAAGGGTGGCTATTGATATTGTCAGGGCGGAGGGATAAGGGAGTCTATTATAGGAGTGATAAGGGTGGCTATAGGAGAGATAAGGGTAGCTATTGTCAGGGATGATACGTGATGATGTGGAGTTATTGTATTGGTAATTATTATGTGATGATGTGGGGTTATTGTGTTGGCAGTTTTCATGTGATGTTGTGATTTTCCTTGTGTTTATTTTTATATCTTGTGCAATTTGTCTTGTTTTTGATAAATTGATAATAGTCTGATCTATGTTGAAATTGGGAGCCTGTGGCTATTGCCCGGCGGATTATGAAATAAAATGTGGGCACAAGGTGCCGTGAGTAAATAATGATGATATTGGCACGTGAATCGTTCGTGCAGTTGTGATATGAAATGTGGGAAAGAGGTGTCGTGAGTAAATGATGATGATATTGGCACGTGAGAAGTCCGTGCGGTTGTCATAGAGAAATTGGCACGAGGTGCCATTGAAATATGAAAGTGGGTTGAGACCCGTATTTTATGATTTTGAAATGAGGTGTCATAGGGTGACTGTTATTCGAAAGATATTTATTTAAAAGAATTATATTTGAAAGAGATTTATTTGAAATAATTATATTTGAAAGATATTTATTTGAAGGAACTATATTTGAAAGAATTATATTTGAAAGATATTTATTTGAAGGGAGTATATTCGAAATATATTTATTGGAAAGTATTATATCATGAAGATTATTATTTGAAAAACATATAGGCGAAAGATTTATATTTGAAGGACTTGATTAATTGGTTGTACTTGTATTCATTATTTGTTGAGCAATATTTATGGTGTTCTTGTTGCCCTGCTGTGTATATCACTGGTTGATTATTGTTGCCATCATTGTTATTCGTTTCCTATTATTTTTGTATACTATGTTGCACATGTTATTAGACTAGTGAGTGTCTTGATTGTACCTCGTCACTACTCCACTGAGGTTAGTCTTTATACTTACTGGGTATCGACTGCGGTGTACTCATACTATACTTCTGCACATTTTTGTGCAGAGCCAGGTATAGGAGATATAAGACTCAGACAGTGTTAGAGTATGATCGCAAGGATTCAAGGTAGAGCTGCTTGGTCATCGCAGTCCCTTAGAGTCTTTCCAATTTATTGTACTGTTAATTATTTATCAAACAGTATTGAGTATTCGATCCTTGAGATCATTTCATGTATTCAGTTAGAGTTCGTGACTCAGTATTACCAGTCTTGGGAGGTTGTTTGTAATTATTTTCGTTGTTGGTTTCGATTATCTATTAAAAAATATTGGCTTGAATTGTAATTATAATCGGCTTACTTAGTCTTAGAGACTAAGTGCCATCACGACGCCTGTGGTGAGATTTTGGGTCGTGACAAGTTGGTATCAGAGCTCTAGGTTTATAGGTTCTACGAGTCATGAACGAGTCTAGTAGAGTCTTGCGGATCGGTACGGAGACGTCTATACTTATCTTCGAGAGGCTACAGAATTGTTAGGAAATTTCCACTTTTTTAATTCATGTCGTGCGGATTTGTTGATTGTGGAATTTGAACCTTTGTATCTCTATTCTCTCACAGATGGTGAGGACACGTACTACCGGGCCAGCTGAGCAGGCACCCACACATACTGCTAGGGTCGCAAAAGGCCGGGGCCGAGGTAGAGGCCGAGGCAGGGCACATACCGCGACTAGAGCACCTGTCAGAGCAACAGTTGAGGAGCCGCTAGTAGCTCCAATTAGGGGAAAGGTACCAGAAGCACCTATTGTTACCCCCGTACTTCAGGATACTTTAGCACAGTTCCTGAGTATGTTTGGTACATTAACTCAGGAGGGATTGATCTCTGTTGCACCAAATATTTTGCAGATTGGGGGAGTAGCTCAGACTCCTACCATGACTCCAGAGGAGCCGATTCACATTGGTCAGGTTCCGGGTGTAGTACCGGTACTACCTGTTATTTCGATTCAGCCTGAGGTCAGCCCAGGGGCATCAGAAGAAGAAGAACAAAAGAGACTTGAGATTTTTAAGAGGTATAGTCCACCTATTGTCAGTGGCACAGCTTTAGAGGATGCCCAAGGATTTCTAGAAAAGTGTCACTATATTCTCCGCACCATGGGTATTGTGGAAGTGAGTGGAGTTGCCTTTACTACATTTCAGTTGTCAGGCGCAGTGTATCAGTGGTAGCAAGTTTATGAAGAAGGTAGACCAGCCGATGCAATACCACCAACTTGGGCTCAATTTTCGCAAATATTTTTGAAAGAGTTTGTTCCCCAGTGTCTCCGAGATGCGTGGCGCACAGAGTTTGAACGGTTGCGTCAGGGCACTATGACAGTGTCAGAATATGCTATCAGGTTCAGTGAATTAGCTTGTCATGCACCTATCTTGGTTCCTACAGTTAGAGAGCGAGTTCGCAGATTCATTGAGGGGCTCGATTATGATCTTAAAATATGCATGGCTCTAGAGTTGCAAACTGATACTCTATTTCAGCAAGTAGTGGAGATTGCGAGGAGGATTAAGGGTGTTCTAAGTGAGGAAAGGGAGTCTAAGGAGACCAAAAGGTCTCGAAGCTCTGGAGGGTTCTGTGAATGTTATTCTTCAGCTATGACCCATTATGGTGGAGGATCGAGCAGTCGGCCAGCTCAGTCTGCACATCAAATTACTCGAGGTGCTCCAGTAAGTTCTTATAGTGCGCCGCCGACACAAAAATCTTACAGTAGTTATTCTAGTTATCCGGCACAGACTCAGTACGAGCAGCCGCGACCTCATAGGGGTTTTTATGAGTGTGGTGATATTAGGCATATCGTGAGAGATTGTACCAGACTTGGAAGAGGTGGATTTCATCAGAACACTCAAGTTATGGGCCCCAATGCAGTTACTACCCCATGTACACAGACAGTTAGAGGTGGAGGACAGGCGGGTAGAGGGCGCCCTAGAGGGGGAGGCCCAACCCGTTGATATAATTGCTATGGTGTGGCTGAGGCCACTACACCGGATGGTGTCATTACAGGTATGATCCTGATTTGTTATAAAAGAATATTTTTTTCTTAATTTGATTCGGTTCTGAATATTGAAGCGAGTTCTCCTATTATGCTCCGCTTATGGGCGAGCTTCGTAACTTTGTGACCCACTTATATATTTATCATTGTTGGGAGATTTGATGATGTTAGCCCGTCTCTATTATTTTTATTTTTGTACACCATTGAGGGCTATAAGTCCAAAAGTGATTTTTATTACTCACTACAGTGGGTTTTGATGTTATTTCAGAATAATTGATTTAAGTTTTATGAATTATATGCCCTACCAGTATAGGGCTTCATTATGTGTTGTGAAAATTATTTACGGAATTTATTAAAAAGAAGAAAGAAAGGGAATGGAAAAATCTCAGTTGGCATAATGTGCAAAATACTTGCGATTCGGAGTTGATAATGAGATCCTCGTATTTTTATATGATGTGAAATATTTAAACTGGGCTACAAGCCGTGGTGGAAGTTATATAAGGACGAGCTCCTTGTGGTGAAAACTTTATGAGTTTTAATTCTCCCTTTGTAAAATTAAATTTGTATTATAGAACTTATAGGGAGTCATGCCTGTTAGGCTTATTTGAAAATTCTTATATGAATTTATCTGTGCATAATTTGCCAAATTCGTGTTGTTACGAGGTGAGTGCCCAAGTGACGTTAAATGTGACTTGTTAACTCTGGTAAATAATTATGAGGTCTTCATGCCCCGTGTCTCGTTGTTAGTAAGGTGAAGGTTTGAAACGAGATTTTTGTTAACATGAGGTTAATTAACGATGTTGTAATTGATTATGAACAACTATTATGACTAGAGATGTGGTTATGGGCATACGTATAATGTGTGTGTAGGCATGAAATTGTTATAGCCGGTTGAGACTAACACAATGTGTTAATATGAAAATCAGGCCTTTTTTAACTTTATTGGAGTGTAGGAAATTGGCTTCAAAGTTTATAATGAGGATAAAAGAAATAATCTCAACTGAGGTGGCATTGTCGGATCCATGTTACATTTACGGTGAAGTAGAATCACTCGCGGGTATGTGTGTAATAATACACTCAGTAATTTAATGTTCTCAAAAAGATTATTGGCACGTTCGAGGACGAACGTTTGTTTAAGGGGGGAGAATGTAACGACTCGACTTCTCGTTTTAAGTATTAGCATCTCGTTCAAAGACTTAAGGTCATGTGCAACTTTGTGATGTATATTATGACTTGCGTGCATGGTCGAGTTTGGTTTTCGAATGATTCGTGATTAAATTGAAAGAACAATTCTCATTTTTGAAGGTTAAATGAAAAGAGTTGACCAGAGTTGGACTTTTGAGTAAACGACTCCGGAATAGAGTTTTTTTATTATTCCAATAGTTTCGTATGGTGATTTTGGACTTAGAAGTATGTCCGAAAAATTATTTGGAAGCCCATAGTTAAATTAGACTTGAAATAGCAAAAATAGAAAGTTTAAGTTGGACGTTTGACCGTGGAGTTAAATTTTTGATATTGGGGTCGGAATACAGTTTTAAAAATTTTTATAGGTCCGTTATGTCATTTATGACTTGTGTGCAAAATTTGAGGTCAATCGGACTTGATTTGATAGGTTTCGGTGTCAAATGTAGAAGTTGAAATTTTTTAGTTTCATTAAGCTTGAATTGGGGTATGATTCATGCTTTTAGCATTGTTTGATATGATTTGAGATTTCGACTAAGTCTGTAATATGTTTTGATACTTGTTGGTATGTTCGGACTGGGTCCCGAGTGGCTCGGGTGAGTTTCGGCCACAAAGGTATGCATTGCGATCGCGGACAAACGGTCATGATCGCGAAGAGCAATTTTGCTGTTTGGACACTGTGAATCGCGATTGCAGAAGCCTTTTCGCGATCGCGTAGAGAAAAGTCCTACTGCACTAACCAGACTTTGGAAGCTTATATCTCGCAATCTATAAGGAATTTGGAGAAGATCCAAAAATGAAAGTTGTAGTCCTTTGTGTTTTGTTGTCAGAAAATCAAACCATTTAGAACTTGCAGTTGTGTACAAAAGGTTATAGTTGATATACTACAGGCTATCTGGGAAGAGATTGGGAATCGCTAAGAAGAAATTTGTGTTGCACAAGGCTAACTTTGGCAGCTTATATCTCGCTATCTATAAGGAACTGGAGATGAGAAAAACATGAAAGTTGTAGCCCTTGGTGTATAGTTTTCAGAAAGTTAAACCATTTGCAATTTGGAGTTTTGTACAAATAGTTATGAGAGGTTGTCTGGAAGAGCTGGGCACTTGTTCTTCGCGATCGCTAAGCATTTTCCGCGATCACGAAAGGCAAATTTTAGGCTGAGAAAAGTTGTGCTTCGTGATCGCAAAGCATTTTCCGCGATCGCGAAGATTTACCTGGGCAGTAGCTATATTTCGAGGTTTCAACTATTTTTAACATATTTGGAGTTATGGAGCTCGGATTGAAGCGATTGTTTAGGCGATTTTCACCATATGGATTTGGGTAAGTGTTCTATATCCGAAAGTGATTATACTTCATGATTCTATTGTTATATTCATCATTTATTTCGGATTTAAATGGAAGAAATCAAGAATTTTGCAAAACTTTTCAAGAACGAAAATTTAAGATTTGGAGATCGAGTTGTTATCGGAATTTGGTAAAATTGGTATGGTTGAACTCGTATCAGAATGGGTATTCGAATTTCGTGAAAATTATGTCGGGTTCCGAGAGGCGGGTCCCGCATTGACTTTTGGGTGACTTTTTAATGTGAAATTTTAAGTCGACATTTTGTTATCCGGAATTATTTCCGATTAATTTTAATAAAGTTATACAATTAATTTGAATAGATTTGAACTGTCCGAAGGATTTATCCAAGCAAGACGGCTATTTTGAAATATTGACATAACTTCAAAAAGGTAAGTATCTTGCCTAACCTTGAGTGGGGAAATTACCCCTTAGGCATCGAGTCTTATGTGCCATTTGTGAAATGTGAAAAGCCGTGTACACGAGGTGATGAGTACGTACTCAGGCTTATATATGCAAATTTTATTGGGTTAAAGTCTTAGGCATTATTGTGTAGTAAATTGGACAATTGTTGGCATTTATTAAATCATCTATTTGCCATGCCTCAATCCATGTTTGTTGAAATTATTTTTATATGACAATTTAATGTGATTTTTACGTGAATATTTATGTAAATTCCGTGAGTTTGTTGATTTGATATTTTCTAGAAATCATTATATTATGAATTTTTCCATCTGCAAATAATTAATGAACTAAGTTTAAAATGAGACATTAATTTATATTTATTAAAATCTGGATTAAAGAAGGTGTTGTCCTATACTGAGTTACTTGTCCATTTCTGTTGATTGTTTTGAGATTTTATATACGTTGTGTGGAGCCTTGGGCTATTTTTGAGGAATTTATTGATTTTACTATATTATTGGAATTGGTTGTGGTCATTGGGCAAATTGTGATAGGAATTGATTGTGTTGTGTTGTCGTGATAATATTCCGTGTAAATTATTGTGTAATTTGAGTTATTATTATGAGGATATAAGGGTGGCATTTCACTGTTGATATTATGTGGGTATAAGGGTGGCATTTCACTGTAGTTATGTGTGTTGAGATATTGTCTGGGCGGAGTGATAAGGGTGGCTATTATACGGAGAGATAAGGGTGGCTATAGGAGCGATTAGGGTAGCTATTGATATTGTCAGGGCGGAGGGATAAGGGAGGCCATTATAGGAGTGATAAGGGTGGCTATAAGAGCGATAAGGGTGGCTATTGATATTGTCAGGGCGGAGGAATAAGGGAGGCTATTATAGGAGTGATAAGGGTGGCTATAGGAGAGATAAGGGTGGCTATTGTCAGGGATCAAACAATATTGAGTATTCGATCCTTGAGATCATTTCATGTATTCAGTTAGAGTTCGTGACTCAGTATTACTAGTCTTGGGAGGTTGTTTGTAATTAGTTTTGATGTTGGTTTTGATTATCTATTAAAAAAATTGGCCTGAAATTATAAGATATATAGCAAAAGAACTATGTGGGTAGAAGAAAGCGTACATGTTATTTTTGAAACTGACATTCTTTTTGAGAGGCAGGAACAAGATGATGAAGAGACTGGACTGGAAAGAAACTTAAATGATGAATCCACAGTCCAGCCTGAAGTTGTATCACAGGAAGGAACATGTGATTGAACAGGTCCTTCCACCCAGGGCAACCTGACAGTGGGAACTGACTAGAGAGGAACTGATCCTCAAACCTCGAAGGAACCTGTCCATAAACCTATTCCTCAGTAACAAAACCAGGAAGGAACATCCAAAGAAATTGATACTCCTATTGCAACATCCACGAAATTGGATTTGGATGAACCTGCTTCATCTATTGATCAGAAGATGC
This sequence comes from Nicotiana tabacum, assembly GCF_000715075.1. NCBI lineage: Eukaryota > Viridiplantae > Streptophyta > Magnoliopsida > Solanales > Solanaceae > Nicotiana > Nicotiana tabacum. Next base: position 119,520,840 of record NC_134094.1, on the reverse strand, counting down.
CTTTGTGCTAGACTTCAGGTAAATCTAAAGGAGTCTCACTTGAAGACTGTCAAGAGGATCTTGAGATATCTAAAAGGCATCACTGATATTTGCCTATGCTATTCAAAAGGTAGTAATTTTGATTTTGTGGGATATTCTTATGCTGATTATGTAGGTTTTCTTGTGGATAGAAAGGGCACTTCAGGTATGGCACACTTTTTTGGCTCATGTCTTATATGGCTTTGTCTACTGCTGAAGCTGAGTTGTATTCTCATCTTTTGTGATAACACTAGTGCAATTAGTATGACCAGAACCCAGTCCATCACAAAATAACTAAGCACAAAGATGTTGGGCATCATTTTCAAAGGGATAATTTTGAGAGGTGTTGATCACTGTGGGATTTTGTGCTACTGATAAGGAAATTGCTGACATTTTCATAAAAGCTTTGAATAGGGACTACTTAAAAGGAACATGTTAGAATTAGGTATGATTAAGATCACCTAAACGAAATCAGTTCTAACTTAATGATTGGTTAGATAATTTGTGAATTTTATGAATAATTACATTAGATATTGCTCAGTCTCATGCTTTTATTAGTATACTTGTGTACCATGTGCTAAAATGTCTCACTGATGTCTAATGATACTATCCTTATTTTCTTGGAAAAAATGCATCTTACACAAGAGAACTTTCAGTGAAGAACCTGATTCATCGAGATTATAAGGTATGTATTCTACACTCTGCATAATTTAAAATAACTGCATATGGATCATGAACTGAAAAGAGTCCCACTTTATTCTAAACTAATTTTGAACCAATTATTTACAAATGAACTAGTTTCATCAAGAGTCCCACGTGCCATAATTGCCGAAATATTTAGGAAAGAGTCGAACGTCTTTTCAAACTGAAACTTCTAATGTGACTAGACTTCAAAAAGGTGTCGTTATACACTCAACCTTTGCTTCTTTAAATTGATCTGACCTTACCCTCTTATCTCAAATTTTTTCGAAAGATAAAAATCTCCAAAACATCAAAACTCTCTCTATTTCTCTCAAGTTTCTGAACTGATCAAATGGCAAATACCCGTGAGAATCCCAAAAACTCAGAAATCCCTTCCTCATCACCCAAACAACCATCACCCACACTTTCAACCACCCAAACCCCCAAGAAAAAATATATCAAAATGATTGCATGCAACATAGTGGCCAGTGAAGAACAAGCTAGGAAATTGAGTGAGATGCTATAAGACGTCAAGCAGAAGAGCCCTAAAAATCTGACGAGTCCTTCAAGTCTACGACTGGAAGAACCGGTTTCATTAAAACTGAGCAGTTAACTTCGAGGTTAAAAATTTCTGATGTTGATTCTAAAATTGATGAGAATCTTGAAAATATGTTTGTGTTGGTTGGTACGATTGTTGGTGTAGAAACTGGTGGGTCTGGAAAAATTGATGGTCAAAATAAAAAAAGAAAAAAAAGAGTAAGGGTGTTGAAGTAGATATGAGGGGAAATGGAGAAGAAAGAGTGGCTAGATATCCTTCATCCACTCTTGTTGGTTTGACTGAAGAAGCTGGAGCAATGATTGTATTAAATAAAGAGATTAGTGATAATAAGGAGACTATGAATGAAAGTATGGGGATAGAATCACACGAGATAGGTGATAGTTCTGGTGATAGAAGTGCAGCAGATGGGCTTGTTAGGTTAAGGAAATGGTTTCATGAACAAGTTCCTTTTCTTACTAAAATAGACAAGAGTCTTGATATGCTGCAAAAGGTGTCAGATAGTTACAATCAAAAGAAGAACAACAAAGTTGGAAAGACTACAAGAAAGGGCATGGGTGGCACTAAGAGAAAGAGTGCTCCTTCTATCCCTGTAGCAACCCCTCCCACAAGAGGAAGAACTACAAGGAGCCAGAGAAAGCAGAGTGAGTCCAATGTAAAAAGAGCCTTAGTTGAGAATGCCAAGAATGTCGCTTGAAAAACAAAGGCTGGTAAGCCAAGTGGAGTAGTCTAGATTGAGGAGATGAACCTGGTTCTTGAAGATGAATATGAGGATGTGGAAGTACCCACTCCTAGTGCCAAAAAGAGAAAGACTTCTCAAAATAATTATCGAGAAACAAAGGCTGAGGCTGAGGGCTCAATTGTGTCTAAAAAACTAAGTTTGCCAAAAGGAGCAAGGGGCTCAAATAGTGAAAAAACTGGCTAAGGATGCTGAGATTGAAAGGCTGAAGAAACAATTGGCTGAAGTAGAGGCTGAAAGAGACTCTCTCAAGTATGAGCTTGCAAAGTAAAAGGGGAATAATGATATATTCTTCAAGATATGTTGAAACTGCTTCAAGCTATTAACCAAGAACCTGGTCCTTCTCAGTTTTAAACCCTTCCTAAGCCTAGTTTGTAACCAATAACCCAAATGGGATGTTTTTTGTTCTTTGCTCATGGTTCTATATTTTTATTTCTTCTTATGCCTTGTGGTAGGATCCTATCAATCAATAAAATTCACTGATTTTCTCTAATTGTTTGTTGATATTTCTTAGATGGCTAATATCCTTAGATTGAAAAAGAGAAAAGTGAATCCATGATTGCATTTAAAGTAGCCCTAGTGGCCATGAGTGATATCTGTTAAAATCTAGTTACTTACCTTAATTGTGCAACTTTCCGATGATGCCAAAAGGGGGAAGATAAGGTATGCTTTTGCTTTAGACTATGATATTTATAACTTAATGAACTTGGTCCTTGATGATTTGTGACTTTAAATGAAAAGTATTCTAACATTGTGTTGATGTTGAGATGAGTTGAAACAGGTTCCATGTTTATGAAAAGCACTGAGTTTTTCATCATAAAAAGAGGAATATTTTGACCTGAGCGGTTTTGGTTTTGATGATTGACAAAGGAATACATGCATGAACCAGGTCCATAGACAGTGTACACAGATGATGGGCAGAATCAAGCAAAAGGCATGCACGTGAAAGGAATAAGTATAAGTGGTTATTTCTGATAATCCCTGAACGAAAAGATTGCATATTTGATAAGGAGCATGACTCCATAATTGAAGAAAACTCTATCCAAGATAAGGAAAGAGTTGGAAGTTAAAGATAACTAGAACGCATTAGACTTCTAGTTAATCCTTATTCTACTAACTCTATAAATATCAGTTTTGTTCTCTTTTAAAGGTTATACACACATACTAAGGATAAACGAATTGAGAGCAAAATAGCAATGCATTTTGTGAGCAATTCATGTGAGATTTAAGAGTGCGATCCTGAAGCTACATGAACCAGATTGAAGAACCAGCTCCATAAAGAGTTTTATGTGCTTTTCTTTATTTCTATTTCAAAGTGTAGTAGGCGTTTGAGTTGTACCTTTCAGCATTCTAAGAAGTAAATTGTACTAGGTACCTGAGTTGTATCTTTCAAGTTAGAGTTAACTTGAAGTAGTCGCAACAACCTATGGCTTGTTGCTATCGGGGTTAGAGTTAATCCTTAGGTTTGTACGAGGTTGTAAACTCTAGTTGTATTGTTCAAGTTAGAGTTTACTTGATCAATCGCAACAACCTGTGGCTGGTTGCTACAAGGGTTAGAGGTAATCCTTAGGTTTGCACGAGTTTGTAAACTTTGTTGTTGGCTCAAAGTTGTAGTGAAGTGTTTGCTGAAAATCCTACTGGGTAGTAGATCGTGATTTTTTTACCTTTTGAGCCGGGTATTTTTTACGTAAAAATTCTTATGTTCTTTACTTTCTGCATTATTTATTCCGCAACTATAGTGTAAGGAACGCATAGAAGAACCAGGTCCTTCGATAATCCAGTGCACGCGAAAATCAGGCACCATACAAATTAACCCTCCCCCCTCTGTTGTGGTATTGAAGTACAAAATATCATGCTGGAACTCCAGTATATTATGCTGGAAGTTCACATGTAAAAAATTTGAACTTCAGTATATTATGCCGGAATATTTTTCGAATTTTGAACAGTGTTTTCGTTCAGATTTATCTTTACATGAAAAATGGCAAAATTTTGATTACTTTTGAAATTGTGGCTATTTCTCAATTACTACTTGTAAATCTGGCTATTTTTGAATTTCACCCGACCAACATGGAAGGGTGCTCTGCAAGAATGGCCTTCAAAGTGGATGATCTTAATGTTTTGACCACGATTGAACTAGAACATCAAGTTTAATAAGTGTTGCCCATCGCTTGCCTCATTATCAACACTTTTGAGTTTTGACCTTAAAGGCTTGATCATGGGTCAAGTGGAAGTCAAAAAATCAAGACCATAATTTCCTGAACGTGCAAACTATGTTACTATGATCCTTGCATCCCATCTTATTTCCGCGAGCACCATCATTAAATTAATGTCACATTAGACATTAACTTAAGAAATATACTTTATAAAACGGGCTAGACAATTATAAGCCAGAATCCATGTACTTTGAATTTCATATATATTGAGCCTGCATCATTTCGTTTATATTTAGCTAATGAAATGATACTAGCTAGCAATAGTGTTGGCCCTATAGTAGTCTATATTTAGCTAACGACGAAGCAATACCCAACACGATCTAGATCTTTATATGGGCGAACAACATTAAATAAAGAAGGCCAAATCTTGCCTTTTATGGATTAGCATCTGGAGGTTTTCAAAAAGTGGCAGGGGAAACCATCTATCCGAAGGATACAAGTGCAGTCTTGCTGTCAAATTGTAGATTTGTAGTGAACGAAAATATGGACCATCTGTTTGGTGTATGTTATAAGCCTCAAGTATAGGTGTGCTAATTCACAGGAGCCTACACAGGATCTTTCGAAAACAGCGTCGACATTTAAAGAAGTGAACTAATAGACATATCATTGCAACATCATATTCAAAAGACACAATTTGAGTCGTACCACAAAATAAAATTCAAGTATAATGCTTCACCTTTACTTGAGAGTTTTCATTTTTTAAATGTATTCATAATATTCTCATTGGAAATTGTCGAATTAAGGCTGAGCAGGTGTTACACTACTCTATTAATGTGAATGCAAGCTAGGGCTCAAGTATGGAGGAACATTCCATAAGCAATCGATAAGTAGCTTACCAATCTGAGTGCTGCCTCTCAGTATGAAACCTTAGATTGACTAAGGACTTGTACAACAAAACTAATATTCGGCCTAGTGATGGTGAGATAGAGTAATTTTCCAATGAGCTTCTGATAGGAAGTAATATCTGTAAGAATAGGATTTGTGATTCCTCCCACATGTGCATCATAGTCTACTGCGGTAAATCTGGCATTCACTTCTAAAGGTGTATTCACTGGTTTGGCTCCACTTAAGCCAACATCAGAGATCAACTCAACTGTATATTTTCTTTGATTGAGCAATATCCCATTCTGAGACCTCAGCACTTCAATCCCTTGGAAATATCTCAGCCCACCTAGCTCTTTTACCTTGAAGATCTTGTGCAATGTACTCTTTGCTTGGTCAACTAACCTTCCACTGTTCCCAGTAATAAGTAGATCATCTACATATACTAGGATAATAACTATCTCCTCACCTTCCTTTCTGGTAAATAAGGACTGATCATATGGGCTCTGAATATAGTTGGATGCTTAAAGAGCATCAGTAAGTTTTATATTCCATTGCCTGGAGGCTTGCTTCAGGCCATACAATGATTTGAGCAGTCTACACACCTTGTATTCCCCCTCTTTGGAACCCTTGAGGTAAGTCCATGTAGACTTCCTCTAATAGGTCTCCATGTAGAAAAACATTGTTGACATCCATCTGTTATATAGGCCAATTCCTTGAGGCTGCAACACTAATCACTATCCTTATAGTTACCATTTTGGCAACTGGGGAGAAAGTTTCATGATAATCCAATCCCTTTTATTGTATGTAGCCTTTAGCTACAAGCCTGGCCTTGTACTTGTCTACTTCTCCATTTGGTTTGTATTTGATCTTATATACCCACTTTGACCCAACTGCTTGCTTCCCTTCAGGTAGGTCTACCAGCTCCCAAGTCTGATTCTGCTCTAATGCACTGACTTCTTGTTGCATAGCTTCAATCCACTTCTGATCTTGGGATGCCTCCTTAAAGTTCTTGGCTATATAGAAGTTGAGAATAGACTGAGATATTCTTGATAGCATGTAGACAAGTGATCATACTCTACATAATTTGCAATAGAGTATGAACACTTAGCAGACTTCGCTTTAGCAGTGACATAATCCTTAAGCCAAATAGGTGGCTTAGTGACTCTCTTTCCCCTGCCATTTTCTGTCACTTGTTTACTAACACTGACTTCTTCTACTGGTTCTGCAACTTGCACGAGCTCATTAGAATCTGCAGATGGTGTATCAGGTTGTGAAGTAGTTGCAATGTCTTTTGTGTTTGCAATGTCTTTTGTGTTTATCTCATGGTAAGTACTGATATTATGTTATGCCTATTTCTTCTAATCCTGCAGAGTTACCTTCATGCTGAGTTGTGGGAGGTTGATCTACAGAAACATTATGGTCTTGTGAATGCATGTTAGTGCTTGTCATGTCTGTTATTGGCATGAACAATACATCCTCTTCATTTTCAATCTGCATGGATCTAAAAGGAAAGATCCCTTCTCTGAAGCTGACATCTCTACTAATAAAAAGGTTTTTTTTGTCCAGATCAAACAGCATGTACCCCTTCTGAGTTTCAGAGTATCATATCAACACTGCTTTTCTAGCTCTTGGGGCTAACTTGTCACCCCTAGGTAGGTTACTTGCATAACACAAACAACCAAATACCCTCAGATGGTCTAGCTTAGGTTCTTTACCATAAGTAGCTCATAGGATGTCTTCCCATCCAATATTGCAGTAAGTAGCTTATTGATCAAGTAGACTGCAGTTTTCACATTATCCCCAGAATTTAACTGGGATGGAACTGTGAATTTTCAGGGCCCTTGCAACTTTCAATATATGCCTATATTTCCTTTTTACTGTTCAATTCTGCTGTGGTGTGTAAGCACAGCTGCTTTAATGAATTATACCAAGAGAAGAAAACAATTCATTACACTAAGAATTGAAAAATTCTGTCCCATCATCTGATCTTAATGTTTTCACAGTGACATCAAATTGGTGTTTTTTGGTCCTACAATATGAGGCGTTCTCTTTGTAAAATGAGGTGTTCAACCAGACGAGCTAAAGAGCATTTCTTGTTAAGTGGTGTCACTATCCTCCCCAGACCCCACGTATGGGATAAAACTGGGTTTGATGTTGTTGTTGTTGTTGGTGGTGGTGGTGTCATTTTGCGCTATTTGGTCAATTTCATACATAATTTTTCACGAGGCAATGTCGGATGACACCGCTTAAGCCAATGTGCCTCCGCCCAAATTCGCTGAACTCAACATAAAATCTCACTAAGATAATCTAAGTTCACTTTTTAGTAAATTACAAAACAATTGCAAAAATAAGCAAGGACTTTCATATAATCACTTATCATCTAATGCACTAAAGTGATCTTGAACAGCTGTGTAGGATCAAAGATAGTATCTACTATATTTTATATATGATGAAAGAAAGTCTTTTTCAAAGATTCTCTATAACTTTATCTATGAAATCGATGTAGTATTTACTTTTTCAGAAAATTCTAACACTAGCGGAAATGCATATGCTTTTAATCATAGGAGAGAGCAATGAGAAGAACAGACATATGATCTCTACTATGATACCACCAAATTAAATAAGAGGGTATCTGCAAAAGGAGAGACGCACTCATACAGACAGAACTATTCCAAGGAAATAAACTTTTCCTTTTGCCATCTTTTGACGCAGAATTCAAGATTTCAAGAATAGTATACTTGATTCAGGGGAAAAGGTCACGGCAAAATAGTATATAAAACAAGGAACAAGTTAGGAATACAGTAATCAGAAAGCTTCTTCATATTTATACTCAAGCAGGAAGTACAAATCATTTATGGAAGACTGATGCAATCCTGATTTTAGAACTCACACTCTGAATTCAAAATTCACAGCGTTTAAATTCTGGATCTGTCACTGACCAACACAACCCTATGGTGTGTCTAAGCATCCTGTTTGGGTGCAAGCACTTTTCTACCAAATCACTTTTATTCTCGGCACTGATAATTATAGGATCCCTTATTGGTTTAAAAATAATATGTTACTCCATTTATCAGCTGCGGAAGAGAAGACAATCTCACAGCAATCAGTTGGCTTCTGATGCAGGGAGGGAATTACAATTGTAGCCGCGAGAAAGACAGCAACAAACTTACAGAAGTTAAACCTTATTGTTGGAAAGCAAATTCATTATTTTACCAGTGTATCAGCTAATGCGCTTGGCTCAAATAGAAAATTTGCTTGCCTCAAACCTATCTTCTTTTTTTAGTTTTGCAAGGTCTCTTACTCTATCCTGAACTAGTGTTTTACTTTCTTCAATCAACAATGTCACAAGGCTGGCTTAATGTTGAAATTGTAGGCCAAACATTTTTACTAACGTCCGTGTTTTCTCAAACTCTCAAATACTGTTTAAATGGAACAGTTTACTTATATGTTACCGTATTGAATTGTGTAAATTGTTTTTAAAGTGTTAAACAGCTCAAAAGAAAGACACAACTTCCCCACAAATAAAATAGATGGATTGCGTAGGATGAACAACTCCCCCCCCCCCCCCGGTCTACAAGGAAAAAAGAAAAGCATGTAGAGTCAATTTAAATGTCATGGTAGTTGTTGGATAATGCCAAACATACATCCTGCCTATGGCAAGGCCTACGAGGGCTGAGTTGGCCAGCGTTGGAGTTATAATCGAACATGGTGCTTTCTTGGTGAGCTTGGTTAAAAAATAAAGTTGTGCCCTTACTACCAGCTATAGCTTTTGGCATGATGGTAAGCGCTTGATCCTAATAAGTGATATCAAAGCCTCCAAGAGCAACACGCTGCATGAGGCAGGCATAGGGAGGGTGATCCTATTAAGTGATATCAAAGCCTCCAAAAGCAACATGCTACATGAGGCAGGTATAGGGAGGGGGATTGCTGGGTAACACCAACATCCTGCCAAGGCAAGGCCCGCGAGGGGGCTGAGGTGGCCCAATGTTGGAGCATAATCGGACATGATGCTTGCTTGGGGGGCTTTTATTAAAAAATAAAGTTGTACCCTTGCTATCAGTAAGCGTTTGATCCTAACAGTAGTAAATTTCAATTAATGCAAATTAAAAGAAAAATTTAATTATAAAAATTGTACTAGAACATTTATCTATTGCTAGTAGCTATATATATGGTGCTGGATCTCAATCTGCGAGGACATGGTACAAAGAATTCATTGGCCTCTTCTACTCTGTATCACAAAGTTGAAACCAGGGCAAAATCCGTACCCATTGTGACAAACAAGTCAGGAGTCAGGTGATACTCTGTCTGCACTTGCTAATTAAAATCGTGGATCCGTCTCTCATCTCTTGTTGGAAAACATACATCTTGCAAGAAATATAAAAGGGTGTCGTCCTTATTTAAGCGATCTCAAAATAATCACAAGCATTTTGTGAAGAGCCTTTGCCCTTATTATCACTGCTACTGCTGGTGCATCTCACACACCACATCTTGATAACTCCATCAAGACTTCCAGTGCAAATGGTGCAACCATCTTCACTCTCCTCATTATTCACGCGTCCAGGGAAAGCTGTAACGCACCTAATCGGTCCTCTGTGACCTTGCAAAATCGCCACGCAAACATGTTGACAATCTTGCTCCCTAAACCAGACCCTGCACGTTGAGTCCGCTGAGCCACTGACCAAATAGTTAGCCGTACTGGACAAGCACATGACAGAATGTGTGTGTCCAAGAAGTGCACCCCCATATTGTAATTGCCCCGAAAACCAACCTTTTATCCAATAATGAATGTAACCATCACTGCACCCACCATAAAGTACCCCACCATCAGTTGTTAATGCTAATGTCTTTACTGGTGAACATTTAGCTGGTAATGTCACAGTAAGGGAATGTGGCCTATCTCCACTACAAAAATTGCGACGCCATACTCGGACTGTGGCATCATCAGAAGCTGTATAGAGGACACCATCATCACCAACAACAATGGCATTTATCGGATCGTTATGGGCTTGGATTGTCTCTATGCATTTGAGATCAGAAATTCTCCATACTTTTACTGTTTTATCAAGGGAAGCTGAGTAAAGGATGTCATCTGATATGTTAATTGCCAGTGATGATATTGGCCCCATGTGCTTCATCTGTTATAATTCATTAAAAGGCATTTAATTTTTCTATCTACACAGAGAAATGAAGATCATATAAAGACTTGAAGTATGCATTAATTAGATGCTTCTGAAATGTGCTGAATTTGACGCTGGTGTGCTTTAATCACAAAGCTGTAGTTGGATATATAATAAATATGTTCGCAGCACTGTCCATGTCAAGGTTTGGTTTGCTGCAATTAATACAACCACTAAAAGATGTCCAGGCTTCAACTTTTACCAGTCCAAATCAAACTGGATACATATTTCTGAACAAATAATAATCTGATGAACTTAAATTTTGCAGCAACTGATATTAACCAGATGGACTTTAACTTTCCTACTTGCCGTTGGCACATAAGCAGTGGCGGAGCCACCTTACAGCAAGAGGTGTCAACTGACACCCTTTCGCGGGAAAAATACACTTTATAGGCAGATAAAGTTTTTCAAATTTTAAAACTTTTACGTACATATATCCCCGTCATAGACAGTGAGCTCCTGCGATCACTGTTTAATTATATGTTGGATCCTTTGCCTCATAGCAGTGACACGGAGCCAGAAATATATATAAGGGGATTTTAAAAAGTAATACTACTATAATATCATACATAGGATTTGAACCAATGATCCTATGCAATTTTTTACCTATTTGCCCCTGCACTAGAATTTTCACAGGCTAAAACCATGCATAACATAATTTCCCTACAGCATGTTACTCTCACAAAGTCACAGTGAACATAGCAGTATGCCAGCTTACACAGTACGTCTTACCATAACCATTAATGCATACACATTAACAACAGTTAACTACTATAATCAAAATAAAATGCAAATAGAAACTCATATAAAACAAAATGAATAAATAATGTATATTACCATCTTATCTCTACCGGAGATATAGCTCCGGACAAAGCTTCCAACCTTAGGAATAGTAGCAACTCGGACATGCTTGATAACACCTTCCCAAGTCCTACGCCAAACCCGAATCTTGCAATCCGCATAGGCAGCATAAACCATATCATTTGACACTTGTAATGCAACAACCATTGACCCCCTCGTCTTAAGATGATCACATTCAGTGAACTCTGGCAACTTCCAAACACGTATTACATTAGCCTGAGACCCTGTATAAACGAGACCATTTGACGTAGCAACAGACAAGATCTGTCCATCTTTTTTTAACACAGATGAAATGCACCTATAAGTTGTTTGAAAGTGATGATCATCGGCTAATTTTGGATTGTTGAGCGTGAAGGAAAGTCGTGGAGTTGAAGGTTGAGAGTTGTGGAGGCATGTATTGGAAGAGAGAACTGAAGTGCTTAAACGAGGTGGGCTATAGGGAAGATTTTCAGAGAAATTAGAAGGTTCTTTTGTAGAAAAACTTCTCAAGAAACTGTGGTTAGGTCTTATGGCGAAAGATGGAGCTGAAGCAGGTGAATTAGGAGTCTCAAAGTCCATTGCTGAAGCCATGTCTATGTCTAGATCTCTCTCTATTTCAAAGGACATAACGAAGGAAATGCTAATATTGAAGAATTGAAATGGTGTAGTGTATCGGTTTTAATGAAGTTTTAATGCTCTCAACTATCAGCTACCCCACAATGACGAAAACACTTGTAAAAATTATCCACCCAATCCATTTTTTCTTTTTCCTTTATGAAGAATTAACCTAGTTGTCTTATAATAATTTATATAGTCGGTTTATACGTGTAGACATCACCTTCCATATAATGTATAGGAAGAAAAAAAATTCCTTTTTATAATGTTGAAATTAAGAAAGTATCTTTGTTAAATCTCTTATGTGTAAAAGATAGATCTCTTATGTGCAAAAGCAAATCTCCCATGTGTCAAAAAAGGAATGGGGTCATAAAATTAAAAATAAATTTGTAATGGGCCACAAAATTATTTGACCCGAAAATTTGATAGTTTGTTTCTTTCTCATGAGAAATGACTTTAATTTGAATCCATCAATCAACGTGATATATAATAGCAATTAATTATTTTCATAATTTTGCTCATGTTGTCACTGTTGTTTTCCATAAATTACGTCGGAAAATTTTCATTGCACTCCACTGCCAATCTCAGAATGTAATTATAAGTAACTTTCAGCAATAAACATTAATTATAACTTGGTTAGAATCTTTTTTTTTTTTTTTCGTTTCATTCGATACATATATGTTTTTGAATCTAGATAATACAATTAAATTTACTTTTGAAAGTTCATTTATGGTTTTTTCAAGAAATAGAATATTTTAAAAAATCATAAGAGCAAAGTTAATAAAAGGTTGAATCTTAAGAGGCAGGAGAAAAGGAACCTCAGCTACTAGAGAATATAGCAGAGTTCACCAATTATCCCTACATTTGGCATTCAAGTTAATAGCAAACAATAATTTTACATCTTAATTCCAAGCAAATTGGGATAGGCTTTACGAATCCTCACTACCTATATCACTTCATTCAAACTCATATCAATCCAATATCAGACAACAAAAATAAAAAATACTAGAAACACTAAAAATTTCAGCAGAGATGTATTTTCAGCCTACAAAAATCTTGATATAGCTGATCGTATCTTCTGGCAAGTTAGTTCCTCCCTTAATGTAATGGCTACAGAAATGAAATCAATAAAAGGATAATTTTTACACAAAAGCAATTCCCATTTTATGAATCTTTCTGCCTTCAAAGCTACTTCAGGCAACAATTTGGTTCTTGCACCTGCTTATGGCCCTTGGAGCTGCAAAGCAAGAGATTCAATTGAGTCATTTCAAGCCCAATTTAAGGCTAACAAACAAAAGATATTTTAATGCAATGTAAAAAACGCATAGCGGCAGAGGCGGATCCAGGATTTAAATCCTATGGGTTCAATTTTAAGATTTTTAAATTGAATCCATTATATTTTTAAAGTTATGGGTTCATATCTACTATATTTGCAATTTTAATGAATTTTTACATATAAATTTTTATTCCGCGTCGAAAGTTATGGGTTCAGTTGAACCCGTAGCCAGTATGCCACATCCGCCACTGCATAGCGGTATTCTTAAAGAGGACTATAAGATGGTTTTCCCCGACTCAAGGAGGCGAGTTGCCATCGATAAGTGCAGATGGAGCAAGTAGCAAGTGTTACATGGCATGCACAAGATATTCAGTACAAGACATACCTAGTCCGATTGCCTCTGAGCTTTTCATAATCCGCAGTCTCTTGCATGAGTCTATGAACATCCTATTTCAAGATCCGAATCAAACAATAAGTATATACATAGACAATGAATTGTGCATTTGAATAGCGTTCAAAACTTAAATTTTCCAATCAGGATCCTGAATTGAAGATCGGAGACGGGGAAAAGATTGATACTCCAAGTTAACGTAGACTCCAAGTTGCTACTATTACATTCCAACAACATATAGCCCAGTGCAAGTCATCCAAATAGAGCAAAATTGACAAGCAAAATCACTAAATCCATTTTCTAAAATCATAGAAAAGAATCTTGGAAGAAAAACTTACTCCCAAGGAACATCGCCTACAAGCATCCAATCACCATCCTTGTCTTCATAAGTCAGCACATACTCGGAACCATTGAGAAGATCCATCAAGCGACTTTCACTAAGCCCCTCTCGCCCAGGAAGTCCGTCAGAGGTGCATTGCCCTAAAAACGATTACACAAAATATCTATCACTAAGATGCATACTAATGGGTATGCGAACAAAGTCCCACGTTGGTAGTTGAAAATATTCGGAGACAAATTTTGGTATCAATTACTCCAGCCAAAAAGTATGTCCTATTTTGAATGCAAATAGTAGATAGTTTTCATTTCAGAAATTGAATTGCCACCTAAGACTTTGCACAAATGCTTGTTCTTTGCATTCTACTAAGAGAAAGATTTATACCAATGGTGAAGCAGCTGAACATCTTCTCAAGAGCTGATGAGAGCTCTGCATAGTTAGTGTAGGTTTTGACATCGACTTTTCTCAGGTATGGGGCACCATCCATGCTAACTTTAACATAAAGACAGCCTGCTCCTGATTTTCCTTCAGTCTCGTTATTCTTCGACGAATTGGTGGCAAGGGTGTTCTTTCGGAATGATCTAATTGGTGGCCATCCCACAACTAGTGCCCTAATAAAGAACATAATAGCAATCTAGTTATTAGGCTAACCCTAAAACCCCATAACTAAATTGTACAAGATGCAGCGACAAGACTCAATATGTTGACACTAATAAATACAGATACACAGTCTTTGTATTACAAAAATAATTAACATAAGTACATGCCAATTTCATCCCTTCAAGCCTCTTGCAGTGACAGAGCAGCAACAAGACTCAAAAATAGTTACACTAGTATATGCAGATATCTGGTCTTAGCATTAGAGAAAATATAAGCAGGGGTATCGGTCAATTTCATCCCTTTAAGCCTCTTGCAGTCAGAGTGACAGAGGCAGGGCTAAGGTTGCAAGTCCATCCAATTCAATTACAGAAAACAAGAGAATCGTACATCAACAACAAGAATCGCACCTTAATTCCAAGCTAGTTTGAGATCTACTTTATTTATCCTTTATATTAATTCCATTCCACTAGAGGCCGTTTCAAAAAGCCTCTCTACCTCCTAAGGATAGGGGTAAGGTGTGCGTACACACTACCTTTCCCAAACTCCACAGGTGGGACTCCACTGAGTGTGCTGATGTTGTTGTTGTTGAGGCCGTTATCGTTGGCATTTGTAAAAGAGTAATTCTTGGTACATCACGAAGACAGTCCCCCCCCCCCCCCAGACTCAACCAGTGGTTTTAGTATTAGAAATAAAAATAGCCTCTTGCAGTGAATTTGGTTCGGGCCAATTTCATCCCTTCGAGCCTCTTGCAGTGACAGAGCTAGGCCTAAGGTTACTAGTCCATCCAATTCATTTTCGCAAGAAAGAGAAACCTTTTTCAGCAGCAACACTAACAGATTAATTCCAAACTACTCGGGGTCAACTACATCAATCCTTTATATTAATTCCACATTTCATTTTCCACTCCATTAGAGGCTGTTTTATTAAAAGCAATATGCAAGAAGATTATCTTTTTTGTAGGTCACAAAGACAGTTTCCTTTTTACCATTAATTCCTATCAACAGGCAAAGCAAAGTACCAGACAGTTTAGGAAAAGAAAAAAAGGCAAACTTACTTTGAAGCATGAAAAACACCATTTCCATGTGCTGGAGTAGACTTTTTTTCTTCAACAGACTTTGGAGATTGAGGACCAACAGCCTTATCTTTCATAGAGGAGTCAATGGTATCAGAAAATCCCCTCTTAGCTCCTGACACAAAAATCTTCAAAGGGGTAACAATACCATTCTTATCCTCCAAATCTTTGCCAAAAAGAGATACCCCATTTGCAGCTTTCCTCGCTGGAGACCAAGAACCTGGCAACCCAAGTCTTAGCTCAGTTTCCTTGAGCTTCAGAACATTACTTTTCTCAAGCTCCTCACAATCAGTAGGTGAGGAAGATGAAGAAGAAGAAGAAGAAGAAGATAAACCTATGTAATCATGTTCTACTGGTATAGACATGGACTTTGAACAAGATTAGCAGCTCAAATACAGCTTTTACAAGAAACAGAAAAAGATTAAAAAAAAAAGTTTGTCAAGAGACTATTGAGAAAGCTTTGAATTTTGATATCTAACTGAGAATAGAGGTTGGTTCAGGACATGATCAGGGTTCTGGTTCAAACAAGAAAAGGAGGAGGTTTTGTTGAACCAGAAAAGAAGCTTCTTTGGCCTTTCTGTACCGTACGTATTTCTTTTGTTTTAAGTGTTTGGGTCCTCCAATTAAAATATGGCAACAAAAAAGGGACGAATCTTGGAATAAAGGAACAGTTGTAGTGGGTTAGTGGCACAGGAACAATTATTCCAGATGCTTATCTGAAACAGTACAGAAATAAAAGAACTAGAAACTAGAGAATGGTTATGAATAGAAAAATAAGGATTAATAAACTAAACAACGGTAAACCAAGTATAAAATGTAATGCAACGTTTCTTATAATAAGTTTTTTTTTTTAAGTTTAGTCCTTTTTTATTAAAAATAAAGAAATATCAATCTTCAATATTCCTCCGTAATTACTAGTATATCGTTTTAATTTATGTGACAACTTTTCAAAGATATTAACATTTGCTTTTTCAAACTTGTATTTTTTTTTCCATCTAAGTAATACTAGTGTTATTCTCGTATTGCTATTCTAAGATTTCGATCACTATCTCTTGTTTCTTCTGTTTCGATTATATTATTTTTCTGGCTATTGTTATTGCTTCTCTTCCCCTAGTTCTTTGTCATAATTATTGTGATTATGCTTTACTTGAGCCGATAATCTACCGGAAAAACTTTATCTTCACAAGATAGGATTAAGTTCTGCGCATGTAGTATCTTTCCTAAAATTCACTTGTGGTGTTATCACTCTGTTGTTATTGTGGTAAAAGTATTAACATTTGACAGAGAATGCCATAGCCATTATTATTAGTGTAAATATGGTTTTCAAATAGCATGATAAACAAGTAGTACTAGTAGTAACTATGGTAAAGCTTTTTTAAGTGAGGAAGAATTGCCTCCCTTGGTTGCAATAGAACTGTCCCTGTTAAGGTTTTCTGGTTAAGTTCGATGACCCATCACATTCATTTCTTTTTTAAGTGAAATTTTTGTACCAGCACACAATATTTAGCAATAAGTAATAAGTTTGCTTTATACTATTGAAGGCAGAGACAAAAAACCAAACTTTCACGTGCGTTTGTCTATTGTCTACAAAGGGGTGGGTCCTGACTCCTGTCCCTTGATTTGATAGTGTCTTTTGTCACTAGTTTTTGCGAATTCACCGACAACTCACTTTTATTCACCCGCTCAACCTTTTTATTTACCACTTCATCTTTTTGTTTCTCTGAGCTTTTGCTATGTCGTTTAGATGCTTTTTTTAAAGAAACTATTTTTCATTAAAAAAGTACTACTACTACTTTCTTAATCCATGTGATTCGTTAAACTCATATTATTAATGCAAACTCAGCGATTCGTTGATATTATTGACAATCTTAAACAAATATTATTATTATTTTTCTAAAAAAAAATTTGCTTTCCAAACAAATAAGAGAAAATTACTTATGATATTCTGAAAATATTTTTAATCAATCATGCGCAGAAAATCTTTACATGTCTTCTACAAGCTTAATTCGGCCTACCCTTATCAAAAAGAGATTCACATAGAAAAAAATATACTTTTTTCGTCTCAATTTATATGATACGTTCTTTCAGTTAGTCTAAAAAATAATAATATATTTAAAATAATTTAATTTTAAATTGTATATTTTACTTTCAATAAATAATTTTTGACTACAAATTTCAATATTGTGATTAAGTAATTCTTGAATTACTTAGTATTCGTGTTTTATCGATTGGTTAAATTAAAAATATAATATACAATGTATAATCTAAGATATGTGTTTTATTTAAACCTGAATAAATTTGTATTTCTATTTTGTATTAGTATTAGCACCCGCGTAGATGCGCGGACACTAATCATATCAAATATTTAAGTTATTTAGATTATATGTAAATAATCTTAATTAAACTTTTTCGATAAATAAAGATAATCATTAATTATTAATAAAAAATACTACATGAAAAAAATTAACCATTTCTTCTATTTCTTTTTTGATACCATTCTCGCCGGTGTCATTGGATCCTAAAAATAGTCAGCAAGCAAAATAATAACTCATATTTATGGCAAAAATAATCAAATGTTGAGACTATGAATGTGTCACGACCCCAATTTCTCTCTGTAGGATGTCGTGATGGCACCTAATCTCTAAGACTAGGTAAGCCTAACAATTATGCGGAATAACATAAACATAAAATTGAAACTCAAATCTCAACATATAACATAAATCAAACTGCGATTCAAAATAGATACAACTCCCAAAACCCGGTAGAAATAAGTCACAAGTTTCTAAGAGAAAATACTAAGTGCCTCTACACATCAAAGTCTAAAGAGAATAAAGGAAATAACATAATAAGGATAGAGGGGGACTCCGAGGTCTGCGGACGCTGGGGGATATACCTTGAAGTCTCCACGTACGGTCCAACTCATTGGTATCTGGTCTGGTAGGAAGAACCTGGATCTGCACAAAAAGATGTGCAGAAGTGTAGTATGAGTACACCACAACGGTACCTAGTAAGTGCCAAGCCTAACCTCGGTAGAGTAGTGACGAGGTCAGGTCAGGGCCCTACTAGAATAAAAGGAAATGAGGCGGAAAATATACTAATATAATGAAATAACTGAGAAATGAACAACAAGAAAATACAGAAAGGTAACAGAACAACAAATAGAGGTAGACAACAGGGGCGCTCCCGAGGTACCGCCTCGTAATCCTAAATATAAATACACAACAGGGCGATCTTCCGAGGTACCGCCTCGTAGTCCCAAAAGTAAATATGCACGATAGGAGATCTCCTGAGGCACCGCCTCGTAGTTCAAAAAGTAAATATGCAAGCAGGAAGGGTGTCACGACCCAAACCGATGGGCCGCGACGGACACCCAATGCCTTACTCAATCGAGTACCAATGTTACATATCCTTCTTATCGTACTATCATTGGCAAATGGGCCAAACGGGCCGTCATGGGCTAACCAGAATAAACATAAGGAAATACTCAATATAAGACGACCAAATCTGATATAAAAACTTATACATGTGACATACCGGCCTATAAGGCCAAAATGATCGCTCGTACACTGAACATAGGTCGATAAGGCCATACCATCTTTCATATACATGACATTTGTCTACATGCCTCTAAGAGTACATAAATATCATAAAGGTCGAGATAGAATCCCGTCATACCAATCAACACATGTCCTAATCATACTGGACAAATAAAAATTCCATAGCAAATAGAGCGCACCGACACCTTCCGCTGAGCTGATAGCCTACTTGGAGGACTCTCTACCTGTCTAACGGGACCTGTTAGCATGAAACGCAACGTCCCCAAGCAAAAGGGACGTCAGTACAAATAAAGTATCGAGTATGTAAGGAATGAACATTAGTAAATAAAAGTCATGAGAGAAACATGGAGTAAAGGACTTGACATGTAAGTCTGAATAGCTCTGTGAATCATTTAATATTTAAAATATCATGCATATACGTATAAATCTCATACTATGCATAAGTATATGCGTTCATAACATCATCAAGCCTCTAAGGGCATCTCATCATATCATCTTGGCCACTGTGGGCAAAATCATCAACGTATACCATCTGATAAGGTGGTGGTGCGTATATAATACTGTAACCTTTTTTCATATCCCATATACATATATACGCGTATATAATGCCATCTGGTCATGGATCAATGTATATGTATAAATGAATGCAATGCAAGAGAAGTACGTCAATAAAATCTTTCGGAATGTCATAAGACCATTATGTCTTTGATTAATATCATGAAATAAACTTTATCAACTTACGTATTTTCTGAGACCCATGAACAAATGATAGAATAATAAGACACATGGGGTATCAAGAATATAGACACCCTAGTATTTCTATGAATAGAGTCATTTATGAAAGTTGCGTATTTTGCTCATTTTATTTGTATCATTTGGATCATGCCAAAAGGAAAGAAGGGATAGCCTTAACATACCTGAACCGATTCTCTTGAAAATCCCTCTAACACATGTCAATTGCGACAACACGTAACGGCGGATTGAAGTTGGGAAAAATTCATATGATATTCTTGTGAAAGATTGTATCGTGTTCTTTTAGAATTGCAAAATCCCATTGATATTATGCCAAGAAGTCTCGTATGAATTGAAGTAACTTACGTTACTATCACATATGATCTTGGATGAAATTTTCTTACTGAAGCTTTTCATTATTTTTGTAGAGATACAAAATGAATTAGAATGGTTTTTTAAGTCTTTAGGTACGGGCCCCACACTTTTGATAACTTAGCCAAACTTTTCTCTACATGTGCCACCTTTGTTATACGAGTAAGAGTCACAATTAGCTTTAGAATCCTTATTCCCTTGCTGCCACAAGGGAGGCCTGTCAATCTTATCCAAACATGCCTAATTACATAGTTAATCTCCCACTAAAAATTTATAATTACTCAATTATTCACATAATTAAGAATTATCTCAAACTACTTAAAATACTACTCACTTTTAACATACTTTATACACCTCACTATCATGGTCATGTGGTACCTTGTATGGCACTAGTCCATAAATACGGAGTATTATAGCTTGGATCGTATTTTATCTCAAAATGTCAAACTTCGACGAAACTCATTTTCTTTGATTTGCTTAGCCTCTTACCTTCACGAATTTACGTATTACTTGTTTGAAATAGCGTAATACTGATAATCACAAAATAATCTCTTTCCTAAGCTTACGTCGATTAACTTACGAAGAAACTTTAACTTACGAAAATGCGAGATGTAACATCTCATTTTCAAGTTTTCATCAATTTACTTATGATGTACTTTCACGTACGAAAACATGGGGTGTAACATCATTCTCCCCTTTGAAATATTCGTCCTCGAATATTGACTGATGCACTTATCATTATCATAATCTATAGTCCTTGCGAATACTTTAATACTCTTCTTGCCATCTAGGCAACTGTTCCGTGAATAAATCCAAAGGCCAGGGCATTCCCCCCTTTAGACCTCTTTATCATACCACGACTTGTGGTCGGAATCCTTCCGATCTCATAATTGTTGCTACATTCTATCATGCAGCATGTACTACTTTGACCTTGTAAATGTGCCTATGCGACTCTTCTCTCCCTTTTCCCCCAACTTTTAGTGAATCTCCAGGCCTCACTTTGTAAACATATACAGAGCTTGTTAAGATGTCTCTCTAGGCATCTATAGGTATACTGAAGTTCTTCGCTCGGTACTTTGTTGAACTTACGGATATTGCTATATCTTATTTCATAGACCCGGTTATTCGCATGACTTTACTGCATCTATGTAGGTCATACTATACCATAACTCTTACTTCGATTTATCATTACTGAGGTATGATACCAAACTCCAGGTTACTTTCGTTGCTTATCCTATATGTATAAATCTAAGTCCTTTAGTGCTTCCTCATTACAGTTCATCATAAGAATGACAGCCTAATCTCATCTCATACTTTATGGCTTTTATCCATCCATTGTTAATTCACCTCAATGTTGATCTACACTCTACCACTGATAACTTGAAACCTCTTACGTAATCACTAGGGCTCACATTGCATCGAGGAACATTTGAAGTGATCTTCCTGATCCACCTGGGGGCGATACTATACTTCCATAACCGTATTTCATAGCATCCCAATGTGATTCACCTTACGTGGGTATTTTAATCCTGTACAATTCATGAAATCCCCCTCTCTTTTTTTCTTCAAATCATTACTCAATCGAAGGCCCAAACGTCATTCGTTATCTATCATAATTCCGCCCTTATTCTACTACCAAGGTACCATTCCATCTCTTCTAAATGTTATTAATCTTAGACTCCTTTGAGCTCATTCAGGCTATACTGAGCTTTCTATAACTTAGAGAACCCATCAGCTCTCTTGTTTTCATGGGCTTAATCCCGAGAACTTATCCATTCTCGTTACCTTCTCACTCACCTTTTCTTATCCTTACTCATGTCTTCCTAAAACCTTGTCGCTCCACCATACTTTAGCTTGCGACCTACACATATCTATTTATACTACTTGCAACTTTCCTTCAACTTGCTTGCACCATAGATTTCATTATGTTATTCTGGAACATCAAGCGAGCCATCACATCGTCTCCAACTCTTCTTTACTCTCTTGACTAGGCCTTTCGATACCTGGAACCCATAGGCTGGAAGATATGCCACTGACGACACCGCTATCATTCATGGATACTGAATCCCCGTGCTTCTAGCTTTTTATCCGAAGTATGGACTATTTACAACCTTCTGCACTTGAGTATCTTGTACGTTGTTTACCTTTACCTTACTTATCTTAAAATCTCGCATCACATCTTCTAATTCTTTCATGACCTCTTTTCCACATAGCTATAATTCACATCTATGACTTGAAGCTCTATTATAATACTTGCACCTCTGGTGCATACACGATTCGGTGGGAGCTTCATACTGACTTCTTATTAGGCTGGTACTTTTCTAACTTGATCTATCGTAGAGCCGTTATAGAATATGGTTGTTGTAATATCTCTCTTGTACCTCTGATATTAGAGTAATTCTGCAATGTTCTCAATCACAATTTCTATAATTTTCTAGGTCCAATAATCAGACTCCTGATTTACTTAGTTGATGTAATTCTTTAGTTTCCTCTTCCCTCTGGTCAACCTTTATAAAGGCTTAAGCTATCTTCCTATCTGCGGCTCATGGTACTACTTTAGCCTTTCATGGATGCTATGGAATATCCAGGATACAATCTTTTAATGATTCAATCCTTTGTCTATGACCTGGACTCAATTCTTTCTTTTAACTTATACCAGAGTCTTCTACGGCTGTATGATTGTCAACATATATGCTGCATGGATAATACTTCGAAATCTTGAGTGCATTCATAATGTAACTAACTCTGGATTAGATCGAATAATTCCTTTCGTTCCTTCTCAACTTTCTTTAAATGTAAGCAATTACTTTTCCTGGCCGTTCTGCCACTTGTTGCACGAATACTTGGCTTATTTTAGTGCCCACACATATTGGAATTCCATACAACCCATGTGATCTTGAATATCACCTTTTGATTTTTTTCTTCTTCCCGTTCATTAGCCACGATAGGTGCCACTTTCTTATGAAGTGCATACAATATTGTTGTGAGGCTGTTGTTACAAGACCGTTTCCTCTTTAGGTCATTGTGCTTAGGTTGAAGCCCTCTTCCTTATTTCCTCAACTAGTCTTTTGCTGTAGTACTTAGGGAAGACCCTCTGAGTTTTGTAAAGCTGCGAGCTTATTATGTCGTATACTCGATAGAATTCTTTATGTCCTTCCTCGCCTATAATTATCCATAGTTACTTACTTCCACGCCCTTGTGCTTGTAGGGTTGTTCCTGAGCTGTTATTTTGACTGTCTTCCCAATGACATTCTCTTTTATCTCCGTAACATTCATACGGTACCTTTAACTATCCCAACTCCTATCTGGATATTTCTCAAGGGTCAGGATGTCATATCTGCGAGACTGAATTTTCCCATGTTGGGGTTCACTCTGTTTATCTTGCACGATCTGTTGATTTGTCTGTATCCTCTTGTCTAGCCATAACTAGGCTCTTCCTGAATCAATTACTAACTACTCGTTGGCCCATTCTCGTATCAATATTCCGCGTAATCTTTCTTGGGTTATTTCCTTTGTCTTAACTTACCTCTCGCGCTGGCTCCTTATTTATTACTAACATCTCCGGCAGGAACCCTTACTTCCTTTCCTTGACGTCGTGTTTGCATAATGTTCTGGAATCGTAGCATATCAGTAGGATTTGAGTAAGTGCAGTCTCATCCCTTTCTCATTTTTATCGCATTCTTCCCTTACCGTTCCATAGTTACTAGAACTACTTAATTCTGATTTAATTTCACATCATTCCATATTCTCCCCTTTAGGGGAGTACTAAGATTTAGTGCTATGATAATCTACGTATAGATGTTTTACCTCTTCATCTTTGGCGTCTTTTCACATCATCGATGACCCTTTCTTGCCTTACGGAAATCCTTTTGAACCAAGGATAACAAAATTCCTTACTCCCGAGGGTGACACCTAGTATAACTGGCACACATGGTCCCTTAAGCTTAACTTTGCTCACATTTCTTGCCTTAGGGAAGCGTCTTCGTGAATGACCTTGAACGGGTATTCTTCTATCGTCCATTCTATTATCGCTGGAACGCAATCTTTGAAATTCTCGTGATGCCGACTATTATCAAATCACTCAATCCCTAATTCATATTTAGTTTATCTTGTTCACCAGCCCATACTAATTTCTATTACTCTGGGGTCTAACTTTTCCTTCTGGTAATCATATTAGAGTCACGAACTTATTTCTCGAAATAAGGATACGACTTTATGGCCTATACTCTTTTGTTGTCTCAAGGCCTGTCACCTCTCGTCTCTTCCTTTACTTGACTATAGACTCTGTAATACTGTCATTTTTTTGGTTTACCGTTGTCATCCATGTATCACATCTTACTCATAATGCTTCATTAACTCTCTTCTTATTTCCCTACTAATATTTATGTCTATCACTTTATTCTGAGAACTTCAGCAAGATATTCTTTTGCTTTTAGCTCCCCTTGCTCCATCCACTGGCTCTTCGGGTTGCCTAACATTCTTTCTCTACTAGGGACAGGAGCCATACTAAGGTAATATTTATCCCTTCAGGATTCCAGTGCCTATCTTTGAACATTCTAATATTCATATCTAGTTATACTATTCTAGAGTGCACCATCTGGGTGTCTCACAAGGAGATCTATTATCACATTTGCAATATCCTTCGAAAATATCAACTAACGCAAATAATCCATCCACCATTTTGGGTCACTCTAACCCCAGCCGGATCCTGATATCCGTCATTCTCTTATATTACTTTTGTTAGCCCCCATAGGGCATAACTGGGCGTCTTGTACCCTTCTTCACCTTGCTTCTGTTACTTATTGAAACTGGTATCTAGCTTTTGAATCTCTCATTACCTTTCACCATAGGGGTGGATAGATATTCTTTCCTTAAGGCTCCTTATCAAGAGGCTTACATGTCTTAGTACACACATGATCTACTGAAGACCTCACATTTACTCATCATGAGCATCATGCAAAATTGAGTTCCTCTGACTTAACTCTTTCATAGCCACATTCAATCCCTTACCAGCCATTTTTCTAGATGTAGGCATCGTCGTATTATGAATAAGATAGAGTTTAGGAAATTGAGTTCTTAAAACTGAGCGCTACCACACGATCTAGAGTAAGAAGAAAGAGTGACAGTCCTAAATGCCATGTAGCCTCCTGCTTATAAGCGTGGTTCACAACACACCCATTAACAAGACTCTACTAGACACGACTTGTAGACTCTCTAGGACAGAACTGCTCTGATACCACTTCTGTCACGACCCAAACCGATGGGCCGCGATGGCCACCCGGTGCCTTACTCAACCGAGTACCAACGCTACATATCCTTCTTATCGTACTATCATTGGCAAATGGGCCAAACATAAGGAAATACTTAATATAAGACGACCAAATCTGATATAAAAACTTATACATGTGACATACGGGCCTATAAGGCCAAAATGGTCGCTCGTACACTGAACATAGGCCGATAAGGCCATACCATCTTTCATATACATGACATCTGTCTGCATGCCTCTAAGAGTACATAAATATCATAAAGGTCGAGATAGAGTCCCGTCATACCAATCAACATATGTCCTAATCATACTGGCCAAATAGCAACTCCAGAGCAAATGGAGCGCACCGACACCTTCTGTTGAGCTGATAGCCTACTTGGAGGACTCTCAACCTGTCTAACGGGACCTGCGGGCATGAAATGCAGCATCCCCAGGCAAAAGGGACGTCAGTAAAAATAAAGTACCGAGTATGTAAGGAATAAACATCAGTAAATAAAAGTCATGAGAGAAACATGGAGTAAAGGACTCGACATGTAAGTCTGAATAGCACTATGAATCATTTAATATTTAAAATGTCATGTATATGCGTATAAATGTCATATCATGCATAGGTATATGCGTTCATAACATCATCAAGCCTCTGAGGGCATCCCATCATATCATCTCGGCCACCGTGGGTAAAATCATTAATGTATACCAGCTGATCAGGTGGTGGTGCGTATATAACGCCGTAACCTTTTTTCATATCCCATATACATATATATATATATATATATATATATATATATATATATATATATCCTATATACATATATATACATACATATATGCGTATATAACACCATCTGGTCATGGGTCAATGTACATGTATAAATGAATGCAATGCATTAGAAGTACGTCAATAAAATCTTTCGGAATGTCATAAGACCATTATGTCTTTGATTAATATCATGAAATAAACTTTATCAACTTACGTATTTTCTGAGACCCATGAACAGATGATAGAATAATAAGACACATGGAGAATCAAGAATATAGAAACCCTAGTATTTCTATGAATATAGTCATTTATGAAAGTTGCGTATTTTGCTCGTTTCGTTTGTATCATTTGGATCATGCCAAAAGGAAAGAAGGGATAGCCTTAACATACCTAAGCTGATTCTCTTGACAATCCCTCTAACACACATCAATTGCGACAACACGTAACGGCGGATCGAAGTAGGGGCAAATCCGTATGATATTCTCGAGAAAGATTGTACCGTGTTCTCTTAGAATCGCAAAATCCCGTTGATATTATTCCAAGAAGTCTCATATGAATTGAATTAACTTACGTGACTCTCACATATGATCTTGCATGAAATTTTCTTGCGGAAGTTTTTTTCATTATTTTTGTAGACATACAAAATGAATTAGAATGCTTTTTAAGTCATTAGGTATGGGCCCCACACTTTTGATGACTTATCCAAACTTTTCTCTACATGTGCCACCTTTGTTACATGAGTAAGAGTCATAATTAGCTTTAGAATCCTTATTCCCTTGCTGCCACGTGGGAGGCCCATCAATCTTATCTAAACATGCTTAATTACATAGCGAATCTCCCACTAAAAATCTATAATTACTCAATTATCCACATAATTAAGAATTATCTCAAACTAATTAAAATACTACTCACTTTTAACATACTTTATATACCTCACTATCATGGTCATGTGGTACCTTGTATGAGACTAGTCCATAAATATGTGGTATTATAACTTGGACCGTATTTTATCTCAAAATATCAAACTTCGACAAAACTCATTTTCTTTGATTTGCTTAGCCTCTTACCTTCACGAATTTACTTATCACTTGTTTGAAATAGCGTAATACTGATAATCTCATTCCCAAGCTTACGTCGATTAACTTATGACGAAACTTTAACGTACGAAAATGCAGGATGTAACATCTCATTTCCGACCTATCATCAATTTACTTATGGCGTACTTTCACGTACGAAAACATGGGGTGTAACAAAAGGGATCTCCCGAGGTATCGCCTCGTAGTCCCAAAAGTAAATATGCAACTCATAAATTATGGAACCATGAATTTACTGCAAGCAATCCTATTGTTAAAAACCGAATACAATAATCAAGAAAATAGGTAATTTAACTAAGCATGTTGCAAGGATTTCAAGTAAAGGTTAAGACACGTAGACATGTGATACTAGGCTAAACATGACAACTACACATACTAAGGTAACTCGGTTAAGGAATTTAAAAGAAGTCTACTCAGCAAGAACCGAAATTTTCCACAATTAGCCCGTGTACGCACTCGTCACCTCGCATACACGGCGCTCACATATCACAAATTATTACAACAGTACCAAATCCTAAGGGAATTTTCCCCACACAAGGTTAGACAAGACACTTACCTCAACTCTGGCTCAACCAATCGATAAGGATGCCTTTCCCTCGATTTTCCGACTCTGAATGGCTCAAATCTAACCAAAAGTAATTACATATTATGAATACAACTACAAGAACTAATTTAAATCATAAATCTACGACTTTAGCAAAGAATCAAAAAATCGTTGCAAGAAGTCGACCCGAACCCACGTCTCGAAATCGGGTAAAAGTCACAAAATATGAACACCTATGTCACGATCCAAAACCTAACCCGTCGTGATGGCGCCTATCTCAATACTAGGCAAGCCGACAATCTCAATAAACTTCCATATCTTTTAAATTTGAGAACAGAATGATTAAATTTAGCGGAAGAAATCTCACAAGTACAAATATAAATACTCCCAAAACCCGGTGTCACTGAGTACATGAGCATCTAATATGAACACAAGTCTGGAAAATATATAATAGTCTGAGACCAAATACAGTAAACAAGGAGATAGGGAAGGAGAGGCAAGGTCTGTGAAACAAGACAGCTACCTCCGAATCTCCGAAAAATCAACTGTGCGAAAGAATCAATACTCGCTATGTCCGGGAATACCTGGATCTACACACGAAGTACAGGGTATAGTATGAGTACAACCAACTAAGCAAGTAACAATAATAAATAAGGAACTGAAGATAGTGATGAGCTACACAATTACCGTTCATTTTCAGTAATTCCAGCAGAGAATGGACATGCTATCAATTCCAGCAGTTTAATTCAAATCAGTTTTATACAATTCAAGTTCATGTAATCCGGAAATAAAATTTTTCAGAGAATTTCACAACAATGACAGATAGAAACTAAGTGCAACAACAAATGAAAAGCAAGTACAGCCTCTCAGGGCAACAGTTATTCAACTCGTCACAACAACTCAACCACTCGGCTCTCAGCCCTCAGCACTCACACTCAATGGGTACCCGCGCTCACTGGGGGTGTACAAACTCCGGAGGGGCTCCTACAGCCCAAGCGCTATAATCTACATGGATAACTCACGTGCTGCACGAACAACTCACGTGCCATAGGGTAAATATCTGGATATGCACGGACAACTCACATGCTATAGTATAATATAAGGATCCGCACGGACAACTCACGTATTGCACGGACAACTCACGTGCTATAGTATAATATAAGGATCTGCATGGACAATTCACGTGCTATTGTATAATATCTCACAATCAGGCCCTCGGCCTCACTCAGTCATAAGTCTCTCCAGTCTCTCGGGCTCTCAATAGTCATGATACTCAACCCAAATAACAATAGTATGATGCATCAATAATGAACAATAGAGACTGAGATAAAATAAACAGGTAAATTGTGACTGAGTACGAAACAATAATTTAGCAGATAATTCAACATGTACAGGACCTCTGTGGTCTTTACAGCACCATCACATAGCCTAAGCATGCTTCACTGTCAAATTATTATAGCACAGAAAGGGCACATAGCTAACGACAAGCTTATTCAACTTTTCAGTTTTACGGAATGGACCAAGTCCCAATTTCCACGGTACATGCATATACGCCCGTCACCTAGCATGTGCGTCACCTCCAAAATACTCACATAATACAATAATCTGGGGTTTCATACCCTCAGGACCAGATTTAAAATTATTACTTACCTCAAACCGCGAAATTCTTATTCCGCTAAGCCTTTGCCTCGTGAATTAGCCTCCAAACGCATCGAATCTAGCCACAAATAATTCAATTCAGTCAATAACATTTATTGGAATTAATTCCATAAGAAAAATGCAAATTTTCCATAAGAATCCGAAATTTAACTCAAAAATCGCCCATGGGGCCCACATCCCGGAACCCAACAAAAGTTACAAAATCCGACTACTCATTCAATTACGAGTTCAACCATAATAATTTCACTCAAATCCGACTCCGAATCGGTGTTCAAATCCCAAAATTTCATTTTATGAAATTTCTACAATTTTTCCCAAATTTCCTTCTCAAAATACTGATTACATGATGAAAACAACAATCTATTCATGTATGTTAACCAAATCTGAGTTAGCATCACTTACCCCGATGAATTTCTTGAAAAACCCACGAGAAATCGTTACAAACCGAGCTCTCTAGGTCCCAAAAATAAAATAATACCCTAGGCATCGGTTATAGAGTACACCCTCTGACCTCGCAATGTGCGGTCCGCACATTTCCAAGTGCGGTCACACATCCTAGTTTCTACAGTCGCACAAAAATTGTGCGGTCTGCACTTCGCAGCGTCTCCACTACCAGGCTTCAGTGAATTGGCCATAACTTTCTCTACATATGTCCAAATGATAATTTCATTACCTTTCTGGAAACTAGCCACGAAGGGCTACAAATTTTATTTGTGAATCATCTCCAAATTCCTTGTAGATCAAAAGATAATAGCTTCCGAAGTCGGACTAGTGAACCTTGAAAAATCACCAGAAGTGCGGCCGCACACAAAATTGTGCAGTCCGCACTAGGTGGATTGCGGCCACACACAAAATTGTGCGGTCCGCTTTTGTACTCCGCGGTCCGCACTTTTCCTCTGAAGTGCGGCCGCAATCAAAATTGTGCGGTTCACACTTTTTCTCTGCGGTCCGCACTTTTCCAACAGTTCGAGAATAATATTTGAGTGCCGAAATGCCCGGACATCACTCAAAACTCACCCCGAAACTCACCGAGCCACTTGGGATCCCGTTCAAATATACCAACAAGTTTTATAACATAACACGGACCTACTCGAGGCCTCAAATCACATCAAACAACATTAAAACATCGAATCGCACTTCAAATCAAAATCTATGAACTTTGAACTTTCAAATTCTATATGTTGTGCCGAAACACATCAAATCAAGTCCGATTCACCTCCAATTTTTCACACAAGTCATAAATGATATAACGGGCCTATTAAAATTTTCAGAATCGGATTCCGACTTCGATGTCAAAAAGTCAACTCCCCGGTCAAACTTTCTAAAAATTCAACTTTCGCCATTTCAAGCCTAATTCCTTTACCGACCTCCAAATAATTTTTCGGATACGCTCCTAAGTCCAAAATCACCATACAGAGCTATTGGAATCATCAAAACTCTATTCCGGGGTCGTTTACACATAAGTCAACATCCGGTCAACTATTTCAACTTAAGCTTCCAACATGAAGTTCATTCTTCCAAGCTAACTCCGAAATACCTTAAAACCAAAATCGACAATTCACACAAGTCATAATATCTCGTAGGAAGTTATTCAAGACTTCAAATAGTTGAAAGGAGCATAAATGCTCAAAACGACCGGTCGAGTCGTTCCAACCTATTCGACCACAAGTCCAACCATACCAATTTTACAAAATTCGACATCAACTCGACCCTCAAATTCTCAAATCAAACTCTCCAAATCCCTAGCCTCAACTCCCAAATTCCACCTTAAATACACAAAAACTAGGTGGGAAAATCAATAGAGAAACAATATTATTGATCAAAAATGAGTACAAGCGACTTACTTCAAGAAATCCCTCGAAAATGCTCTCAAAATTCGCCAAGACCCGAGCTGGAAATGTTTAAAATAAAGCAAAATCACGATTCATTGTATTTAAGTGTTCTGCCAGAACTTCCGCTTCTGCAGAAACTTAACCGCATCTGCAGTCTCGCAAATGCGAGGTCTTCCCCGCTTCTACGGCTTCTATCGCTTATGCGGACAAGAGGTCCGCTTCTACGGCCTCGCTTTTGCGGTCGCTTCTTCGCTTCTGCGACACTGGCTACCCTTCCTTCACTCCGCATATGCGGAGCCTCGCTCACACCTGTGGGCTCGCAAATGCGAAAACCCTCACGCACCTGCGACACAGCCCCAGGCCAAGCCCCAAACCCGTTTTTGTGCCTTGCCAGCCGCACCTACGTCAGCGCACCTGCGAGAATAGTTCCGCAGGTGCGATTGCACCAGAAGGCAGAAAAATCCCACCTTTGCTCTAAGTTTAATTTCGATCCGTTAACTACCTGATACTCACCCGAGGCCCCTAGGACCTCGACCAAATATACCAACCAGTCCTATAACATCATAAAAACTTAGTCGAGCCTATAAATCACATCAAAAAATGCTAAAAATACGAATTGCACATCGATTCAAGCCGAATGAACTTTATAATTTCAAACTTATACATCTGACGCCGAATCCTATGAAATCAAGTCCGATTGGCCTCAAATTTTGCACATAAGTCATAATTAAAGATCTTGCTGTTGCATCAAAAGAGATAAATGTTTACGGACCTACTCCAACTTCCGAAATTAGAATTCGACCCTGATATCAAAAAGTTCACTCCCGGTCAAACTTCCCAAAAATCATCCAACTTTCTAACTTTCGCCAATTGACGCTAAAATGACCTATAGACCTCCAATTCGACATCTGAACACGCTCCTAAGAACAAAATTACCTTACGAAGCTATTGGAACCGTCGAAACTCCATTTCGGAGTCGTCTTCACACAGTTCGAACTATGGTCAAATCCTATGACTTGAACTTCCCCTTTTAAGGACTGTGTGTCCCATTTCACTCCCAAACCAAAGACAAATTCTCTCGGCAAGTCAAAAAATCCAAAAATGAAATAGAGGGAGCAATAATTTGGAGCTCGTGGATAATACCCTTAAAACGATCGGCCAGGTCATTACATCATCCCCCTCTTAAAACAAATATTCGTACTCGAATGAGTATAGAGACATACCTGGAGTGATGAAAAGATGAGGATAACAGCTACCTGGAGTGGTGAAAAGATGGGGATAACTTAGTCGAGCCTATAAATCACATCAAACAATGCTAAAAATACGAACTGCACATCGATTCAAGCCTAATGAACTTTAAAACTTCAAACTTCTACATCTGACTCCGAAACCTATCAAATCAAGTCCGATTGACCTTAAATTTTGCACACAAGTCATAATTGTCATTATGGACCTACTCCAACTTCCGAAATCAGAATACGACTCCGATATCAAAATGTCCACTCCCGGTCAAACTTCTCAAAAATCATCCAACTTTTCAACTTTCACCAATTGTCGCTAAAATGACCTACTGGCCTCCAGTTCGACATCCGAACACGCTCCTTAGACCAAAATTACCCTACGGAACTATTAGAACCGTCAAAACTCCATTCCGAAGTCGTCTTCACACAATTCAAACTACGGTCAAATCCTACGACTTAAACTTCCCTTTTTAAGGACTATATGTCCTATTTCACTCCGAAACCAAGACAAATCCTCCCGGCAAGTCACAAAATCCAAAAATAAAATAGAGGGAGCAATAATTAGGGGTTCAGGGCTAATACCCTCAAAACGATCGGTCGGGTCGTTACAGAATGACTCTTTGGATAAGACTTGACTATTTTACAACTACTTGAACTCTTATTTGGTGTGTTGATATCTCTTAAAAAAAAAAATTAAAATTTTAGTTTCTAAAACTTTATTTATCGATAATAATTATTTTTATAATAATGTAAGTGAAAATATTATCCTTAATTCAAAACTCAGTTTAGTTGGCTATCTAAAAATTTGAAAAATTCTTTAGCCAGTAAATTTTGTTTTTTTCCAGTATGACTCTTTTTTGATATTTGACATTAACCATGTTAAATATCTGAGTTATTTAAATTATATGTAAATAACCTTACAATTTAAACCGTCTAAATAATTATAGGTAATCGTTAGATATTAATTCAGAAACACTACATGAAAAAAGACTAACATTTTCTCAAATCTGGTAGTGATAATTTTATATTTGCACTATTCTCATTGGTGTCATTGGAATCTAAAAATAGCCACAAAGCAAAATAATAACTCATATATATGGCTAATCACAAAGGTTGACACAATATAAATGATTCTTTGATTACGATGTGACTCTTATACTACGACTTGGACTCCTATTTGATATGATATTATCTTTCAAAAAATATTTCTATTCTGAAATTTCAATTTCTAAAACTTTATATATATTTCAATAATGATTATCTTTATAATGATGCAAGTGAAGATATTATCCTTAATTTAAAATTCACTTTAATCGGATATCTAAAAATTTAAATGATTCTTTGGCCAGAAAAATATTATTTCAGTATGACTTCATTTTAAGTTTATCGATATCTCTAGCCACAAATTTTGAATTTTTAATACCCTATATATACAAAAAATTTGTTCTTTGAATCATTAAATATTAAATTAGTTGATTATTATGTCTTAAAATTGCCAAGTAGTTTATTTTTCGACAACATACTTGGCTTAACCTCAATGCAAACTACTCAAATTGCATTTAAATTCAAATTCAAATATCATATAATTTGTTAGTAATAGTAATTTTTTAAAAATGACACACAATATAAATTAAAAAAAATATTTTAAGATATCCTTATCTTATAATCTATGTATTTGAGTTGAAAATAATATTTGAAATTGTAACGACCTGGCCGGTTGTTTTGATAATTTAAGTCCCGTTCGGCGGCATAAGGTCTTGAGCAGCTTCATATTATGTGTATTGACTTGCGTGCATGGTCGAGTTCAGTTACCAGATAATTCAGAGTCAAATCGGAAGAAGGATTCTAGTTTTGGAAGCTTAAGCGGTAAGAGTTGATCGGGATTTGACTTTTTTTAAAACGGATCCGGAATGGGGTTTGGGCGATTGCAACAGCTTCGTATTGTGATTTTGGACTTAGGCGTGCATCCGGATTTGGATTTGGAGGTCCGTAGGGTAATTTGGAGTATTTCGGCGAAAGTTGAAAAAGTTGAAGTTTTGAAGTTGAGAGGTTTGACCAAGAGTTGACTATGGCGATATCGGGGTTGGAATGTGATTCTGAGAGCTGGAACAACTCCATTATGTTATTTGGGACTTTTCTGCAAAATTTGACGTCATTCCTGGTTGATTTGATAGGTTTCGACGCGAGTTTTAGAAGTTGAAAGATTTGAAAGTTCATAAGTTTGATTCATGGTGCGATTCTTAGTTTCGATGTTGTTTTATGAGATTTGAGACCTCAAGAAAGTCTTTATTAGGTTATGGAATGTGTTGGTATGTTTAGACGGGGTCCCGGGGGCCTCAGGTGTGTTTCGGATGGGCTACGGGCTATTTTCTTCTACTTTTGAACTGCTGAATCTGTCATCTGGTTTTCTCTTTCGTGTTTGCGCCTGTTCCTCCGCATTCGTGAAGAGTAATTTTGGAGGAAGGAATATTTGTTCTTCGCGTTCGCATGCCTCCTTCCACGATCACGGAAGCCAACCCTTCCCTTCTTCGCGTTCGTGTTCATCCTCTCGCGTTCGCGTAGTTATGTCTCTAAGTTGACTTATTTGTCGTACCCTTGTATTATTGTCATTGTTGTTGTTGTAGTTGTTGTTGTGATGCACGAGGTTTCTGTCGTGCAGTTGTTATTATTGTGATGCATGAGGTTTCTGCCAGGCTATTGTTACTATTGATATTTGCACATGTGGTGTGACAAGGCGGGATATATATATATATATATATATATATATATATATATATATATATATATGTATATATGGGTTGCGCATATGGCGAGACAAGGTGAGAACATTATTATGCACGTGTGGCGAGACAAGGCAGGCATTTACTTTACTATTGCACACGTGGCGAGACAAGGTGGGCTGTGTCAGAGATTGATTTGTGATGACTTGTGATGTCCTGGGGGCATACTTGTTGTTGATGTTTGTGCAGTGGTACACTTACCTGTGTGAGTTTTATCTTGTGGAAAGTTATGAGAAAACATTCTATGTGTTGTCCATTTCTTTTTCTATACTTACTAGATGGCATGAACCATGTTAGGACACTTGCCCAAGCA
The DNA here is from genome assembly GCF_000715075.1 of Nicotiana tabacum. Taxonomy (NCBI): domain Eukaryota; kingdom Viridiplantae; phylum Streptophyta; class Magnoliopsida; order Solanales; family Solanaceae; genus Nicotiana; species Nicotiana tabacum. The sequence continues at coordinate 119,485,347 of NC_134094.1, read as the reverse complement.
TACACGTAGTTGAGCACTCTTATCGGTTAAGAGGTTTACTTGCTATTGGTGAGTATAGATGCACACCCTTGTTGCGTGCCTTCTATGTGAGAATGGCTCTATTTGGCACGTGAGTCGTCAGTGCGGTTATGAAGTGTAATGAGGGCACAGGATGCCCAGTGTTAGGGTTTAGGTATTGGGACCCGTGAGTTGTGAATAGTATGAGGTCCGGTACCTCGTGGAGTTTATTGACTAAAACCTGATGTGAAAGTGGTTGTTTTCATATAGTTGCTACCTTCCCTTCTTTTAATTGTGTTCATCGGATTTAGGCTGTGTTGCCGTTCGTTCTTCTATGTCATTACTATGGTGTTCCACTGATAGTTGTTGTTTTCCTTTCTTACTGAAATTACCATATTATTTGCCATTTCGCGTAGTCCTTATGTAGATATCATACTCTATTGTTCCTATACTTATACTTGTTCAGGTTATTTAGTCCAGTAGGTGTATTGACTGTACCTCGTCACTATTCCACTGAGGTTAGTCTTGATACTTGCTGGGTACCGCTGTGGTGTACTCATACTACACTTCTGCACATTTTTGTGAAGATCCAGGTATTTCGAAGTCAGTTAATCATTAGGTAGTTGTGCGGATTATTGATGTGGAGACTCAAGGTAAACCTGCTGCTGTGTTCGCAGGCTTCGAAGTCACCTTCCTATTTTGTATTCACACTATTTTACCTATTTCCAGACAGTTGTATTTAGAAATTTGTAGCAAACTCTGAAGAGCTTATGACTTATACTACAGATTTTGGGAGTTGTAAATTTTATATAGATTTCTATTTCAAAAATTGTTAGATGTTTTTTAATTATTCTTGTTATTCAGTATATGTTAGGCTTACCTAGTCCCTAAGACTATATGCCATCAACCCACCGGAGGAAAAATTGGGTCGTGACAAGTTGGTATCAGTGCTCTAGGTTCATAGGTGCTATGAGTCATAAACGAGTTTAGTAGAGTCCTGCGGATCGGTACAGAGATGTCTGTACTTATCTTCGAGAGACTACGGAACTATTAGGACAGTTTCATTTCCTTCATTCCTATCATGCGAGTTTATTGATCTCGAAGTTTGAAGCTTTTATCATTACATTCTCTCACAGATGGTTTGGACATGAGCTGCAGTTACTAATAATGCTGCCCCTGGAGCAGGTGTCGCTAGGGGCAGAGGCCGGAGAAGAGCATGCGCCACAACTAGAGCATCTACCCGAGCAGAAGTTGAGGAGCTACCAGTAGCTCTAGTTGGGGGACAGGTACCGGAGGTGCCTGCTGTTACCCCCTAGACTTCAGGAGACCTTAACATAATTCCTGAGCATGTTTGGTACATTGGCTCAGGCGGGGTTGACTCCGGTTTCACCAGCTACTTCACAAATCGGGGGAGGAACCTAGACTCCCGCCACCCACACTTCAGAGCAGCGAGTTCATATTGGTCAGGTTCCAGGTGTCGACACAACTTGCGGTTCCAATTCAGCCCATGGTTAGGGCAGCAACATTTGAGGAAGAACAACTTAGACTTGAGAGGTACAAGAAATACCACCCGCCCACACTCCATAGCAGCGAGTTCATGTTGGCCAGGTTCCAGGTGTCATGGCGACACAGCCTGTGGTTCCAGTTCAGCCCGTGGTTAGGGCAGCAACATCTGGGGAAGAACAACTTAGACTTGAGAGGTACAAGAAATACCACCCTTCTACCTTCAGTGGATTGGCGACAGATGATGCCCAAGGTTTCCTGAAGGAGTGTCACCGCATTCTTCGTACTATGGGTATTGTGGATACGAGCAGAGTTATTTTTACTATGTTCCAGCTCAGGGGAGCGACTTATCAGTGGTGGCGGGCGTATGAGTTGGGTAGCCCGGCCGGGTCAACTTTACTTACATGGGTTCAATTTTCAGAGATGTTCCTGAGAGAGTTTGTACCTCAGTTGCTTCGAGATGCATGGCGCGCGGAGTTTGAGAAGCTGCGCCAGGGCACTATGTCAGTATCAGAGTATGCCATTAGGTTCAGTGATTTGGCCAGACATGCACCTGCTTTGGTCGCTACAGTTAGAGAGCGTGTCCATAGATTCATCGAGGGGCTCAGGCATAATATCCGGTTCAACATGGCTCGGGAGATTAGAGTTGGATGTTTCATTTCAGTAGGTGGTAGGGATCGCTCACTAAGTGGAGGGCATATGGGATCAGTAAAAAGAGGATAGGCGGGGCCAAGAGAGAGAGGTCAGGCGAGGTCAGGAGAGAGAGGACAGGGATGCGAGGAGGCCTCGTAGGCTGGAGAGATCTACTGGTCCTTATTTTGGAGGCATGGTAGAGGTTTTGTGGGTCAGCCAGTTTAGTTTGCACTTCAGGCTTCGCATGGTGTTTCAGGTACTCATGGGTCTCAGAGTACCCGTATCGCACAGTTCCCACAGCCACGTCAGCAGAGGAGTTTCTTCGAGTGTGGAGATACCAGCCACATGGTGAAAGATTATCCCAGGCTCCGGGCAAGTGTGTCACAGCGGAGTATTTAGGCAAGTAGAGGGTGCCCAAGAGGGGGAGGCCCGGTCTGTTGATATGTTTCATATAGTAGGCTTGAGGCAGCTGCGCCAGATGATGCCATACATGTATGCTTTTGATTTGTTACAGAGGGGCACCATTCGTATTTTGTTTCAGTTTTGCTTATTGGGGTGAGTCCCCTATTTGTTTCTCCACCTATGGGTGAGTTCATGACTTAGTATTCTGTTTATGTGTCTGCCCCTGTTGGGAGATTCTATGAGTGGTAGAATGTGTCTATCGTTTGGTTTTATTCATTATTGAGAGTCTCGAGGCTAGAAGTGAATTCCTGTTGTCCATTATGGTAGGTTTTGATGTGATTCCTGAGTAATTTGGTTACGATTTTAATTTGGATGCTCTACCGGGGTGAGAGTTCAGTAAGTGTTGTGATTTTACTAGCAGAATTGAGTTAGTAGAAGATTTCCATTGGTATGATGTGTATTCGACCTGTGATTCAGAGTTGAGGGTGAGATCCTCACGATTCTATATGATTTTATATATTTGAGCCGGGCTGCGTGCCGCGGTGGAAGTTATATCAGGATGAGATCCTTGTGATTTGTTCATATACTTTAATTTTTCCTTTTAAATTAATTTGTAGGATGGAACTCGTAGAGAGTTGTGCCTGTCGGGCTTGTTTGATATTTCTCTTTTGTGTTTCTCTTTACATATTCAGTCATTTTTCATTCTGTGCTTCTTGAGTTTTAGCTTGCGGGGTGTGTGCCCGATGGTATTAGTTGTGACTTGTTGATTCGGGTGTATAGTTAAGAGGTCTTCATGTTTCTTGCATCGTTGTCAGTGTTGTGAAGGTTTGAAACAGGGTTCTAACAGATATGAGGCTGATTACCGGTGCTGGTTTTAATTACGGGTAGATATTGTGATCAGAAATGTTATTATGGGCCTATGTATGGCATGTCATGTTGAGTGGTAGTACCTTGTGGGTGTAGGCATGACTTGTTGCAGCTAGTTGAGACTGATATCGGGTGTGGATTTAGAATCTGGTCTTTTGGAGATGAACGGAAGGTGAGAATTTTGACTCTAAGGCTTATCGGTGTTAGTAGAAAGGATAAATTACAGTTGAGATGGTGTCGTCAGGCTTATGTGGATTGGGATGACGTGGGGTCACCCGTGGGTGTATGTTGGATATGTGCATTCAGTGATTTGAACATGTCAATGCGATTCTTGGCACGTTCGAGGACGAACGTTTGTTTAAGAGGGGGAGGATATTGTCACGCCCTGAACCTGGGGGCGAGACCGGCAACAGTTGCCTCACCTAACCTAGCGTACCAAATTGCGACTAAGGGACTCTGAACATATAATGTCATAATTTGTCCATGGGGCACATTGCAAGACAATTTGCGAAACAAAATATAAAACTGAATGGAAACTAGCGCTGACTAAACATCAATATAAAGCTGGGCCGACAAGGCCGTCATAACTACTACAGCTGAGAAACCACCAAATTATACATACCAGGCCTACAAGCCCAACATACTGCACTAACTGACAGGATATGTCTACAAGCCTCTACTGATGGATGTATTGTGATGAGAACAGGACCCCGACCTACCCATAATATATATATACATACATACAAAAGATGTACACAAAACCCTAGACCCGATAACTCCGAAGGACGTGGAGCTTACCGATCACGCTGAACTCGGGGAACACCTACTGAGGAGGTCTACCCGTCTGTCTATCTGAACCTGCACGCATGAAATGCATCATCCCCAAAAAAGGGACATCAGTACGAAATAATGTACCGAGTATGTAAGGCAATAACATAACTGAAAACTGAAACAAAATTGATAATATAATAACTGAAAGTAACTGGGAGTCAAAGATGATCTGGAGATATACTTACCTGCTGATACTGACTCAACTCCTTCAATATAGTAAGTAAAATAAATGTCCGGCCCTATAAGGCTCAGCACGTGTAACTGCTCGGCCGTAGTAGGCTCGTTCATAGGCGCTCGGTCATAATAGGATCTGTATCTCGGCCATCCTGGGCTCGCTCATAGGTGCTCGGCCATAGTAGGCTCGGTATATATATAACTTACCATCTGATCAGAGGTTGCCCAATAGGGGCCTGCCCACCGATTATAGCTCGATGGTGGTGAAAATACTGTAATACTGTATATATATATATATATACACACACTCTCTGCTCTCTTGACTGGAAGAAGACAATACTTAATCGAATATAAAGTCTCGATAAGGGAGAATACTGTAACTTATGAGACTAGGATAACGTGAGACGTATACGAACTTCTCTTTATGTCTCGTTATCAAACACATGTAGCTACGAGATCATGCCAAAATGAAGGAAAGACTTAGCCTTAACATACCTTATCACAATCTTTCCAATCACCAAGTTGAACTTGCTTCTTTGTACCTTAATCTACAACAACAATAATAATACTATCATTAAGTTACGAAAGGTACAACTATCGCACAACGAACGACAAACTTATTTTGTATTAAAACGGGCAGCATCTACCCTATAATCCTTACTTCCTCCAAATTCAGGATAACACCAACAACACAAGAACGCAACAATAACAACCTATATACATTATTTTCCAACCTTATATACACCACAAAATACTACAAAACAACCCAACACACCCCAATCTCTTCATACAAAAAATGACCACCGTAGTAGTGTCAAACAGCCCAAAAATATTACGACGAACGACCAGCCCATCACCCTGCATTTATGTGGTGTTTCTACACACCCTTCCTCCTCCAAAACTTCACAAAACAGTAGTAAAATATGCAGCCCAACAGCAACACCAAACATTCCACAAAACAGTCCGCTACAAGTGAATTACTCGAATTCACGGCTTCCGATCACTGTCCCGTGAGTTCTTACAAATATAGAACGACTTACTATGCATCTACAGTAGAAAGAAATGGATGAAACAGAGTAGTAAACTTACCTTATTTTTTGGATAACTCAACTCCTATCTTGGTTCTTCAAACTCTAGGCTTTACCTCCAATTAGAACTTGAAAGGGAGAGAAAATCAATTGGGGTTTGTGGGAAATTGTTAGGAGGATTTTTGCAGAGATTATGTCTGGTTATTTTGCCCTATTATCATTCTAATATATTAATGGGATAAGCATTTAAAAACTCCTCTTTGGACGACCCGAACTGGCCCATTTTTGGACGACCCGAACTGGCCCATTTTTGGATTCTCGTTTAAGCAAGTAGGTGACAGTCTGCGCAGTCTCGCAAAAACGCCCATATCTCTCTACTATGATATCATATTGACAAACGGTTTAATGAGTTAGAAAATAGGCTCATAGATCTTCCATTTGATGGGTGGAACATCGCAAAAATCTAAGTGTATTGGGAGAAAATTGCAGTTATATTTGACACCCAAAGTTTCAGTAAAACTTATGAACGTAACTTGTGTTTACTTTCATCGACGTTTGTTCCACCACTCGCTTGACTTCAAAACATAACGCACGACTATTATACGACTAACATAACGCATAACATAACCTCCTTATCATGTTAAACACCCTGGGCTCACCCCAAAAGTACATGTTATAACATTCACAACTTGTCGACTTTCGACGAAACATTATTTTCTTCAGTTCCTTTAGCTTATGAACCTTCCAACCCTCTTTGTACTTGTTGTTCATTATCTTCAATATTTGTAAACTTCGAGGTAACATGATTAACTTACTTTATATATTTTCAAAGATGATCTCATTTTTGGTCCTACATTAGCTTGCTCACGACGCAGTTTTACGTATGAAAATATAGGGTGTAACAAATGTAATGACTCGGACGGTCGTTTTGAAAATTTAAGTCTCATTCAGAAGCATAAGGTCTTGAGAACCTTCGTATTATGTGTATTGACTTGTGTGCGTGGTCGAGTTCAGTTACCGGATAATTCAGAGTCAAATCGGAAGAAGGATTCTAGTTTTGGAAGCTTAAGCGGTAAGAGTTGACCGAAATTTGACTTTTTTTGTACGGCTCCGGAATGGATTTTGGATGATTTCAACATCTTCGTATGGTGATTTTGGACTTAGGCGTTTGTCCGGATTCGTATTTAGAGGTCCGTAGGGTAATTTGGAGCATTTCGGCGAAAGTTGGAAAAGTTGAAGTTTTGAAGGTTGAGAGGTTTGACCAAGAGTTGACTTTGGTGATATCGGGGTCAGAATGCAATTCCGAGAGTTGGAACATCTCTGTTATGTTATTTGGGACTTACCTGCAAAATTTGACGTCATTCCGGGTTGATTTGATAGGTTTCGGCGCGAGTTTTAGAAGTTGGAAAATTTAAAAGTTCATAAGTTCGATTCATGGTGTGATTCATAGTTTCGAAGTTGTTTGATGAGATTTGAGACCTCGAGCGAGTCCGTGTTAGGTTATGGAACTTGTTGGTATGTTTAGATAGGGTCTCGGGGGCCTCGGGTGTGTTTCGGATGGGCTACGAGCCATTTTCTTCTATTATTGAATAGCTGAATATGTCATATGGTTTTCTCTTTCGCGTTCGCGTCTGTTCCTCCGCGTTCACGAAGGGTAATTTTGGAGGAATGAATATTTGTTCTTCGTGTTCACATGCCTCCTTTCGTGACCGCGGAAGCCAGCCATTCCCTTCTTCGCGTTCGCGTTCATTCTCTCGCGTTCGCGTAGTTATGCCATTCCGCTCTTCGTGTTCCTACACTACTTTACGCGTTCGCGAAGAGCAGTCGTTGGGCCATCAGACTTTTCTTCTCCGCGTTCACGAGCGTGTTGTCACGTTCGTGAAGCACAAACTGGACAACACCCATTTTTCTTCTTCGCGAACGCGATTGTTCTTCCACGTTCGCGATGCATAATCACCTAGGCAGCATAATATATTTTCCAAATCGAGGGTTAGGCCATTTTTATCATATCTTGACTTGTGGAGCTCAGTTTTGAGCGATTCTTTGTGGGTTTTTCAAGCAAATCTATTGGGTAAGTGTTCTTCACCTAGAATATATTATATTCCATGATTTTATCTTTATTTTTATCATTTAATTTGTGTTTTGAATTGAGAAAAATGGAGGTTTTTGAAGAAACTTTTCAAAATGAAAATTCATGATTTGAGGGATGAAATGGTATCGGAATTTGATAATTTTAGTATGGTTGAACTCATATCGGAATGAGTATTCGGGTTTTGTGAAATTTGTCGGGTTCCAAGGTGCGGGCCCGGGGTTGACTTTTGGGTCGATTTTTAGATTTTGATAAAGATTGAGGCTTTATGATCCAGAATAGTTTCTTATGAGTTTTATTTGTGCTTTGAAGTTATTTTGATTAGATTTGAGCCGTCTAGAGGCCATTTCACCCGAGAAGTTTATTTTTGAGTATCGGTCTGTCTTCTTGGAGGTAAGTATCTTGCCTAACTTCGTGTGGGGGAACTACCCCTTAGGATTTGAGTCTTCTATCCTAATTGTAGTCCGTGTACGCGAGGTGACAAGTACGTGCTCAGACTTATTTGTGAAAAATTGGCCTTTTAGGGTTCTTAGGCCCTTGTATTCACTGAATATGCAGTTGTTCTTGTTATGATTACGCTTCTTAATTACTAATTTTACCTCTACCTGCTTAATTAGAAGTAATTGCTTCTTGATTCACTCTTATTGCTTATTTGATTTATATGTGCCTTAACTGAAATTGTTACCTTTCTATTGCCATATTATCCTTTCCCTAACTGTTTATCTTTATTTGAAATTATTACTATCTCTTTTGTAACTGTTTAGCCTTAATTGAGGTTATGGTTATCTTTCTGTTGCTTCTTCTTAGATGAATTTGTTGTATCTCTTTCCTAATTGTCCAACCTTAAAAGAAGTTAGATATCCTATATTTTAGTTTACTTGTCCTTATTTGGAATTATTCAACTTGTGTTAGCTCCCTCATTGTCGAATTGTATATTGTGGACCGTTATTACATAGTATTTCCTTTCTCGTTGAGCTATTCTTATTATGACTAGCATTCCCGATTGTGGCTACTCCTTGTGAATTAGTTCCTCCATTTCTTTGAGTTCTGGAATCTCTTAGTTGACTTATTTGTCGTACCCTTGTATTATTGTCATTGTTGTTGTTGTAGTTGTTGTTGTGATGCACGAGGTTTCTGCCGTACGGTTGTTGTTATTGTGATGCACGAGGTTTCTGCCGTACGGTTGTTGTTATTGTGATGCACGAGGTTTCTTCCGTGCGGTTGTTATTGGGTTGCATGAGGTTTCTGCCGTACTATTAGTACTATTGATATTTGCACATGTGGCGAGACAAGGCGGACATTTACTTTATTATTGCACACGTGGCAAGACAAGGTGGGCTGTGTCAGGGATGAATTTGTGATGACTTGTGATGGCCTGGGGGCATTCTTGTTGTTGATGTTTGTGTAGTGGTACACTTACCTGTGTGAATTTTATCTTGTAGAAAGTTGTGAGAAAACATTCTACGTGTTGTTCATTTCTTTTCCTATACTTACTAGCTGGCATGAACCATATTAGGACACTTTCACAAGCATACACGTAGTTGAGCACTCTTATCGGTGAAGAGATTTTTTTGATATTGCTGAGTATAGATGCACACCCTTGTTACAGGCCTTCTATGTGAGAATGGCTCTATTTGGCACGTGAGTCATCAGTGCGGTTATGATGTGTAATGAGAGTATAGGATGCCCAGTGTTAGAGTTCAGGTATTGGGACCCGTGAGCTGTGAATAGTATGAGGTTCGGTACCTCGTGGAGTTTATTGACTAAAACCTGGTGTGAAAGTGGTTGTTTTCATATAGTTGCTACCTGCCCTTCTTTGAATTGTGTTCATCGGATTTAGGCTGTGTTTCCGTTCGTTTTTCTATGTCATTAATATGGTGTTCCGCTGATAGTTGTTGTTTTCCTTTCTTACTGAAATTACCGTATTATTTGCCATTTTGTGTAGTCCTTATGTAGATATCATATTCTGTTGTTCCTATACTTATACTTGTTCAGGTTATTTATTCTAGTAGGTGTCTTGACTGTACCTCGTCACTACTCCACTGAGATTAGTCTTGATACTTGCTGGGTACCGCCGTGGTGTACTCATACTATACTTCTGCACATTTTTGTGCAAATCCAGGTATTTCAAAGTCAATTGATCATTATCTAGTTGTACGGATTGTTGCTGTGGAGACTCAAAGTAAACCTAATGCTGCGTTCGCAGGCTTCAGAGTCACCTTCCTATTTTGTATTCACACTGTTTTACCTATTTTCAGACAGTTGTATTTAGAAATTTGTAGCAAACTCTGAAGAGTTTATGCTTTGTATTACCGGTTTTGGGAGTTGTCAATTTTATAGAGATTTTTATTTCAAAAATTGTTAGATGTTATTTAATTATTGTTGTTATTCAATAAATGTTAGGGTTACCTAGTTCCTAAGACTAGGTGCCATCACGATACACAACGGAGGATAAATTGGGCCGTGAGAGAAATCGATGAGATTATCTTCCAAATATTTTATACTCAACAACGATGAAACATAAGAAGAAATATGTTGTCATCTTTTATTTTTGGTTTTTAGATCTTTCATACATTTTTTCAATATTTATTTTCTTTTATCTTATTTTTATGTCATTCTTTCTTTTGTTACAAAAAATAATTTATTTCACTATAAAAAGATGAGTTTTAATAAAAATTATCTACATAAGAACTTTATTTATATTTTTAGTCTTTGGTTGAAATTCTTTCATATTTTTCTTTTGGCTTTATCTAATCATCCTAAATAGGTGCTCACCCGACTACTTAAATTAAAAAATTAAAGGATGTATAATTTATATATAATCCATATATAATATTTGTATAATCGTGTGTTGTCGGTATATCATCTATTTATATTAGCTATAAAAGGCAAATAATAAATCTGGCCGGATATTTATATAAATATTCCATAAGATTTTGATTTTTTGAGTTTATCTATGATATGACTTCTATTATAATAATTTTAAAAACTCTCTACTAATGTTCAAAAATATCTTATCTTCTTATTATCTTTCAAGTAGAAAAAAGTACAGAGTTCTTTCGAAGTAATTTGTTTACATTTAAAAAAAAATAATCACGTCATACCAATTTTTTAAAAAAAATATACTCTTTGTTACACTTGAAAATCGCTATAGAAACTATCAATTAGAAATCAATGTCTCTCTTGTTGAGCTCGAGAAAAAAAAATCTTTCACATAATCTAATGATTCAAAACTAATATTGTTCAACGAAAAAAATATTATACCCTTGCAATATTGGCTTGACTGCAGCTAAATGAAGGGGTTTCACCCTATACCCTTCAATTCCTAGAATGTGCTAAATTGAAATTAATGATAGTAATTATATAGCCAAAGTTTTATTATTTGTTTGATGTACATTTATACAAATTGACTCTTCAAACAAATATTCTTCAAAAGAAAAAGAAAACAATATTTTTTTTTTTTAATATTGACTGATTTTTGTGATGTTTCTTTCTCCAGCATGTATGTTTACTTCATTATATATGTAAGTAAACTTTTATTCGATTTTTAAACTCTTTTTTTGTTATTTGGATAAGCATAGACGTGTACCATATATATTACATTATTTTTAAAAGAAATTCATTTTATTCAAATCTAGCTACAGTGTTTTAAACAAGGCCAAATATATAGACGGCCCCTTAAAGTTGGTTCCAAATTCCATTTTAACACCTTAACTTAGTCTGTTTCCTATTAAACACTTAATCTTAACATAAACTATGCCTATTAGACACAAATGCTGAGGTGGCAAAGTGAGTATATCACACTTCTTTTTGAGAGCGTGGATACAAAATATTAAGAGTCAATTGAAGATTAGGCTATAATTTTTCTTCCATCTCCTTTATCTGACTTCTCTGCAGATATCATCCCACCACGCCACCTCCATAGCCGCTGTCTTCATCACCACCTCTTTCCCACCTCCACCGTTTTAGCCAATTCCTCCCCATGTACTTTCACAGCACAGGCACCTCCATCTCCCACCGAACTATCACTGTGAAAATCACTTCGAACTCCACCACCTCTCCACCATTAGAAACAAAACTTCACATCATAATTTTAAAACTCTACAGCTTCTTCAAATAACTCCAGACCAGATACACCCAAATTCGCAATTTCAAGCTGCTAATTTATAAATTTCTCATTAAAGAAGAAATCAAAAGACCAACATAATAATACCCAGATGAAATTGAAAAGAAAAAATAAAAATAACAGAGGATAAAGAATTGAAATAGAGGATTAATTTTTTCAAGGGTTGGCGGCTTGTTTTAGGACAAAAAATGTTTCTGGGAAGTTTCACCGGAAAAGTAGCCAGTAAGACTTCATTAATGGAGTATGATCATGGATTTAAAACAAATGACAGTGATGGGCTTTTGCCGGAGGAACCAGAGGGGTCAACGGCACCGGTGTGGAACTTCACCTACTGTCATTCTCTTAGACAAATAATAGAAGAAAATGATTAAAAGAGAGAGTTTACTGGTGAGAGAGATTTGACAGAGAAAGGGGCAGAGTGATGATTGGGAGGGGTTCATTTAGAGAAGAAGACGATGGGAGAGGCAAGGTGGAGAAGGAAAAAAGTTTATATTTTTTTTTGGGTATATTGTTAATATATTATTTGGGTTAAATACAGGTATTGTTATTTGATTTATTTTTTTGCTACGTCATCGCGCTTGACTTCACGCTGTTACTTTTGTTTACTGGTGGTTAGACGATGGCCTAATAGGTACAGTTTATATTGGGATTAAGTGTTTAATAAGAAATAGTTTAAGTTGAGGTGTCAAAATAAAATTTGGAGCTAATTTTAAGGGGATCTCTATGTATTTGGCCTTTAAAGAACTATAATTATAGGGTTTTAAATGTGAAAGAGTTTTATAGTTATATGGAGTAGTTTTTTTTTTTCAGAGGCGAAATAGTATTTAAATAATTAGAAAAAATAACAAAAGTTCCTAACATGATTGCATATGATCATTAACTGAATTAAGTACGATAACATGATAAAAAAAGATAAATTTTATTTTTAATTTAAATTCGAATTTTAAAACTTTATCTATAAATTTAAAATTATCTTTTAATTCAAATTCAGTTATATATATATATATATATTCGACTAACATAGTCAAATATAGAATTTGGGACTTGGGTGCAGAGTTTATTTGTCATTTGATTGTTTTATTTAGGGATTAGTTAATCTCGATATTGTTATCGCATAAATGTGGTTGAATAAAGTTTTAAAGTTTGAATTACATACTATATTTAAGAAATTAACGAAGACTTTTAAAATTTGTGATCTAAACCAAACTATAAATATTTATGTGATTATAAAACTTTCATTAATGATAAAGAGAAGTTTAAAGAGAAGTTTAAGTTATTTTTTTTTTCAAATTTAAAAAGCTATCATTTTTTTGGAACAAACTAAAAAGAAAATATTATCAAATAAATTAAAACATAAGAGTGACATAATCCTGAGAACTTTTATCTTTCTTCTTGTAATCCTGAGATTACTTACCCCAAGAAGCAATCCACACTAGCCTGGCGGAGTAAAATGAAATTGGAATCACTGTACGGTATGGTAAGTGGTCAGTGGAGTTAAAAAATAAAAACAAATGCCTTTGCCCTTTGCAGATAGAGAGACAACGACGGATCGAAGTATCGAATCGTCCTCAATAATATTTCTTGTGAAAGCTCCTTTTCCCAATATATTTTTTGTTTTTCAGTTTAAAAAAAATCAGATTGGGACAGCTGAAGTTATAAATGAGGGGAAACAGAGAATTGATGGCACTAATAGAAGAAAACAGCATAGAAACGAGACACTTGAAATGATAGAAACAACTGAAAAAGCTGACACAAAAGCTCAAACGTAGAACAATCATAACAAAGCAAATTAAATGTGAAGGAAAAAGGAAAAAATATATGGCAGTTGGTTGATCAGGAAACTGTCGCTGGGAAGGAGGTTTGTCGATTCCACCCAAAATTCAACTAGTGATGAAACCTAACCCAACCCGTTAGGTAAGTTAACTTTCAACTATCCAATTTTAATAATAATTATTAAAGTAATTTAATTAAATAAAGATCTTATTCTTATACATTACCCAAAAACTGTTAGTACAAATCATGAGTTTCTAAGAATAGAATTTACAAAACTGGTATAAAATAATACATCATCTTTTCGAAATGTACATGAACAGATTTTTATAAATCTAAGGTTACCATGAACAAGAGGCAGCTACAACCGGAACGCAGGTACATCTTCAGATCCAACTCCCAACGAACACAACAACATCAGCAACCAATATCTGCACGCAAGGTGCAGAAGACCCCATGTACTCAATAAGTAACAAACCTAACCTTAGGTTGAAAGTAGTGACGAGTTTGTACCAAGGTCGGGTCCAAAATCAACAGTCCACAATAGTCCATAACAACGTAAAGCAAATAATACAAGAAGTAACTCAGAGATAAAATGCTCAGCTAAATCATGATTTCTAAAAATAGTTCTTCCTTTCAAGTACAATAGTGAAAACCCAAATCGTTTACCGAAGTTGTCAAAAAAAATATGAATAAGTTTGAAAATAATAGTTTTTCCAAAATCCCTTCAATAATAAATGAGATATTTTATTTTCTTTCCATATAACCCGTGTAAAACAAATGCATCACTATGCCCATCTGTCAATATGTGTGAGAAATCATGAATGATGTGATACTGTATCGCAGTGATAAAATCATATGCATACTCTCAGAGTGTCATTTCACTCACCCCTCACAGTCACTCAGTCCTCCCAGTCACTCAGTCCTCACAGTCACTCAGTCATCACAGTCACTCAATCCTCCCAATCGTTAGGCACTCGCACTCGGCACTCGCACTCAGTAGGTACCTGCGCTCACTAGGGGTGTGTACAGACTCCGGAGGGACTCCTTCAGCCCAAGTACTATAATCTGCACGGACAACTCACGTGCTATGATATAATATTTGGATCCGCACGGACAACTCATGTGCTATAATAAACCAATCTGGCCGGCTGCGGCGTGCAGTCCGATCCCATAATAATAAATTATATAAAGCCAATATAGCCTGCTGCGGCGTGAAGCCCGATCCCATAATTATCCTCACAATCAGGCCCTCGGCCTCATTCAGTCATCAATCTCTCCAGTCTCTCGGGCTCACAATGTCAGAAAATAGCCCAAAAATGATGATATGATGTATCAGTAAATAACAACAAAGACTGAGATATGATATGTAATGACATGAATATGACTGAGTATGCATTTTCAATTTAAAACAAATAATTCTCAGCAATATAACCTTTGTGGGTCCCAATAATACTGGCACATAGCCTCAACATGATTTTTAAATACGAGTCTCAACTCAATTTTCTCTAACACGTAGAGAATGTAAAAATATCAACATATTATTCAACTTCACAGTTCCATGAAATTTGACCTAGTCACAATTCCTACGGTGCACGCCCACACGCCCGTCACCTAGCACGTGCGTCACCTCAAAACCAATCGCATATCACAAAATTTGGGGTTTTATACCCTCATCTCTAAGATTAGAAGAGTTACTTACCTCGAACAAGCCGAATCCAATGTCGAGCAAGCTAAACAATGCTCTAGAAATTTTATTTTGCGCGTAACAAGTTCCGAACGTCTCGAGTCTAGTCACAATTAATTTGATTTAGTCAAACCCAAATTATAGGAATTCATTCCATATCAAAATACTAATTTTTTCACAAAATTCGAAATTACACTAAAAAATTACCTGTAGGGCCCACGTCTTGGAACCCGACAAAAGTTATAAAATATGAACGTCCATTCAACCACGAGTTCAACCATATAAATTTTACTCAAATCCGACATCAACTCGCCTCTCAAATCTCCAAATTAAACCAAGAGGGTTTTCACAATTTTTTAACTTAATTCACCAATTAAATGTTAAAAACAATCATGGATTTGGGTAATTTAACCAATATTGAGTTAAGAATACTTACCCCATTATTTCCTCTGAAAATCTTCCAAAAATTGCCTCTTCTCAAGCTCCAATCCGTCAAAAATAGAAGTCCCATTTTCAGAACTTAAACTCTCTGCTCAGTCATTTGCTATACGCGATCGCGAACATTCCCACACGATCGCGAAGAACAGTTTTCCACTGCCCAAATTTTCTTAATCGCGATCGCGAAGCACAATGCCCACACATTTTACCCTACGCGAAATCACTCACGCTATCGCGGATCACTGCCTCTAAAACCTACGCAAAAGCGTTTAGCCCCATGCGATCGCGTAGAGCAATTGCCTCCCTTCATCTACTGCTCAAATCCTTCTACGCGAACGCGACCTCCTTCACGCGTTCGCGAAGCACGGCTTACTACACTTAAGCATTCGTGTTCCTTCCTCTGCGGCCGCATAGAACAAAAATACCCTTGCCCCAAATAAGCTTACGCGATCGCGTCCCAATCTTCGCGATCGCGAAGAAGGTTTGAAGCACCAGAAATCAGCAGTTACCAGCAGTGCAAAAATGAAAGAAAAAGATTCGAATACCATCCGAAACACGCCCGAACCCCTCAGTACCTAAACCAAATATACCAACAAGTCCTAAAATATCATACGAACTTAGTCGAGTCTTCAAATCACATCCAACAACACTAAAAACACGAATCATTCCCCAATTCAAGCCTAATGAACTTTGAAATTTCAAGTCTCCACAAATAATGCCGAAACCTATCAAATAACGTCCGATTGACCTCAAATTTTGCACATAAGTTATAAATAACATAACAGACCTATTAAAATTTTCAGAATAAGATTTCGACCCCGATATCAAAAAGTCAACTCCCCGGTGAAACTTTTCAAAAATTAGACTTTTGCCATTTCAAGTCTAATTCTGCTACGAACCTCCAAATAATTTTTCGGACACGCTCCTAAGTCTAAAATAACCATACAGAGTTATTGAAATCATCAGAATTCAATTCCGAGGTCGTTTACACATAAGTGAATATCCGGTCAACTTTTTCAACTTTAGTTTTTAATTATGAGGCTAGGTGTCTCATTTCACTCTGAAATCCTTCCGGACCCATATCAACTAACCCGATAAGTCATAAATCAACTGTAAGATATAAATTAAATAGTAAATGGAGGAACAGAGCAGTGATACTCAAAACGACCGATCGGATCGTTACAAAAATTCTGCGAGCAGCCAAAAGCAAATGACACATCTTTCTTTCTTTCTTTCTTCGTTTTGTTTGAAGTTGAAGAGACATGTCTTTCTGCTTCGAATAGGCAAGAGACATGGTTAATGAGAAATATACCATTAAGTTTGTTTAGATCAAGAATTATAAATATTAATAATGATATACAATTTGTTACAACGTGAAAAAAATAGTTACCAGTTTTGTATAGAGTAGAGTTATAATTTCATATTTTACCCAGAATTTTAATCTTATGAATTGTGTATTTTAGAAAGACTATTTCAAGTGTTAATGAATAGATTCTAATTTAATATTTATATTTATTTAATAATTTATTAATGCAAAATAATGTGTTTGAGCACAATTTCGACCAAAACTAAATATTTGTTATAAGAAATTATGGTGGATGCCTATCTTCCTCCATGATCTTCCTCTCAAATGCTTAATGACATATTCAATGACATATTTATTCATTTTTCATGCATATATAAAGGCATTGTAATAGATGGAAAGAACGCACAATTGAAGAAGAAATAAAATCTCTTCCTTCTCTCTATCTCCATTTCTTATTCATGTTTTACTAAATTGCTTTTATTTCATAACATGTTGTCAACACGAGACTCTATGTATGTCAGACCATGGGAAGAAAATATGGATATCTCTCAAAGCAAACTTGGATCAAAGTTCAATTGTAAAAATATTTGCTTAATTGATTCATGTACGACACATATAATATTCAAAGAGAAGAAATATTTCTCTCATTTAATTATGTGTAAGACAAATGTTACTACAATTTCTGGTAGTAGTAATCTAATTGAAGGCTCTGGAAGATCTAATATAACTCTGCCTAAGGGAACAATACTTATCATAGAGAATGCAATATTTTCCTCCAAGTCCAAGAGGAACTTGTTGAGTTTTAAAGATATCCGCCGAAATGAATTTCATATTGAGACAATAGATGAGAATAATATCGAATATCTCATCGTTACCAAGAATGTCTCTGGCCAGAAAAAGGGTTATTGAGAAGTTCTCATCTTTATCTTGTGGCCTGTATTGGACAAGAATTAGTGCAATTGAGTCACATTCTATCGTAAACCAAATGGTTACTAATTCCAATACTTTTATACTTTCGCATGATCGATTGGGACATCCTGGATTAATTATGATGAGACAAATTATAAAAAACTCAAATGGGCATCCATTAAAGAATTTAAAGATTCTTTTAAATAATAATTTTTCTCGCACTTCTTGTTATCAAGACAAGTTAATTATTATACCATCACCAACAAATATTGTAATTGAGTCCCCTGTGTTTTTGAAACGTATACAAGGGGATATTTGTGGACCTATTCACCCACCTAGTGGGTCGTTTAGATATTTTATGATCTTAATAGATGCATCTTCTAGATGGTTTCATGTGTGCCTATTGTCATCTCGCAACCCGACGTTTGTAAAATTAATGACACAAATAATTTGATTACGGGCACAGTTCCCCAATAATCCCAATTAAGTCTATTCGACTTGATAATGCTGTTGAGTTTTCATCCCAAGTATTTAATGATTATTGCTTATCAATTGGGATAAAATTGGAACATCCTGTAGCTCATGTTCACACTCAAAATGGCCTTGCAGAGTTTTTGATTAAACGTCTGCAATTGATAGTAAGATCGTTACTCATGAAAACAAGTTTACCCACTTCTGTTTGGGGTTATGCCATTTTGCATGCAGCAATGCTAGTTCATCTTAGACCGATAAATTATCATAAATATTCTCCGTTGTAATTAGTTTTGGGTCATGAACCTAATATATCCCATTTAAAAATTTTTGGGTGTGCAGTATATGTGCCTGTAGCACAGCCATATCGCACCAAGATGGGTCCCCAAAGAAGGTTAGGAATATATGTTGGGTTTGAATCGCCCTCCATTATTCGCTACCTCGAAACATTAACGGGAGATTTATTCACTGCTCGATTTGTAGATTATCGATTCAATGAGGTATTTTTTTCAAAATTAGGGGGAGAAATTGGTGAAATCAAATGGGAAATTTAGTGAAAAAATCTATCATTGTCTCATCTTGATCCACGTGCCTCTATTTGTGAAAAAGAGGTGCAAAAGATTATCCATTTGAAGAAAATAGCAAATCAAATGCCAGCGCATTTACGGATCTGAAAAGGATAACGAAATCACATATCCCTGTAGAAAATATTCCAATCAGTATTGATGTCCCTGTTGAACAATCTTCTAGTATCATAGCTAATGAGTTAAAAACACGCCTAAAGCGTGGCAGACCGTTGGGTTCTAAGGATCGAAATCCTAGAAAAAGAAAAATACATGATCAAGATGACACTACGAATGAGTCTCGTAAAGAAACCCATGATTTAACCAATCGTGAGATTCATGAGGAAATCAATGAGACTAAGACTCAAAAAAATAAGGAACTATCAATAAACTCAATCGATATTGAGACAGATTTGAATCGATTGAATATAACGGTAGATTATGTCCTTACACACAATGTTGCATCTAGCATTATGCAAGATAATGAGGATATTGAACCTCAATTTGTTGGAGAATGTCGACAAAGACGTGATTGGACTAACATGGCAAGAAGCAATCCAATCTGAGTTGGATTCACTTGCGAAATGTGAAGTTTTTGGGTTTGTAGTCCAAACACCCAACGGTGTTAAACCTGTTGGATATAAATGGGTCTTCATATGTAAAATGAATGAGAAAAATGAGATTCAAAGATATAAGGCACGACTTGTTGCACAAGGATTTTCACAAAGGCCTGGTGTCGATTATGAAGGGACGTATTCTCCTGTTATGGATGCTATAACGTTCCATTATCTCATTTGTTTTGCTGTCCATGAAAAGCTTGACATGCATTTAATGGATGTGGTTACAACCTACCTTTACAGCTCACTTGATAATGAGAAATACATGAAAATTCCCGAGGGATTTAAAATGCCTGACGCACATAATTCAAAGTCCCGAGAAAATATTTTCAATCAAATTGCAAAGATCTTTGTATGGTCTAAAGCAATCAGGAAGAATGTGGTATAACCGCCTTAATGAGTATTTATTAAAGGAAGGTTATATAAATGATGCCATTTGTCCTTGTATTTTTATAAGGAAAACAACATCAGAGTTGGTTGTACTTACTGTATATGTTGATGACATAAGCCTTATTGGAAATACAGAACTCCAAAAGGCAATTGATTATTTAAAGAAAGAATTCGAGATGAAGGATCTCAGAAAGACAAAATTATGTCTTGGTTTGCAAATTGAATATTTGGCAAACGAGACTTTTGTTCATCAATCTGCCTACACAGAAAAGGTATTGAAATGGCTTTACATGGATGGAACACATTCATTAAGTACTCCGATGATTGTTCGATCACTTGATGTGAATAAGGACCCATTCCGACCTCAAGAAAAGAATGAAAAACTTCTTGGTCCTGAAGTACCATATCTTAGTGCAATTGGTGCACTAATGTATCTTGCTAACACTACAAGGCCTGACATAACTTTTTCAGTTAATGTCTTAGCAAGATATAGCTCTGCTCCTACAAGGAGACATTGGAATTGTCACGACCCAATTTTCCCTCCGTGTGACGTCGTGACGGCACCTAGTCTCTACAACTAGGTAAGCCTAACATTTTTCGGAATAATAAAATAAAAATAAAAATTTAACCAATTATTCAAAAATACACAACAAATCCCAAAATTCAGAACATTGTGAATCACAAACTACAGAAGGAAAATCTAGTGTCTCTATACATCAGAGTCTAGCAAGGAAAAACACAAAAGATAATGGGTATGAGAAAGAGTAGAAGGGGACTGCGAGGTCTGCGGATACGGCAGATATACCTTGAAGTCTTCAAAGCTGTCCCGGCTCACTGACAGTGCAGCTGATAAGGTACACCTAGATCTGCACACGAAAACATGTGCAGAGAGTAGCCTGAGTACACCACAATCGGTACCCAGTAAGTGCCAAGCCTAACCTCGGTCGAGTAGTGACGAAGTCAGGTCAAGGCCCTACTAGTAAATATATAATAAAATAATATAGAGTGTAATACCGTAATAAAATAAAGGCTGAAATTTAATAACAATGAAATCATAGAAGGTAACAGCGTAGTACACAGAAACACAACAGGGGATCTCCCGAGATACCGTCTCGTAGTCCCAAACGTAAATGTGCAGGGGGATCTCCTGGAATACCGTTCCGTAGTCCCAAAGTAAATGTGCAAAAGGATTTCCCGGAATATCATTCCGTAGTCCCAAAGTAAATGTGCAGGGGGGATCTCCCGGAATACTGTTCCGTAGTCCCAAAGTAAATATGCAAGACATGGGGATCTCCCAGAATACCGTTCCGTAGTCCCAAAGTAAATATGCAAGATATGGGGATCTCCCGGAATACCGTTCCGTAGTCCCAAAGTAAATATGCAGCGTGAATGATAGAAATACAGCTACATCACGAAGTTCTTACAATTTAGACTAAGTACCAATCAGGGAAGAAGCAGGAAATTCATTAAGCATGGTGCACATAATTCACATAAATAATTAAGACACGTAGACATGTTGTATTAGACTAAACATGATAGCTACACATATTGGAAAAACTCAATTAAGAATGAAAATAGATTAGTACTCATTAAAATGGTATAACTCAAAATAACAGGAAAAATATGTTGCTGCTCAGTAAGAAAATCGGGTTTTCCACAACTAGCCCGTGTACGTACTCGTCACCTCACGTACACGACGCTCACATATCACAATAGTTCCAAATCTTAAGGGGATTCTCCCCCCCTCCCCAACAAAGTTAGGCACTTACCTCGAATCAAGCTCAATTAATCGGTCACAACGCCTTTCCCACGAATATCCAGCTCTGAATGGCCCAAATCTAGCCAAAAGAAATTATGTATCATAAATATAACAATAATAGACTCATCTAATTAATAAAAATTCCGAAATTTAACTCAAAAATCGTCCGTGGGGTCCACTTCTTGGAATCGGGTAAAAGTCATAAAATACGAAAGCTCATTCACTCACGAGTCTAACCATATCAAATTTACTAAAATCCGACACCAAAATCTAGATCAAAACCCCAAAATTTGCCCTAAGAACTTTTCTCAAATTTTCACCTCAAATCCGAATTTAAACGATGAATTCAAGCATAGATTAGTGGAATATAACCATAAGGGAGTTAAGAATCATTACCCAAAAACTTCCTCCAAAAATATCTCCAAATTCCGCCTTCTAACGAGCTCTCAATCAAATTTGTGAAGTGAACTTCAAACCCTCGAATCTGCCCCTTTTCTGCCTAGTTATTCCGAATCTGCGGATCTTGGGTCGCATTTGCGACGCCGCACCTGCGGAATTTCCTTCGCAGGTGCGGAAACGACTTAAGAAGGCTGGGTCTGCTTCTGCGAAAAATGGGCCGCACCTTCGAGTGTGCGCCTGCGGACTATTGTCCGCTTCTGCGATCTCCCCCGCGCCTGCGGGCCCTTTAGCGCATCTGCGGGCATCGCAGATGCGGCATTTCCCTTCGCACTTGTGACCGCTGACCACACATCCCAAATCCGCTTCTGCGCTTGCCTCTACGCACGTGCGATCACGCACCTGCGGTCTCTCCACCGCAGGTGCAAAAATGACAGATGCCTGAAGACTTCAGCAGCAACACAATTCCAATTTTTGATCCGTTAAGCACTCGAACCTCACCCGAGCCCCTCGGGACCTTAACCAAATATACCAATCAATCCTAAAATACCATACGAACTTATTCGAGCCCTCAAATCACATCAACTTATTCGAGCCCTCCAATTCAAACTTAAAGAACTTGAAACTTCAAATTCCTACAACCGATGCCGAAACCTATCAAACCATGCCCGAATGACCTCAAATTGTGCACACAAGTCATATTCAACATTACAGACCTACTCCAATTTCCAGAATCGGAGTCCGTCCCCGATATCAAAATTTTCACTACCGGTCTAAATGAGCTACGAGCCCCCAAAATACATTTCGGATACGCCCTTAAGTCCAAAATCACCTAACTGAGCTAACATAACCGACGGAATTCCATTCTGAAACCGTCTTCACACAGTTCCGACTACGATCCAAATTCTAAGGTTTAAGCTCTCATTTAGGGACTAAGTGTCCCAAAACACTCCGAAACTCAAAACCAATCATCCCGACAAGTCACAATAGCAGAAATAGATATGGGGAAAGCAGTTAATAGGGGTTCGGGGCTCTAACTCTCAAAACGACCGACCAGGTCGTTACAGGAATGGAATTAAACACATATTGTGGTATCTAAAAGGGACTACTGATATGGGCTTATTTTATGGCAACGATTGCAGTTCCAATCTTGTTGGTTATGCCGATGCTGGGTATTTATCTGACCCACACAAGGCTCGATCTCAAACATGCTATGTGTTTACATGTGGAGACACAACCATATCTTGGCGATCGACTAATCAATCAATCATGGCTACTTCATCTAATCATGCTGAGATAATTGCTATTCGTGAAGCAAGTCGAGAATGTGTATGGTTGAGGTCTATAATACACCTTATTCGAGAAAATTGTGGTTTGAAGTGTGACAAACTACCCACAATTTTGTATGAAGACAATGCAGCATGCATAGCCCAATTGAAAGGAGGATTCATAAAAGGAGATATGACAAAGCACATTTCACCAAAGTTATTTTTCACACATGATTTTCAAAAGAATGGTGATATCAATGTGCAACAGATCTGTTCAAGCGATAATATGGCTGATTTGTTTACCAAATCTCTACCGATGTCAACCTTCAAGAAACTAGTATACAAGACTGGGATGCGAAGTCTTAAGAATATGAATTGATGCTCTCATCAAGGGGAGTTAATATGCGGTGTACTCTTTTTCCCTTACAAGGTTTTGTCCCACTGGATTTTCCTTGCAAGGTTTTTAATGAGGCAACCAAAAAGCGTATTTCTAAATATGTGTACTCTTTTTCCTTCACTAGGATTTTTTTTCTAATAAGGTTTTAACGAGGCACATTATCTATGGATATCCAAGGGGAGTGTTATAAGAAATTATGGTGGATGTCTATCTTCCTCCATGGTCTTCCTCTCAAATGCTTAATGACATATTCAATGGCATATTTCTTCATTTTTCATGCCTATATAAAGACATTGTAATAGATGGAAAGAACACACAATTGAAGAAGAAATAAAATCTCTTCCTTCTCTCTATCTTAATTTCTTGTTCATATTTTACTAAATTACTTTTATTTTATAACAATATTGCATTAATAATGAAAAGTTTAATGTACTTTCTTTCATCAACTGCATTATGGTCTATTAGTCACTTGAATATGCTGTCTATGGATCTTAAGAAATATACAACTGCAAATTAACATTTTTTAATAGTAGAAAATAAAATATTAACATAGAAATTGAATATATTAAATAAAAAGTTCACACGAGAGAGTCGTCTTTTTTAATGACTCTCTTTTGAAACTCCACGCCTATATCTATTGTAATTATTGCCAAATCCATAAGATAAGCAAAGCGTGCATACGAGCATAATGGCTAAAGCTTTGCCATTTCCTGGTATGCGGTAGTTAGAGGACAGAACGGCGTCGTCAGTTAGTTGAATTGTTGGAGTAATCCATCAACATAATCATTTCTACGTTGACCCGACAAAAGCTGCACTATATATGAATTTATAACAGTATGGAATAATTCACATATGTTTTTATTATTTTAAAAATATCAAATTGAAGTTTAGGAGTTTGAAATCAACTAAAATTATGGCCATTAAGCCATTCCTTATTTGATCAATGTAGAAACTCTTAATATTTAAGAACTTAAGATTAGGCAAAATTTTACTAATATAAATCCTTTATTTATTTGAATAATTGTGTGACGTAAAATATGTTAAGAGTGAAACTTTTAAGTTGGCTATTTAGAATACGTGATGTTAAGTATGTTAAAAATTACTGTATTATATGTGAAACTCTTGGCATACAAGACTTCTCAGTTCAACTAAAATTAAGCATGTTATAAGTTATTTATGCTTCTTTTACATGATTAGTTTTTTATTATGTAGTGAAATAATATTTTTATCATTACTTTGATAAGTTTAAAGTTATCGTCAATCTTTTGTTAGATTTTTTATTAAATGTGGCTCATAAATTATTTTTTTCGCCTTTTTAGTTCTTTAATCCATTGGCTGCTAATTGTAGTTCTTTATATCATCTAATTTGTAGTATAATGGTTCGACATTAGTTATTTTGTAGGCTCTAAATTGTCAATTATTTATTTTATTTTTAAGAGTTGTAGGACCAACCTTTACTCTCAAATTTCAAACAAACAAAAATTTAATTTTTCCATGTTATTGACAAATCTTTGAATAATTATGATAAAAGTATGTCACATAATATATTTAATTAAATTTAATGTTGATAGGCTTTTCAACTTAAAAAATAAGAATTAACCTAAATAATCGCTCATCCAACCGTTTAATATTAATAGCCAGCGAATATATAATACATGTCTACCAGGTAGAAAAAGTAAATAGTGAATTCGTTCGACTATTTATATAAACATTCCTTTTGAAATAGATTTTACACTACCTAAAGTTATCCTTTAATTATTCTATTAATATTTAAGATTTTAAAATCAATTAAAATTTATAGTTCAAAATGTAGCTGTTGGATTCTACTTTTGCTATAATACTATATTATTTATCAAGAGTGGATTGCTCTAGTGGTGAGCACCCTCCACTTCCAACCAAGAGGTTGTGAGTTCGAGTCACCCCAAAAGCAAGGTGGGGAGTTCTTGGAGGGAGGGAGCCGGTAAGGTCTGCGTACACACTACCCTCCCCAGACCCCACTAGTGAAATTATACTGAGTTGTTGTTGTTGTTATTATGTTAGAAACAATTCATATAGTAGTTCTTATTGTTTAAAGAAAAATAGACCGTCTTTTGTTAGTAAGTTGAACATATTTGTGTCTATTAGAATGAACTTGAAAATTACCACACAGACACAAAAAATGAACTTGAACATATCTTTTCAAAAAAAATTAAAATACTCTTAAATCTTCAAATGCTATATGTTCTTATTGAAATTAAAAATAAAGTATGATAACTTGTGAAATTAAGGTAAAAAAAACTATAGAGATGGCAGTGAGTTTAAGTGGAATATATAGAATAATGATTGAGGAATTCTATGAGACAGTTTCTCTTTATTTATTGAGTTATTTATATTGGATTAATTTTCATCAATTTCAAAAGTTTAAACTTTTATTTTGTAATTCAGATATAATTTTAATATACTATTTATGTGATTTTTATAAAAAGTTTACTTATTGAAGTTGGGTACACGCGGAACGCGCGTATCCTAAAACTAGTTATATTAAAAGCGCGAAAACCCTTAGTAAAATGCCATTCACCTTTTTTTACTCTTTTAAAAGTAGAGTTCACATTAGATAAAATAGTCATTTAATTATTTTTTTAATATATAGGAATAGGCATTTAATTATTTTTCTAATAATTAGGACTTTGAGTTTTTAATGTTATCATTTAATTATTTTTCTAAAATTTAGTATTTTGAAATCAACTGAAAGTTTAGTATTTATTAAATCTTTTCTTATTTGAACTAGAATTATTTTTCTTTAATTATATTTGAACTCCTTTCCTTGTATGTATGAACGTACAACATCAATTTGTGATATGATTGTCACTATAAATTTGTGAATCAATTTTTATTTAAATTAAGGGTTTATCACATAAAAATAATTATTTTTTCCCTAAGACTCTTTATGTTGTGTATATTTGAAGAGTAGTTAACGTAAAATATAAATATGGTAAAGAAACTTAAAATTGCAAATCTTAGATGCTTTGAAGTTCATTATGACATTTATATTTACCTCCAAGACCATCAAGCAAAATTAATAACCATTTATATATTATAGAACAACACTACTGAATATTTAGCTTAGGGACATGGTTTACGGCAATTTAAAGCAATTTAGTTATAATTTTATTGTAATGACCCGACCGGTCGTTTTGAGTATTATAACCCCATTCTCCCATTTACTGCTCAATTTATTCTTTTCCAGAAGGAATTCTGAATGAAATGAGACACTTAGTCTCATAATTGAAAATTTAAGTTAGAAAAGTTGACCGGATGTGGACCTATGTGTAAACGATCTCAGATTTGAAATTTGATGATTTCGATAGCTCTGTATGGTGATTTTGGACTTAGGAGCATGTCCGAAAAAATATTTGGAGGTCCGTAGAGGAATTAGGCTTGAAATGCCGAAAGTTGAATTTTTGGGAAGTTTGACCGGGGGGTTGACTTTTTGATATCGGGATTGAAATACGATTCAGAAAATTAAAATATCTCCGTTATGTAATTTATGACTTGTGTGCAAAATTTGAGGTCAATCGGACAAGATTTGATAGGTTTCGGCGTTGCTTGTAGAAATGGACAATTTTAAAGTTCATTAGGCTTGAATTGGGGTGTGATTTGTGGTTTTAGCATTGTTTGAGGTGATTTGAAGGTTCGACTAAGTTCGTATGATATTTTAGGACTTGATGGTATGTTTGGTTGGGGCCCCGGGGGGCTCAGGTGAGTTCCGGAGGGTTAACAGATCATTTTTGGCCTTGGTGAGATTGCTGATATCTGTTGCTGCATTTTTCTGAGTTCCTCTTTCGCGTTTGCGAGTAGGCCCTCACATTCGCGAAGAGTGTTTTCTGAGTGTGAGGTTTTGTTCTTCGCATTCGCGAAGGGAGGACGCGAACGCGAAGGTATGGTCTGTGTGTGTATCGCGAATGCGTGAGTGGTGTCGTGTTCGCGAAGAGGAGTGAGGCTATAGGTCCTTGTTCTACGCGTTCGCGAAGGTTTGAGCTAGTAAAGCTTCGCGTTCACGAAGCTATGGTCGCATTCGCGAAGGGTAAGATTTGTAAAGCTTCGCGTTCGCGAAGCCGCCTTCGCGAAGGGTTAAATTTGTGGGCAGTCGAGTTGTGCTCCGCGAACACGAGGGACCTGCCGCGTTCGCGAAGAAGAGAGGTCTGGATAGAAAGTTTAAGTTCATCGTCCCATTTTCTATTTTTAACGATTTGGAGCTCGGATTGAGGCGATTTTTAGGAGAATTTTTAGAGAAAATAACGAGGTAAGTGTTCTTAACTCAATATTGGTTAAATTACCGGAATCCATGGTTGTTTTTATCATTTAATTAGTGAATTAAGTTGAAAAAGTTTAAAAACCCTCTTAGATAAATTTGTGGATTTGAGGGCCGAATTATTATCGGAATTTAGTAATTTTGGTATGGTTAGACTCGTGGTGAAATGAGGGTTCATCTTTGTAACTTTTGTCGAGTTCCGAGACGTGGGCGATTTTTGGAGTTAAACTTCAATTTTTTATGAAAAAATTATATTTTCATATGGAATTAATTCCAATAAATTTTATTGACTGAAACGAATTATTTGTGACTAGATTTGAGGCATTCGGAGGCCGATTTGCGAGGCAAAGGCATAGCAGAGTAAAGAATTTCACGCTTTGAGGAAAGTAACAGTTTTAAATCTGGTCCTGAGGGTATGAAACCCCAGAATTTTGTGTCATGTGATATTTTTGGAGGTGACACACATGCTAGGTGACGGGCGTGTGGGCGTGCACTGAGGGGATTGTGACTTGGTCCATCCCGTGAAAATGTAAAGTTGAATAACTTGTTAGCTATATGCTCTCTATGTGTTGAAGAAATTTGACTGTAAATCTTGTTAGAAATCATGCTTAGACTATGTGATGATACTGTTGGGACCCATAGAGGTCGTGTACATGTTGAACTATCTGCTTAATTGTTGTTTTGTACTCAGTCACAATTTACTTATTTATTTATCTCAGTCTCTATTGTTCATTATTGATACATCATGTCATTGTTGTTTGGGCTGATTTCATGATTATTGAGAGCCCGAGAGACTGGAGAGATTTGTGACTGAGTGAGGCCGAAGGCCTGATTGTGAGATATTATATTATATCACGTGAGTTGTCAGTGCGGGATATCATAGCACGTGAGTTGGCCGTGCAGATCCAGATATTGATACTATAGCACGTGAGTTGTCCGTGCAGCATGTGACTTGGCCGTGCAGATCTAGATATTGATACTATAGCACGTGAGTTGTCCGTGCAACACGTGAGTTGGCCATGCAGATCCAGATATTGATACTATGGCATGTGAGTTGTCCGTGCAGCACGTGAGTTGGCCATGCAGATTATAGCGCTTGGGCTGTAGGAGCCCCTCCGGAGTCTATACACCCCTAGTGAGCGCGGGTACCCATTGAGTGTGAGTGTTGAGGGCTGGGAGCCCAGTGAGTGATTGTTGTCCTGAGAGGTTTTACTTGCTCTTCATTTGTTGTTACACTTAGTTGCTATCTGTCATTGTTGTGAATCTTTCCGAAAGATTTTATATCCGGAATACATTAACTTGAACTATATAGAATTGATTTGACTTAAACTGCTAGATTTGAAAGCATGTCTATTCTTTGCTGGAATTACTGAAAATGAACTATAACTGTGTAGCTCGTCACTATCTTCAGTTCCTTATTTATTATTGTTACTTACTAAGTTGGTTGTACTAATACTACACCCTGCACTTCGTATGTAGATCCAGGTGTTCCCGGTCATGGCGGGTGTTAATTCTCTCGCACAGTTAACTTTTCGGAGATTCAGAGGTAGCTGTCATGTTTCGCAGACCTTGTCTTTTCTTCTCTATCTCCTTGTTTACTATATTTGGTCTCAGACTATTATAGACCGTATTTTCCAGACTTATATTCAGATTAGATGCTCAAGTACTCAGTGACACCTGATTTTGGGAGTGTTTATATTTGTACTTGTGAGATTTCTTCCGCTGAATTTAATCATTATATTTTCAAATTTAAAAGATATGTGGTTTATTGAGATTGTCGGCTTGCCTAGTATTGAGATAGGCGACATCACGACGGGTGAGATTTTGGGTCGTGACAAGTTGGTATCAGAGCCTAGGTTACATAGGTCTCACGAGTCATGAGCAGGTTTAGTAGAGTCTTGCGGATCGGTACGGAGACGTCTGTACTTATCTTCGAGAGGCTGCAGAACCCTTAGGAAAATTTCACTTTCTTGTATTCTGTCGTGCGAATTTGTTGATTCTGGAAACTAAATTTCTGCTATTCTATTCTCTCACAGATGGTGAGGACACGTACTACCGGATCGGACGGTCAGCCACCAGTGCCACCAGTTAGGGCCGCGAGAGGCCGGGGCCGTGGTAGAGGCCGGGGCCGAGGTAGAGGTCGAGATGTAGCCCGTACCACAATTGGGCTAGCACCTGTAATACCATCAGTTACTCCAGGTCAGGAGAAGATTCCAGATATAGCTAGCCGACAGGACCAGCTCAGGCACCAGTTGTGCCCATTGAGATTCCAGGCCTTTATGAGACTTTGGCCCAGATATTGGCAGCTTGCACTAGTCTTGCTCAGGTGGTTTTGGCTCAGGATGCACCTTCTACTTCTCAGGCCGAGGGAGGTACTCATACCCCTGTTGCCTATACTCCAGACTAGGTAGTACAGGGACTTCAGATACCGGGGGCACTACCAGCCCAGCCGGCTGCAGCTGCAGCTGCCCAGGCCCCGATAGTTCCTGTTATGGCAGATGATGAGCAGAGGAGACTTGAGAGGTTTGATAGGCTTCGACCTCCACCATTTAGCGGTACTAAGTCATAGGATGTTCAGGGTTTTCTGGATAGGTATCAATGGATGCTTCAGACAGCGGGTATTCTGGAGACCAGTAGGGTCTCGTTCATTACTTTTCAGTTTTCTGGGGCTGCCTTCAGATAGTGGGAGGATTATGAGAGGCGCAGTCCAGTTGGTGCAGTACCACTTACATGGCAGGAATTCTCCGTTATCTTTTTGGAGAAGTTCGTGTCGCAGTCTCGCAGAGAGGAGCTGCGTAGGCAGTTTGAGCAGTTACATCAGGATGGCATGTCTGTGATGCAGTTTGAGGTGAGATTTCCTGAGTTGGCTCGTCACGTAGTCTGGTTGGTTCCCACTGATAGGGAGAGGATTAGAAGGTTCATTGATGGCCTCACATATCAGCTGCGGTTACTTATGACTAGGGAGAGGGTGTCTGGTGCTACTTTTGATGAGGTAGTTGACATTACTCGACAGATAGAGATGGTTTGTAGCCAGGAACGTGGAGAGAGAGAGAGAGAGAGAGAGAGAGGCTAAGAGGCCTCGTGGTCCAGGTGATTACAGCGGTGTTCCTTCAGGGGGTCAGTTTTACTGTAGTAGGGGTCGTTCTTACAGACACGCTTAGACTAGTCGTCCAGCTCATCGTGGTGCATTAGCTAGCCACAGTTCTTATAGTGCTCACTTAGGCCGGTCTTCATTCAGTGCACTACCAGCGTAGAGTTCCTATCATGCCTCGTCTGCTCAGGCTTTTACAGGTAATTCCTCAGGATATCAGGAACAACAGTTCCGTCAGAGGAGGGGTTGTTTCGAGTGCAGGGAATTTGGTCATTTCAAGAGAGAGTGTCCTAGGCTGTTGAGCGGGGCTCCACAGCAGAGTCCTCGACTGACGACACCAGCACTAGCAGTTCCATCACCCACCCAGCCAGCTCGAGGTGGGGGGTCAAGCATCTAAGGGTCGCCCAAGAGGGGGAGGCCGATCAGGTGGCAGGCAGGCTCGATTCTATGCTTTTCCTGCCAGGCCAGATGCTGTTGCCTCAGATGCAGTGATCACATGTATTATTTCAGTGTGCTACAGGGAGGCTTCTGTATTATTTGACCCTGTTTCCATTTATTCATATGTATCATAGTATTTTGCTCATTATCTAGATATGTCCCGTGAGTCCTTAGTTTCACCTGTTTGTGTATCTACACCGGTGGGCGATATTATTACTGTGGATCGTATGTATCGGTCGTGTGTGGTAACTATTAGGGAACTAGAGACTAGAGTTGATCTCTTATTACTCGGTATGGTTGATTTCGATGTAATCCTGGGTATGGATTGGTTGTCTCCATGTCATGCTATTCTGGACTGTCATGCAAAAATTGTGACGTTGATGATGCCGGGGTTGCCTAAGGTAGAATGGAGGGGTTCTCTAGATCTTGTTCCTAGCAGGGTAATTTCTTATTTAAAGGCCCAACGTATGGTTGAAAAGGGATGCTTGTCATATTTGGCCTTTGTGAGAGATGTTGATGCAGATACTCCTATTATTGATTCAGTACCGTTCGTGCGAGACTTTCCGGATGTATTTCCTGCAGACCTGCCGGGTATGCCACCTGACATGGATATTGATTTTGGTATTGACTTGGTGGAGGGCACTTAGCCCATTTCTATTCCTCTGTATCGTATGGCACCAGCTGAGTTAAAAGAATTGAAAGAGCAACTTCAGGAACTCCTTGAAAGGGGGTTTATTAGGCCTAGTGTGTCACTTTGGGGTGCACCGGTTCTGTTTGTAAAGAAGAAAGATGGTACTATGCAGATGTGCATTGATTATAGGCTGTTGAACAAGGTTACAATCAAGAATAAATATCCTTTGCCACGTATTGATGACTTATTTGACTAGCTTTAGAGAGCGAGTGTGTTTTCCAAAATTGATGTGAGATTGGGGTATCACCAGTTGAAAATTCAGGATTCGGATATTCTAAAGACGGCATTCAGAACTCGTTATGGCCACTATGAATTTCTTGTGATGTCTTTTGGGCTAACCAATACCCCAGCAACATTTATGCAATTGATGAATAGTGTATTCCAGCAATATCTTGATTTATTTGTCGTGGTATTTATTGATGATATTCTGGTGTACTCACGTAGCAAGGAGGAGCATGCACGACACTTGAGTATTGTATTACAGAGGCTGAGAGAGGAGAGACTTTATGCCAAATTCTCTAAGTGTGAGTTCTGTCTTAGTTCGGTGGCATTATTGGGACATATAGTGTTCAGTGAGGGAACTAAGGTGGATTCGAATAAAATAGAGGCAGTTCAGAATTGGCCCACACCATCTTCAGTTACTGAGATTCGGAGTTTTCTCGGCTTGGCCGGTTATTATCGTCGTTTCGTGGAGGAATTCTCGTCTATTGCATCGCCTATGACTAAATTGACCCACAAAGGTGCTCCGTTCAGGTGGTCGGATGAGTGTGAAAAGAGCTTTCAGAAGCTCAAAATAGCTTTGACTACAGCTCCAGTATTGGTATTGCCTACAGGTTCAGAATCTTATACTATGTATTGTGACGCGTCGCGTATTAGCCTCGGCGCAGTGCTGATGCAAGACGGTAGGGTGATTGCCTATGTATCCAGAGAGTTAAAGGTATATGAGAAGAATTATCCAGTCCACGATCTTGAGTTAGCAGCTATTGTTTATGCCTTGAAAATTTAGCGGCATTACTTGTGCGGTGTCCAGAGTGAGGTATATACTGATCATCAGAGTCTACAATATTTGTTTAAATAGAAGGATCTTAATTTCCGGCAGCGTAGGTGGTTAGAGTTTCTTAAGGATTATGATATCACCATTCTCTATCATCCCGGAAAGGCCAATGTAGTGGCCGATGCCTTGAGTCATAAGGCGAAAAGTTTGGGCAGCATAGCATACTTACCGGTAGCAGAGAGGCCTTCAGTATTGGATGTTCAGGCCTTGGCCAACTAGTTTGTTAGATTGGATGTTTCCGAGCCGAATCGAGTTTTGGCTTGTGTGGTTTCTCGGTCCTCTTTATATGATCGCATTAGAGAGCGCCAGTATAATGATCCACATCTGCTTGTCCTTAAGGACACGGTTCAGCATTGTGATGCCAAGGAAGTCACTATTGGAGATGACGGTGTATTACAGATACAGGGCATGCTATGTGTGCCTAATGTATATGGTTTGCGCGAGCTGATTCTCCAGGAAGCTCACAGTTCGCGGTACTCTATTCATCCAGAAGCCGCGAAGATGTATCAGGATTTGAGGCAGCACTATTGGTAGAGGCGAATGAAGAAAGATATAGTTGGGTATGTAGCTCGGTGTTTAAATTGTCAACAGGTAAAGTACGAGCATCAGAGACCGGGAGGATTACTTTAGAGACTTGAAATTCCGGAGTGAAAATGGGAGCGTATTACCATGGACTTCGTAGATGGGTTTCCACGGACATTGAGGAAGTTTGATGCGGTTTGGGTGATTGTAGATCGGTTGATCAAATCCGCGCATTTTATTCCAATTGGTACTAATTATTCTTCGTGCGGTTGGCTGAGATTTTTATCCGTGAGATTGTTCGCCTATACGGTATGCCGGTGTCCATCATTTCAGATCGGGGCACGCAATTTACATCACTGTTTTGGAGAGCGGTACAGCGAGAATTGGGCACACAAGTTCAGTTGAGTACAACATTTCACCCTCAGACAGACGGGCAGTCCGAGCGCACTATTCAGATATTGGAGGATATGCTACGCGCTTGTGTCATTGATTTTGGAGGTTCTTGGGATAAAAAATTTTCCACTTGCGGTGTTTGCTTACAATAACAGCTACCAGTCGAGTATACAAATGGCTCCGTATGAGGCATTATATGGGAGACTGTATCGATCTCCGGTTGGTTGGTTTGAGCTGGGTGAGGCTAGGCTATTGGGTACTGACTTGGTTCAGGATGCTTTAGAGAAGGTCAAAGTGATTCAGGAATGCCTTCGCACGACACAGTCTAGACAGAAGAGTTATGCCGATAGGAAGGTTCGTGATGTTGTCCACATGGTTAGGGAGAAGGTTCTACTCAAGATTTTACCCATGAAGGGTGTGTTGAGGTTCGGGAGGAAGGGCAAGTTGAGCCCTCGGTATATTGGGCCTTGTGAAATACTTAAGAAGATTGGAGTGGTGGCTTATGAACTTGCTTTTCCACCTAGTCTATCAGGTGTTCATTCAGTGTTCCATAGATCTATGCTCCGAAAATATGTCGGAGATCCATCTCATATTCTGGATTTCAGTGCAGTACAACTGGGCGGTAATTTGACTTATGATGTAGAGCCGGTGGCTATTTTAGACCGACATGTTAGAAAACTTAGGTCAAAGAGCATAGCATCAGTGAAGGTGCAGTGGAGAGGCCAGCCAGCCGGAGAAGCTACTTCGAAGATTGAGCAGGAGATGCGGAGCAAATATCCACACTTATTTGAGACTCCAGGTATTATTCTAAACCCGTTCGAGGATGAACGTTTGTTTAAGAGGGGAAGAATGTAACAACCCGGCCGATTGTTTTGAGTATTGTAACCCATTCCCCCATTTACTGCTCAATTTATGCATTTTCGGAAGGAATTCGGAATGAAATGAGACACTTAGTCTCATAATTGAAAATTTAAGTTAGAAACATTGACCAGATGTGGACCTATATGTAAACAACACCGGATTTGAATTTTGATGATTCCGATAGCTCTGTATGGTGATTTTGGACTTAGGAGCATGTCCGGAAAATTATTTGGAGGTCCGTAGAGGAATTAGGCTTGAAATGCCGAAAGTTGAATTTTTGAAAAGTTTGACCGGGGGTTGACTTTTTGATATTGGGATCGAAATCTGATTCTGAAAATTGGAATACCTCCGTTATGTCATTTATGTCTTGTGTGCAAAATTTTAGGTCAATCGGACGGGATTTGATAGGTTTCGGAGTTGTTTGTAGAAATAGAAAATTTTAAAGTTTATTAGGCTTGAATTGGGGTGTGATTTATGATTTTAGCATTGTTTGAGGTGATAAGAAGGTTTGACTAAATTTGTATGATGTTTTAAGAATTGATGGTATGTTTGGTTGGGGCCCCGGAGGGCTCGGATGAGTTCCGAGGGGTTAACGGATCATTTTTGGCTTTGGTGAGATTGCTGATATCTGCTGCTGAATTTTTCTGATCTCCTCTTTCGCATTCACGAATTGGCCCTCGCGTTCGTGAAGCCACGGTCGCGTTCGCGAAGGATTAAATTTATGGGCAATCGAGTTGTGCTTCGCGAACATGAGGGACCTATCCCGTTCGCGAAGAAGAGAGGTTTTGACAGAAGGTTTAAGTTCAAAAAATGGGACTTCATCCCATTTTCCATTTTTAACGATTTGGAGCTCGGATTGAGGCGATCCTTGGGAGATCTTTAGAGGAAACAATGGGGTAAGTGTTCTTAACTCAATATTGGTTAAATTACCCAAATCTATTGTTGTTTTTATCATTTAATTGGTGAATTAAGTTGGAAAAGTTTGAAAACCCTCTTGGATAAATTTGAGGATTTGTGGGCCAAATTGTTATCGAAATTTAGTAATTTTGGTATGGTTAGACTCGTGGTGGAATGGGGGTTCATCTTTTGTAACTTTTGTCGAGTTTCGAGACGTGAGCTCCACCGGCGAATTTTGGAGTTAAACTTCAGATTTTTATGGAAAATTTGTATTTTCATATGGAATTAATTCCAATAAATTTTATTGACTGAAATAAATTATTTGTGACTAGGTTCGAGGCATTCGGAGGCCGATTTACGAGGCAAAGGCATAGCAGAGTAAAGAATTTCACGCTCTGAGGTAAGTAACAGTTTTAAATCTGGTCCTGAGGGTATGAAACCCCAAAATTTTGTGTCATGTGATAATTTTGGAGGTGACGCACATGCTAGGTGACGGGCGTGTGGGCGTGCACCGAGGGGATTGTGACTTGGTCCGTCCCATGAAACTGTTAAGTTGAATAACTTGTTGTTAGCTATATGCTCTCTATGTGTTGAAGAAATTTGACTGTAAATCTTGTTAGAAATCATGCTTAGGCTATGTGATGGTACTATTGGGACCCACAGAGGTCGTGTACATGTTGAACTATCTGCTTAATTGTTGTTTTGTACTCAGTCACAGTTTACTTATTTATTTATCTCAGTCTCTATTGTTCATTATTGATACATCATATCATTGTTGTTTGGGATGATTTCATGATTATTGAGAGCCCAAGAGATTGGAGAGATTTGTGACTGAGTGAGGTCGAATGCCTGATTGTGAGATATTATATTATAGCACGTGAGTTGTCAGTACGGGATATTATAGCATGTGAGTTATCTGTGCAACGCGTGAGTTGGCCGTGCGGATCCAGATATTGATACCATAGCACGTGAGTTATCCGTACAACACATGAGTTGGCTGTGCGGATCCAGATATTGATACTATAGCACGTGAGTTATCCGTGCAGCACATGAGTTGGCCATGCGGATCCAGATATTGATACTATGGCACGTGAGTTGTCCGTGCAGTACGTGAGTTGGTGGTGCAGATTATAGCGCTTGGGCTGTAGGAGCCCCTTCGGAGTCTGTACACCCCAGTGAGCGCGGGTACCCATTGAGTGTGAGTGCTGAGGGCTGGGAGCCGAGTGAGTGATTGTTGTTCTGAGAGGTTGTACTTGCTCTTTATTTGTTGTTGCACTTAGTTGCTATCTGTCATTATTGTGAATCTTTCTAAAAGATTTTATATCCGGAATACATGAACTTGAATTGTATAGAATTTATTTGACTTAAACTGCTGGATTTGAAAGCATGTCTATTCTTTGGTGGAATTACTGAAAATGAACTATAACTGTGTAGCTCGTCACTATCTTCAGTTCGTTATTTATTATTGTTACTTACTGAGTTGGTTGTACTCATACTATACCCTGCACTTCGTGTAAAGATCCAGGCGTTCCCAGTCATAGAGAGTGTTGATTCTCTCGCACATTTGACTTTTCGGAGATTCAAAGGTAGCTGCCGTGTTTCGCAGACCTTGTCTCTCCTTCCCTATCTTCTTGTTTACTGTATTTGGTCTCAGACTATTATAGACTGTATTTTTCAGACTTATATTCAGATTAGATGCTCATGTACTTAGTGACACCGGATTTTGGGAGTATTTATATTTGTACTTGTGAGATTTCTTCTGCTGACTTTAATCATTATGTTTTCAAATTTAAAAGATATGTGGTTTATTGAGATTGACGGCTTGCCTAGTATTGAGATAGGCGCCATCACGACGGGTGAGATTTTGGGTCGTGGCATTTAATTCTTTGACAAATGTAATTTTTATTTTTCAAAGCAATTTTCTTATTCTTTGATTTCTTAAATATTTAGAACTTTGAAATAAGCTAAAAGTTTGTGTATTGGTGGAAAAAAGGCATTACATGTGAAATGTTAGTATGTTGATGAAGCATTACGCGTTGTAACGACCCGACTTGTCATTTCAAGAATTTAAGTACCTTTAGTGGCATAAGGCCCTGAGCAACTTCATATTACATGTATTGACTTGCGTGCATGGTTGAATTCAGTTACCAGATGATTCAGAGTGATTTGGGATACTTGGTCTCTAAAACGGAAGCTTAAGTCTTAGGATTTTGACCGTAGTCGGAACTATGTGAAGACGACTCCGGAATGGAGTTCCATCAGTTCCGTTAGCTCCGTTGGGCAAGTTTGGACTTAGGAGCGTGTCCGGACTGTGAATCTGAGGTCTATAGCTGATTTAGGCTTGAAATGGCAAAAGTCGATTTTTGGAGTTTTGGACCGGAAATGGACTTTTTGACATCGGGGTCGGAATGCGATTCCGAGAGT
The DNA here is from genome assembly GCF_000715075.1 of Nicotiana tabacum. Lineage (NCBI taxonomy): Eukaryota > Viridiplantae > Streptophyta > Magnoliopsida > Solanales > Solanaceae > Nicotiana > Nicotiana tabacum. The sequence continues at coordinate 119,447,064 of NC_134094.1, read as the reverse complement.
TGGAACAACTCTATTATGTTATTTGGGACTTGCCCGAAAAATTTGATGTCATTCCGGATTGGTTTGATGAGGTTTGAGACCTTGAGCGAGTCCGAGTTAGGTTATGGAAGTTGTTTGTGTGTTTAGACGGGGTCCCGGGGGCCTCGGGTGTGTTTCAGATGGGCTACGGGCCAATTTCTTCTATTTTTGGACTGCTGGTTTCTGCCATCTGGTTTCCCTAATTGCGTTCGCGTGACTTCTTCCGCGTTCGCGTAGTGCAATTTGGTCGTGATCGCCGAAGTCTGTCTACTCCTTCTACGCGATTGCATCTTCTGCTTCGTGATCGCGATGTGTGGCTTTGGGCAGCAGATAATTCCTTCACTACGTGATCGCATAAGCCCTTCCGCGATCGCGTAGCACATTTTGGACAGTAACCACTTTCCTTCTACGCGATCGCATTATTTCTTCCGCGATCGCGATGTACAAATACCTGGTCAGGCAGAATAAATTCTCAAATCGAGGGTTAGACCATTTTTATCATATTTTGACTTGTAGAGCTTGGTTTTGAGTGATTCCTTGTGGGGTTTTTCAAGCAAATCGATTGGGTAAGTGTTTTTCACCTAGAATTTATTTATTTCCATGATTCTATCTTTATTTTTATCATTTAATTTGTGTTTTGAGTTGAGGAAAATAGTGGTTTTTGAAGAAAATTTCAAAGTGGAAAAAATCACGATTTGAGGGATGAAATGGTATCGAAATTTGATGATTTTAGTATGATTAGACTCGTAAGTGAATGAGTATTCGTATTTTATAATTTTTGTTGGGTTCCGAGACGTGGGCCCCATGGGTATTTTTGGGTTAAATTTCGGATGTTTGTAGAAAACTTGTATTCTCATATGGTTTTTGTAACTACAGAAATTTTTGGGTTAAATTTAGAAAATTTGTATTCTCATATTTAGAAATTTTTGGGTTAAATTTCGGATTTTTGGTTTTTGTAACTACAGAGTGTTTGCTAGAAAATTTCTAAATATAACTATCCAGAAATAAGAATAAACAGTGCAAAATGATAACTTGAAGGTGACTCTGAAACCTGCGAACGCAGCGGCAGGTTTACCTTGAGTCTCCGCAATGACAGTCCATACAGCTAGCTAACGAACAAATACCTGGGTCTGCACAAAAAACAAAAATTGTGCAGAAGAGTAGCATTAGCACACCACAGCGGTGCCCAATAAGTATCAAGACTAACCTCAGTGAAGTAGTGACGAGGACTAGTCAGGACACCCACTAGTCTAATAAACTGAACTAGCATAAGTATAGGGATGACAGAACATGACATCTATCTAAGGACCCCGCGATATGGCTAACGACATAGCAACTGCAATAAAGAAGGAAAAAAAACAGAAAGTAACAACGGGACACCAGAATAAGACATAGAAGAATGAACGAAAACATAACCCAAATTCAAAAAAAATCACAATACAGTAAAGGCAAGTAGTAACTCAGTAGCTGCAATAGTTTTCATATCAGGTCTCAGCCAACAACCCCAATAAATTAGTCAAATCCTTCAAGTATAAACTTTCACCCGTAAGTTTTTAAATTGAGGTCTTTAGAATATAATCCTTTCCAATAAGAAATTATTTTTGAAATATACTTCCTTCAAATAAATATCTTTCAAACATAGTTCTTTCAAGATAAAACCTTTCAAATATAAATTTTTCAAATAATTAGCCTTCAAACATAGTTCTTTCAAGATAAGTACTTTTCAAGTATACCTCTTTCAAATAAATATCTTCAAACATAGTCCCTTCAAAATAAATACTTTTCAAATATAAACTTTTCAAGTAATATCCTTCGAGTATAAGTCACCGTGTGACACCTAAGCATGGAAGATTAGTAGCTCCGAACAAAGATATAACCACAAGAAAAATCTACCGAGATACCGTTTCATAGTTCCGAATTAATTATGAAAGTACAAGAGGGGGGAGGGGGGTCTCCTGGAATACGTCCGTAGTCCCCAAAAAAATATATATGCAGTGCTGGGGGATCTCCCGGAATACGTCCGTAGTCCCAAAGTAAATATGCAAGACAGGGGAATCTCCCGAAATACGTCCGTAGTCCCAATTTAAATATACATTTTTGGGAGATCTCCCGGAATACGTCCGTAGTCCCAAAATAAATATGCAGCGCAAACAAAAGAGATAACAACTATAACACGACAGAAACCTCGTACATCATCACAATGAGTACAGAAGCAACAATGACAGAAATACAAAGTACGACGAATAAATCAACTCAAGAATTTAAATGACAAGAATGGTAGAACTCATTCACAAGTAATAACCACAGTAAAGAATGTTAGGCACAAGGAGAACAGCTTAACAAGGGAAAATAAAACAAAAAATGTAGCAACGATTCCATAATATCAAGTCGACAATAAGAAGCCACCACGAGTCAAATAGTTCCAAATAATGGCAAGTCAACTAAGATATAGGTTATCTAAACTCTTTTTGAGGTTGGGCAATTACGAGGAATATTCAACAATTCAAGTAAGGATAAGCAGCGGAAGATAATCATAACTCCAATTAAGACTAAACAATTATAGGATGAGAAAATAATAATTTCAATTAAAGATAAGCAGTTATGAAAAATATAGCACGACGATAGAAGAGGTAAAATCTTTGGTTAAGTCGAATAAGGGTCGAATAGACAATAAGAGTGAATCCTAAAGCAATTATCTCTAATTAAAGTATGTAGAGGTAAAACTAGCAAATAGGAATTCAAACGTATCAAAAACAACATCATACACGGTGAATATAAGGACATAAGAACCCTAAAAGGCCAACTTTTCACAAATAATCTCGAGCACGCACTCGTCACCTCGCGTACACGGACTACAATCAACATAGATGACTCAAATCCTAAGGGGTAGTTCCCCCACACAAGGTTAGGCAAGATACTTACCTCGAGTCAAGCTCAATCAATCCGTAATAATGCCCTTCCCACAAATATCCGGCTCTGAATGGCCCAAATCTAACCAAAAGCAATTACATATCATAATTACAACAATAATAGATTCATCTAATTAACGAAATCAACATTTTAACGAAAATTCTAAAATTAATTCAAAATTGCCTGTAGGGACCACTTCTCTGAATCGGGTCAAAGTCATAAAATACGAAAGCTCATTCACTCATGAGTCTAACCATATCAAATTTACTAAAATCCGACACCAAAATCTCGATCAAAACCCAAAAATTCGGTCTAAGAACTTTTCTCAAATTTTCACCCCAAATCCGAATATAAATGATGAATTCGAGCATAGATTAGTGGAATATAACCATAAGGGAATTAAGAATCATTACCCAAAAACTTCCTCCGAAAGTCTCTCCAAATTCCGCCTTCTACCGAGCACTCAATCAAATTTGTGAAGTGAACTTCAAACCCTCGAATCTGCCCCCTTTCTGCCCAGTTATTCCGCATCTGCGGACCTTGGATCGCATCTGCGACGCCGCTCCTGCGGAATTTCTTTCGCAGGTGTGGAAATGACTTAAGAGAGCTGGGTTCGCTTCTGCGGAAAAAGGGACGTACCTGCGAGTGCGCGCTTGCGAGTGCGCGCCTGCGGACTATTGTCTGCTTCTGCGATCTCCTCCACGCCTGCGTGTCCTTTAACTCATCTGCAGGCATCGCAAATGCGGCATTTCCCTTCGCACCTGTGACCCCTCACCACACATCCCAGATCCCCTTCTGCGCTTGCCTCTCCACACGTGCGATCATGCACCCGCGGTCTCTCCACCGCAGGTGCGAAAATGACAGATGCCTGAAGACTTCAACAACAACACAAATCTAACTTTTGATCCGTTAAGCACTCGAAACTCACCTGAGATCCCCGAGACCTCAACCAAATATATCAACCAATCCTAAAATACCATACGAACTTTGTCAAGCCCTCAAATCACATCAACTAACGCTAAAATCACGAATCACCTTCCAATTCAAACTTAAAGAACTTGAAACTTCAAATTCCTACAACCGATGCCGAAACCTATCAAACCATGTTCGAATGAACTCAAATTTTGCACACAGATCACAAATGACACTACGAACCTACAGCCACTTTCAGAAATCCATTCCGAGCTCGATATCAAAATTTCCACTATCGACCGAAATCGCCGAAAATCTAACTTTCGCCAATTCAAGCCTAAATCTACTACAGACCTCCAAAACATATTCCGGAAGCGATCCTAAGCTCAAAATCACTCAACGGAGCTAACGGAGTTGACGGAATTCCATTCCGGATCCATCTTCACACAGTTCTGACTACAGTCCAAATTCTAAGACTTAAGCTCTCATTTAGGGACTAAGTGTCCCAAATCACTTCGAATCACCCGATAATTGAATTCAACCACGCAAACAAGTCAAGGCATATAATACGAAGCTGCTCAAGGCCTTATGCCACTGGACGGGATTTAAATTCTCAAAACGACCGGCCGGGTCGTTACAATTATAAAGGCCGAGAATCCTATTGAGGCAAAGTGCCAAATTGTGAAATATTATTCGGTTGAGTTGTTCACTCCCGAACATTTTGTCAAGATGTTGTGCACATTATGATCGAGTCGTGGCTCCTTATTGTGGAAAAATAATATGTTGTAATATTTGAGCACTTGATGTGCAATTTGGGATATGTTGTAATATTTGAGCACTTGATGTGCAATTTGTGATATGTTATAATATTTGGACACTTGAGGTGCAAGTTGTATTATGCTTTGATATTTGGGCACTTGAGGTGCGATTTGTGAAATATTGTGATATTGATACGCATGCGGTGAGATAAGGGTGGCTTGAAATGCGTGGCTAGTAGGAGAACTACTAGAAGTCATGCGGTGATATAAGGTCAGGGTGTTGAAACGCATGCAGTGAGATAAGGGTGGCTTGAAACGCATGGCTAGTAAGGGAACTACTAGAAGTCATGCGGTGTGATAAGGGTGGCTAAAACGCGGGATGCTATTTCGGAAAAAAAATAATTTCTTTAAAATCTAATATGAAGGCTCCCACGGTGATATAAGGAAACGAAAGATTGTGAATTTATTTATGATTTGGGATTACGAGGCGGTACCTCGGGAGTGTCCTTTTGTTGATATTTCTCTATGGCTCTACTTGCCTTTGGTTATTTTGTTTTTCCATAATTTATAAATTCTTGTGTTCTCCGTGATGTATTATTTCACTTTATATTAAGTGTTTTGTATTTCTTGATGTATTGTGTTGACCTTGACTTTTTCGTACGAGACTTTGAAGATTTGTATTTTTGGATTGTACTTGTTTTGATGATTGAATTATTTTAAGTGAAAGAAAAATTTTAGTATGTTTTAATTTAATAAAGTTTATATCCATATCAGTAGTTTATCTGGTGCTTTATTTTAATGGAAATGTCATTTTCTTCACTCAATCGATTTCTAAAATAAACTTATCTTTTTGTTGATTTCTTACTTGATTTAAAGAGTTTTACCTTACTTTATTGAAAATAAATTGATCATGCGGATCTTATATACAACGATGATAATAATATTGGCACGTGAACTGTCCAGGCAGTTGTGATATGAAAAGTGGGCACGAGGTGCCGGAGAAATATGATAATTTATTTATGGGCACAAAGGGCCATGGAAATATGAAATGGGCTGAGATCCGTGTTTACGAAAAATATAAAAATGGGCTAAGACCCGTATTTTTATGATTATGAAATAAGGTGTTACATGGTGACTTTTTAATTGAAAGAATTGTATTCAAAATATTTATTTGGAAGGATTTTTATTCAAAAACAATTATATGAAAGAATTATATTTGAAGAGATTTAGTGAAAGAATTTTATATTCGAAAGATGTTTATTTAAAGAAATTATATTTGAAATAGAATTTTATTCGTAAGAATTATATGCGAAAGATATTTAATTGAAGAACTTGATTTAACTGGGTGTAATTGTATTTATCAATTGTTGAGCGATATTAATGGTTATTTTATTGTCTTACTATGCATATCACTGGTTGTTTTATATTGCCCTTATTGTTATTTGCTTCCTATTATTTTGTATATCATATTGCACAGGTTATTAGACTAGTGAGTGTCTTGACTGTATCTCGTCTCTACTCCATTGAGGTTAGTCTTGATACTTACTGGGTACCGACCGTGGTGTACTCATACTATACTTCAGCACATTTTTGTGCAGAGCCAGGTATTGGAGATATCGGACTTGGGTAGAGTTTAAGCGGGATCGTAAGAATTCAAGGTAGTGCTACTTGGTCGTCGCAGTCCCTTGGAGTCTTTTCATTTCATTATACTATTAATTTTTAATCAAACAGTATTGTATATTCGGTCCTCGTGATCATCCCATGTATTCAGTTAGAGTTCGTGACTCAGTACTACCAGTATTGAGAGGTTGTTATATTCATATTTGTTCCGCTGTTAGTTTTGATTACTTATTTAATTTAAAAACAATGGATTGAAATGTAATTATAATCGGCTTACCTAGTCTTAGAGACTAGGTGCCATCACGATGCGGTGGGAATTTGGGTCGTGACACGTTCGTATCAGAGCTCTAGGTTCACAGGTTCTACGAGTCACGAACGAGTCTAGTAGAGTCTTGCGGATCGGTACGGAGACGTCTGTACTTATCTTCGAGAGTCTACAGAATTGTTAGGAAAATTCAACTTCTTTCATTCCTGTCGTGCGGAATTTGTTGATTGTAGAATTTGAGCCTTTGTATCTCTATTCTCTCACAGATAGTGAGGACACATGCTACTGGGTTAGCTGAGCAGGCATCTGCACATACTTCTAGGGCTACAAGAGGTCGGGGCCGAGGTAGAGGTTCAGCAACATCTACGCATCTTAACATACCCTAACTAGAGCACATGTCAGAGCGGAAGTTGAGGAGTCTCCAGTAGCTCCAGTTGAGGGACAGGTACCAGAAGCACCTGTTGTTACCCCCGGACTTCAGGAGACTTTAGCATAGTTCTTGAATATGTTTGGTACATTAACTCAGGCAGGATTGATGTCTGTTTCACCAAATATTGCACAGATTGGAGGAGTAACTCAGACTTCTACCGCCTGTGCTCCAGAATAGTAGGTTCATATTTGTTAGGTTTCGGGTATAGTACTGGTACATGTTGGTATTCTGGTTCGGTCTGAGGTCAGACCAGAGGCATCAGAAGAAGAATAAAAGAGACTTGAGAGATTTAAGAGGTATAGTACACCTACCTTCAGTGGCACAACTACCGAGGATGCCCAAGAATTTCTAGAAATGTGTCACAGTATTCTCCGCGCTATGGGGATTGTGGAAATGAGCGAAGTTGCCTTTACTACATTTTAGCTGTCAAGAGCAGCGTATCAATGGTGGCACGTTTATGAAGAAGGTAGACTAGCCGATGCCATACCACAAACTTGGGCTTAATTCTCGGAGAGGTTTTTGAAAGAGTTTGTTCCCCAGACTCTCCGGGATGCATGGCACTCAGAGTTTGAACGGTTGCGTCAGGGCACCATGACGGTTTCAGAATATGCTATCAGGTTCAGTGAGTTAGCCCGCCATGCACCTATCTTGGTTCCTACAGTTAGAGAGCGAGTCCGAAGATTTATTGAAGGGCTCGATTATGATTTTAAAATATGTGTGGCTCGAGAGTTGCAGACTGGCATTCCATTTCAGCAAGTAGTGGAGACTGCCAGGATATTAGAACATGTTCGAAATGAGGAGGAGAAGTCTAAGGAGGCCAAAATATCTCGGAACTCTGGAGGATTTATTAGATTCTACTCTGCTGTTATGACTTATCATGGCGGAAGCTCTGGCAGTCGGTCGGCCTAGTCCGCAATTCAGAGTACTCGTAGTGCTCAAGTTAATACTTTTATTGCACCACCGGCACAAGATTCTTAAAGTGGTTATTTCAGTTATCCGACACAGACTCAGCAGGAGCAGCCGCGACCTCAGAGGGGTTGTTATGAATGTGGTGATACTAGGCACATTGTAATGACCCAAACGGTCATTTTTGACTTTTAGAAGCCCGTTACCTAAAATAAAACTTCTCATATGTGTATTTAATAATTTATGACTTGCAGGGATGGTTGATTCGGGATTTGGAATTGTTTGGATTGAAATCGAAATACTTGGTTCCTTAAGTTAGCCTTAAAAGGCCAAGTTTGACTTCGGTCAACATTTTTAGAAAACGACCCCGGAATCAGAATATCACGGTTCCAATAGCTCCGTCTGGTGATTTTGGACTTAGGAGCGTGTTCGAAATTTTATTTGGAAGTCCGTAGTTAAATTAGGTTTAAAATGGCTAAAACAAGAATTTAATTTGGAAGTTTGACCGGGGAGTTGACTTTTTGATATCGGGGTCGGACAAAAAATTTTCATAGCTCCGTTATGTCATTTATGACTTATGTTCAAAATTTGAGGTCAATCGGACTTGATTTGATAGGTTTCGACATCGAATGTAGAAGTTGAAAATTCTAAGTTTCATTAAGTTTGAATTGGAGCATGATTCATGATTTTAGCGTCGTTTTATGTGATTTGAGGTTTCAAATATGTTCGTATGATATTTTAGGACTTGTTGGTATATTTGGTTAAGGTCCCGAGGGCTTCAGGTGAGTTTCGGATGGTTAACGGATAAAATATTGGACTTAAAAAGCTGCTGCAATTTTTCTCTTCTGATGGATATTCTGGGCTGCGATTGAGCCCAAGATTGAGCCTAGATATCGAGCCCAGTGTCGATGTCCAGGGTCGAAGCCAGAGACGAGGCTTAAGATCGAGCCCAGATATCGAGCCCAGCTCAAGGGCAATGATCGAAGCCATGATCGAAGGCCCAGGCCCGAGGGCCATGATCGAAGCCACGATCAAGGCCCCGGCTCGAGGGCTATGATCGAATCCATGATTGAGGCCTAGTTCCGAAGGCTGCCTGGGAAGATCTATAAAGGAGGGAATTTTGTCCCATTTGCCATTTTTGACGAACTTGAGCTTGAGCAGAGGCGACTTTTGAGAGATTTTCAAGGAAAAAAACATTGGGGTGAGTGATTCCAACTCCGATTTGGTCTATATACACAAATATATCATTGTTTTCACCATTTAATTAGTGTTTTGAGATTGAAATTTGGAATTTTTTTAGAAATCTCATAGGAACGGATTTTTTAGATTTCGGTATCGATTCGTAGTCGGATTTGAGTGAAACTGGTATTGTTGGACTCGTAATTGAATGGGTTGTTGGATTTTATAACTTTTGCCGGATTCCGAGATATGGACCCCACATGAGAATTTTTAATTAATTTCGGAATTTTTATTGAAAATGTAGTATTTTCTTATAGAATTGATTCCCATAAATTTTAGTGATTGTATCGAATTATTTTTGGTTAGATTTGAGCCAATCAAAGTTGAATAATCGAGGAAAAGGCCTACTAGTGGATTAAATTGGAGCAAGACGAGGTAAGTCTCTTCTCTAATCTTGTGAGGGGGAAATTACCTCATAGGTGATTAAATTAATAATTGTTGTTAATTATGGGCTACGTACGCACGAGGTGACGAGAGTCCGTGCGTAACTACTATTAATGCTAAAGTCCGGGTAGTTTAGGACGCAAAAGCATGAATTACTTGTATAAATTGTATTCTTTACTTAATTAAATTATTTGATATATCAAAGGATATTAAATTAGGGAAATTAAACAGAAAATTATTTGTTAGGGAAGATATTAAAGGATAGAAATCTCATATACTCAATTTTCTGTTTAAAGTAATTAATTGTTAAAAGAAATTGTTCATCCTCCTGAATTGATCTTATAATAAATATACTCTATTTCTGGAGGTACATAAGAAAATATCCTCCTTTCTTGTGGAGTGGGCCGAACGCCTCGGCAGGATAGATGCATCTATGGATCGTGCCGCACGTCCCTCGGCAGTGTACACGACACTCTGGATTGGCCGTACGACCTCGACAGAAATCGTGCTTAATAATAATAATAATTACACGATACTTTGATAGTTTATTGCAGCTTGTGAAGCTAATTGATAAATTGAAAATCTTTGGAGTTTAAAGAATTATTATCCCTGCTTGTTAAGGAATTATTGTTATTCCTGTAAACGTGACAAATTGATAAATTGGAAATTTATTAGAATTGAAGGAATTTAATTATTTCTGCTGGTTAAATAAATTATTGTTATATTCTCTGAATCATGTTGATTTAGATATTCTAGTTTTATTTCAATTATTATTATTGACCCATAGTGAGTGTCAAAGTCGGCCATCTCGTCTCTACCACTTTGAGATTAGGCTTGATACTTACTGGGTACACGTTGTTTACGTACTCATACTACACTTGCTGCACTTTTTGTGCAGGACCTGAGGTATGTACTAGTGGGGGACCTATCATCTTAAACCCACGTTATCCAGGGGCATAGTGATGAGCTATATTTCTGAGCCGTTCTGCAGCTACTAGTGTCTCTCCTTGTATTTGCATTCTATCTATTTTTATTTCAGACAATATTTGAGGTTTAGTATAATCTACTAGATGCTCATATACTTGTGACACCAGGTCTTGGCACACACATTGTTAGAATTTGGAATTCGTATTATTTTCTTAAATTTAAATTAATCGGTATCTTTTCTATTCTCTTTAATATTGCTAGTAAATGAATAAAATTACTTAGAAAATATTTCTAAAAATAATTGATATATGTTTAACTTTATAGTTGGCTTGTCTAGCTGTAGTGTTGGGCGCCATCATGACCTATAGGTGATATTGGGTCGTGACAACATGGTATCAGAGCACTAGGTTCATGTAGGTCTCACAAGTTATGAGCAGACCTAATTGAGTCTTGCAGATCGGTACGAAGACGTCTGTACTTATCTTCGAGAGGCTATAAGGTGTTAGGAGACTACCTTTCTTCATATTCCATCGTGCAATTAATGTAGTACTAAATATTCTTCTCTTATTCTCTCACAGATGGTGAGAATGCGCTCTAATGAGGTTCCAGACCAGGGAAGAGCTACTCCCCCAGTTGCTAGAGGCCGAGGCAGAGGCCGAGGGAGGGCTTCATCCCGTGGTAGAGGGCGAGGACATCCAAGAACTGTTCCAGTTATTCTGCCAGTGGGTCCAGCAGAGAACCCCATTATTGAGGAACAGGGTGAGGTGCCTGTGGTAGAGCCAGCTCCGGTGGATTTCGCATCTACACCGGGATTTCAGGATGTCATGGGTCGTATGCTGCGGTTCATGGACAATATGACTCAGGCCGGTTTATTTCCGGCAGACCCAGCCACATCTCAGGCGGGCGAGGGAGCACAGACCCCTACCGCGCAGGCTCATGGATAGGCAGCTGCTGTATATCAGACCCAGAGTGCACTACCTGTGGGTGGAGCCCAGCCAGTGGCAGCAGCTACACCTGAGCCCAGGCCAGCTGCAGCCGCTGATCCTCAAAAACTATTGGACAGATGGACTAGACTACATCCTCCTGTCTTTGGGGTGAGCGACATGAGGATCCCCAGGATTTCATTGATCGGTGCAAGGATATACTGTACAACATGAGGATATTGGAGTCTCATGGGGTAGACTTTGCTACTTCTCAGCTAGAGGGTAGATCCCGTAGATGGTGGCAGTCTTATGTTCTTGGCAGACCAGAAGATTCTCCTCCCATGACTTGGGACAGGTTCACCCGTATTTTCCTGGACAGGTATATTCCACCCTCCCAGAGGGAAGAGCTGAGGTTTCAGTTTGAGCAGCTCCAGCTGAGTCAGATGACAGTGACCGATTATAAGGTGAGGTTTTTTGAGTTATCTCGCCATGCCCTTATAATACTCCTTACTGAGGCGGAGAGAGTGCAGAGGTTTGTTGCAGGTTTACATACTGGTATTCAGGACACTATGGCTCGAGAGGTTGAGATGGGTACTTCTTATGAGCTAGTCGTGGAGATAGCCTAGAGGATTGAGGGTGTGCGTTAGCGTAGCTGAGAGCATGTTACTAGAGATCAACGATTTAGGTATTCTGGAGAGTTCAGAGGTGCTCCATCCGGGGGCAGAGGTCAGAGCAGGCCCCCATATCCAGCACCACCGCCTCCTCGAGGTGCTCCAGTGCGACTCTATCTCAGTGTTATACTAGAGAGTTCTTATCGCCCACCAGCTATTCAGGGTCCTCCCAGTGGGTGTTCAGTTCCCCCGGGCCAGACTCTTAGTCAGCAGCCCATCGCACCAAAGAGCTGTTACGAGTGCGGGGATCCCAGTCACATACATAGATTTTGCCCCAGGCTTCGGGGTAAACTAGTGCAACAGGGTCAGCGGCCTATTATTGCTGGACCAGTTGCTCCACCAGTTGTCTGATCACCAAGAGGTGGAGGACAGGTGGGTAGGGCCATCCTAGAGGTGGAGGTCAGCCAGGCGGAGGCTATCCAGTTGGCGCTCCAGCTCGGTTCTATGCTTTTCCGGCCCGGCCAGATGCAGAAGCCTCAGATGCTGTGATTATAGGTATTATTTCTATTTGCAGAAAAGATGCCTCAGTATTATTTGATCCAGGATCTACGTATTCATATGTGTCATCTCTATTTGCTCCATTCCTGAGTGTTTCTCATGAGTCCTTGAGTACTCATGTTTATGTGTCCACTCATGTGGGCGATTCTGTTATTGTGAACCGGATCTACCGGTCCTGTATTATTACATTCTGTGGTTATAAAACTAGAGCAGATCTCCTATTACTTGAGATGACCTATTTTGAAATTATTCTGGGCATGGACTGGTTATCTCCATATCATGATATTCTAGATTGTCATGCCAAGACTGTTACCTTGGCTATGCCAGCGTTGCCTAGGCTGGAGTGGAAGGGTTCGTCTGTTAGTTCATTTAATCGAGTTATTTCTTTTATAAAGGCTCAACACGTGGTTGAGAAGGGTTGTTTGGCTTAGCTAGCCGATGTTCGGGATACTACTGCAGAGACTCCGACTATTGATTCAGTGCCTGTAGTGCGGGAGTTCTCCGATGTATTTCCTTTAGATCTTCCAGATATACCACCTTATCGTGATATTGATTTCTGTATTAACTTGGCTCCAGATACCCAGCCTATATCTATCCCACCGTATCGTATGGCTCCGAAAGAATTGAAAGAACAGCTTGAAGAGTTACTAGCCAAAGGGTTCGTCAGACCGAGTGTATCACCTTGGGGTGCACCATTATTATTTGTGAAGAAGAAGGATGGAACAATGCGGATGTGTATTGATTATCTCCAATTGAACAAAGTCACTATTAAGAACAAGTACCCATTGTCGTGTATTGATGATCTATTTGACCAGTTGCATGGTCCTAGAGTGTTCTCTAAGAACGACTTTAGGTCGGGGTACCATCAGTTGAAGATTCGGGATTCGGATGTTCCGAAGACTGCTTTCCGGACTTGATATGGTCATTATGAGTTTCTGGTAATGTCCTTCGGTTTAACTAACGCACCAACAGCATTTATGGATTTGATGAACAGGGTATTCAGGCCATATATTGATTCGTTTGTCATTGTCTTCATTGATGACATTTTGATCTACTCGCGCAGTAAGGAGGACCATGAGCAGCATATGAGAGTAGTGCTTCAGACACTGCGGGAACAAAAGTTATACGCTAAGTTCTCCAAATGTGAGTTCTGGCTAGAGTCTGTAGCATTTTTGGGGCATATTGTATCGGGCGAAGGTATTAAGATTGATCCCAAAAAGATTGAGGCAGTTCAGAATTAGCATCGTCCCACTTCGACGACTGTGATTAGGAGTTTTCTAGGTTTAACAGGTTATTATTGTCGGTTCGTGGAAGGTTTTTCATCTATTGCAGCACCTTTGACCAAATTAACCTAGAAAGGTGCTCCATTCCGATGGTCCGATGATTGTGAGGTGAGCTTTCAGAAGCTCAAGACAGCATTGACTACAACACCAGTGCTAGTGTTGCCTTCTGGTTCGGGGATGTATACAGTGTATTATAACGCTTTATGCATTGGCTTGGATTGTGTATTGATGCAGGAAGGGCGATTTATTGCATATGCTTCACGTTAGCTGAAGCCCCACGAGAAGAATTATCCAGTGCATGATCTGGAGTTAGCTACGATTGTTCACGCTCTTAAGATTTGGAAGCATTATCTTTATGGGTGTCTTGTGAAGTTTACACTGATCATCACAGTTTGCAGCATTTGTTCAAGCATAGGGACCTAAATCTGAGACAATGCAGATGGCTTGAGTTACTAAAAGATTATGATATTACTATCCTGTATCATCCGGGCAAAGCAAATGTAGTTACAGACGCCTTGGGTAGAAAGGCAGAGAGTATGGGTATTTTGGCTTTCATTTCAGCAGAGGAGAGGCCATTGGCTTAAGATATTCAGTCCTTGGCCAACAAACTTGTGCGACTGGATATTTCAGAGCCCAGCCGAGTTCTTGCATGTATTGTAGCTCGGTCTTCACTATTTGATCAGCTCAAGGCTCGCCAGTATAATGATCCACACTTAATGGTTCTTCGAGAAACGGTACTACAGGGTGGAGCCTAGGAAGTTACTATTGGAGCGGATGGTGTGCTGCGACTCCAGGATCGTCTATGTCTTCCCTAATGTTGATGGACTAAGGAAAAAGATCCTAGAGGAGGCACATAATTCTCGATATTCTATTCATCCAGGTGCTATAAAGATGTATCGTGATCTGAGACAACATTATTGGTGGCGACGAATGAAAAAGGACATAGTTGAGTATGTGGCTAGGTGTCTAAATTGCCAGCAAGATAAATATGAGCACTAGAGGCCAGGCGGCTTACTTCAGCAGATGACTATACCAGAGTGGAAATTGGAACGCATCACTATGGACTTTGTAGTTGGGTTACCGCGGACCTTGTGGAAGTTTGATGCAGTTTGGGTCATTGTCGACAGGTTGACCAAGTCGGCATGCTTCATTCCAGTTGTGACTACGTATACTTCAGAGAGGTTGGCTCAGATATATATTCAGGAGATAGTTCGGTTTCATGGTGTGCCAATTTCTATTATATCAGATAGAGGCCCTCAGTTTACTTCACATTTCTGGAGAGCAGTACAGGGTGAATTGGGACCCGTGTAGAGCTCAGCACAGCCTTTCATCCACAGACCAATGGGCAATCAGAGAGGATAATTCAAATTTTAGAGGATATGCTCAGGGCATGTGTGATTGACTTTGGAGGTCAGTGGGATTGTTTCTTGCCTTTGGCCGAGTTTGCTTATAATAACATATACCAATCCAGCATCGAGATGGCTCCATTTGAGGCTTTATATGGTCGGTGATGTCGTTCGCCCATCAGATGGTTTGATCCCGGTGAGGCTAAGTTATATGGTACTGATTTGGTGAAGGATGCCTTGAAAATGGTTAAGTTGATTCAGGAGCGACTTTGTACAGCGCAGTCCAGACAGAAGAGTTACGTAGATCACAAAGCACGTGATTTATCCTTTATGATGGGCGAAAAAGTTCTCTTGAAGGTTTCGCCGATGAATGGAATCATGAGATTCGGGAAGAAGGGCAAGTTGAGCCCAAGGTTTATAGGCCCATTTGAGGTGTTGAGTTGAGTTGGGGAGGTTGCTTATGAGCTTGCATTGTCTCCCAGCCTATCGGGAGTTCATCCGATTTTCCATGTATCTATGCTCCGGAAGTATCATGCCGGCCTATCACATGTACTAGACTTCAGCACAGTTCAACAAGATAATAGTTTGGGCTATGAAGAAGAACCAGTTGCCATTGTTGATAAACAAGTTCTCCAGTTGAGTTCCAAGAGGATTTTTGTAGTAAAAGTCCAGTGGAGGGGTCAACCAGTCGAGGAAGCGACTTGGGAGGCCGAGGAAGACATGCGGAGCAGATATCCACACTTATTCAGCACTCCAGGTACAATTCTATACCCGTTCGAGGATGAACGTTTGTTTAAGAGGTGGAGAATGTAATGACCCAAATGGTTGTTTTGACTTTTAGAACCCCGTTCCCTACAATAAAACTTCTCATATGTGCATTTAATGATTTATGACTTGCGGGGATGGTTGGTTCAGGATTTGAAAGTGTTTGGGTTAAAATCGGAACACTTGGTTCTTTAAGTTAGCCTTAAAAGGCGAAGTTTGACTTCGGCCAACATTTTTAGAAAACGACCACGGTGACGGCTTGACGGTTCCAATAGCTCCGTATGGTGATTTTGGACTTAGGAGCGTGTTCGGAATTTTATTTGGAAGTCCGTAGTTAAATTAGGTTTGAAATGGCTAAAACAAGAATTTAAGTTTGGAAGTTTGACCAGGTAGTTGACTTTATGATATCGGGGTCGGAATCCAGTTCCTAAAATTTTCATAGCTCTGTTATGTCATTTATGACTTGTGTGCAAAATTTGAGGTCAATCGGACTTGATTTGATAGGTTTCGACATCGAATGTAGAAGTTGGAAATTCTAAGTTTCATTAAGCTTGAGTTGGAGCGTGATTCATGATTTTAGCTTCGTTTTATGTGATTTGAGATTTCAAATAAGTTCGTATGATGTTTTAGGACTTGTTGGTATATTTGGCTGAGATCTCGAGGGCTTCGGGTGAGTTTCGGATGGTTAACGCCTCGACAGGATAGATGTATCTATGGATTATGCCGCACGTCCCTCGGCAGTGTACACGACACTCTGGATCGGGCCGTACAACCTCAGCAGAAATCGTGCTTAATAATAATAATTACACGATACTTTGATAGTTTATTGCAGCTTGTGAAGCTAATTGATAAATTAGAAATCTTTGGAATTTAAAGAATTATTATCTCTGCTTGTTAAGGAATTATTGTTATTCCTGTAAATGAGACAAATTGATAAATTGGAAATTTATTAGAATTGAAGGAATTTAATTATTTCTGCTGGTTAAATAAATTATTGTTATATTCTGTGAATCATGCCGATTTAGATATTCTAGTTTTATTTCAATTATTATTATTGACCCATAGTGAGTGTCAAAGTCGGCCATCTCGTCTCTACCACTTCGAGATTAGGCTTGATACTTACTGGGTACACGTTGTTTACGTACTCATACTACACTTGCTAAACTTTTTGTGCAGGACCTGAGGCAAGTACTAGTAGGGGACCTATCATCTTACACCCACGTTATTCAGGAGCATAGTGGTGAGCTGCCTTTCTGAGCCGTTCTGCAGCTACCAGTGTCTCTCCTTGTATTTTCATTCTGTCTATTTTTATTTCAGACAGTATTTGAGGTTTAGTATAATCTACTAGATGCTCATACACTTGTGACACCAGGCCTTGGCACACACTTTTTTAGAATTTTGAATTCGTATTATTTTCTTGAATTTAAATTAATCGGTATCTTAGAAAATTTTTCTGAAAATAATTGATATATGTTTAACTTATTAACTGGCTTGCCTAGCCGTAGTGTTGGGCATCATCACGACCTATAGGTGAAATTAGGTCGTGACACACATCATGAGAGATTGTCCCAGACTTGGGAGGGATGGATTTCATCACAACACTCAAGCTACAAGATTTATTCCAGTTAATACTCCATGTACACAGTCAGTTAGAGGTGGAGGACAGGCGAGTAGAGGGCGCCTAAGAGGTGGAGGCACGACCCGTTGATATAATTGATATGATTTGGCTGAGGCTGATACACTAGATGGTATCGTTACAGGTATGATCCCGATTGGTTATAAAAGAATATTTTCCCTTAGTTCGATTCGGATCTGAATATTGAGGTGAATCCTCCTATTATACTCCACTTATGGGTGAGCTTCGTAATTCTTGCAACCCACTTATATGTTTACCCATGTTGGGAGATTTGAAGATGTGAGTCCGTGTCTATCATTTTATTTTTGTACACCATTGAGGACTATAAGTCCAAAAAGTAATTTTTATTATTAATTACAGTGAGTTTAATGTGTTTCAGAATAATTGATTCCAATTTTTATGAATGATAGGCTCTACCGGTATCAGGGTTCATTATGTGTTGTGAAAACAGTTTATGAAATATATTGAAAAGAAGAAAGAAAGGAAATTGAAATTTCAGTTGCCACAATGTGCAAAATACTTGTGATTCGGAGTTGAGGACGAGATCCTCACATTTTTATATGATGTGAAATATTTAAACCGGACTACAAGCCGCGATGGAAGTTATATAAGGACGAGGTCCTTGTGGTGAAATATTTATGAGTTTAAAATTCTCCCTGTGTGAAATTTAATTTGTACAATAATATTAATAAGGAGTCATGCCTGTTAGGCTTATTTGATAATTCTTGTATATTTTCCGTACATATTCTGCTATTTTTGTGCTATAAACATTGAGTTTTAGCCTATGAGATGAGTGCCCAGGTGGCGTTAAATGTGATTCATTAATCCGAGTAAGTAATCATGAGGTCTTCATGCCTCACTTTCTGTTGTCAGTGTTGTGAAAATTCGAAATGAGGCGGTGGTTAATATGATATTTATTGATGATGCTGGAATCAATTATGAACGACTTTTAAGACCAGAGATGTGGTGATGGGCATACATATGATGTGCTTCATGTCCTTATATCATTGTCATAATGCAGTGCTTGTAATGCTGAGATTAGTATTATTGATCTATACATTGTGGTGTTTTATTGGGTTGTGGATGTGTTGTTAGGAGTTGTTTTGGTGTTACTCTGGCAGGTGGTTAGGCCCAATTATAGGGGAGACTCTGCCGAAATTTCTGAAAAATTTGGGAGTTAGAAAAATTTGGGAGATTGATATGTGCGAAAGAAGAGATAAATTATGTTATGTGTTTGAGGGCGAATGATCCTAAGCGGGGAAAAATGTAACACCCCAGAAAATTTTTGAAGTACTTCAATACTATCAAGAAAGTTGATGTGTGCGTAAGCACGAGTTGCTATAGCCAGTTGAGACTAATACCGTGTGGTGTTGTGAAAAATCAGTCCTTTTGAAAATGTTGGAGTGTAAGAAATTGATCTTAAAGTTTACAAATATGGATAAATGAAATAATCTCAAATGAGATGGTGTTGTCAGGCTTATTTCAAATGCGGTAACGGGAGATCAACTGTGAGTATATGTGTAAAAGTAAAATCATCAATTTGGTAACCTCAGATTATTCTTAGCATGTTCGAGGCCGAACGTTTGTTTAAGAGGTGAAGAATGTAACGACCCGACTTGTCGTTTCAAGAATTTATGTCCCGTTCGGCGGCATAAGGCCCTGATCAACTTCATATTATGTGTATTGACTTGCGTGCGTGATTGAATTCAGTTACCGGATGATTCGACGTGATTTGGGACACTTGGTGCCTAAAACGGAAGTTTAAGTCTTAGGATTTTGACCGTAGTCGGAACTGTGTGAATACGACTCCGCAATGGAGTTTCGTCGGTTATGTTAGCTCCGCTGGGTGATTTTGTATTTAGGAGCGTGTCCGGACTGTGAATCTGAGGTTTGTAGGTAATTTAGGCTTGAAATGGCAAAAGTCGAATTTTTGGAGTTTTGGACCGGAAAAGGACTTTTTGATATCGGAGTCGGAATGAGATTCCGGGAGTTGGAACAACTCCGTTATATTATTTGGGACTTGCCTGTAAAATTTGACGTCATTCCGGGTTGGTTTGCTATGTTTTGGCGCGAGTTTTAGGAGTTGGAAGATTTGAAAGTTCATAAGTTCGATTCATGGTGTGATCCGTAGTTTTGACGTTGTTTGATGTGATTTGAGACCTCGAGCGAGTCTGTGTTAGGTTATGGAACTTGTTTGTGTGTTTAGACGGGGTCCCGGGGGCCTCGGGTGTGTTTCGGATGGGCTACGGGCCAATTTCTTCTATTTTTGGACTGCTGCTTTCTGCCATCTGGTTTTCGCGTTCGCGTAGTGCAATTTGGGGAGAATGAATTATTGTTCTTCGCGTTTGTGTGATTCCATTCGCGATCGCGAAGGCCTCCTTTCCCCTTCTTGGCGTTCGCATTCCCTCCATCACGTTCGCATAGTAGAAACCTGGCCTTGAGCACTGGTACTCATTACTCTTCACGGTTGCATGACCTTGTTCGCGATCGCCGAAGTCTGTCTACTCCTTCTACACGATCGCATCTTCTGCTTCGCGATCGCGAAGTGTGGCTTTGGGCAGCAAATAATTCCTTCACTACGCGATCGCATAAGCCCTTCCGCGATCGCGTAGGACATTTTGGACAGTAACCATTTTCCTTCTACGTGATCGCATCATTTCTTCCGTGATCGCGATGTACAAATACCTGGGCAGGCAGAATAAATTGTCAAATCGAGGGTCCCATTTTGTATCACATTTTGACTTGTAGAGCTCGGTTTTGAGCGATTCCTTGTGGGTTTTATCAAGCAAATCGATTGGGTAAGTGTTCTTCACCTAGAATTTATTTATTTCCATGATTCTATCTTTATTTTTATCATTTAATTTGTGTTTTGAGTTGAGGAAAATGGTGATTTTTGAAGAAAATTTCAAAGTGGAAAAAATCACGATTTGAGGGACGAAATTGTATCGTAATTTGATAATTTTAGTATGGTTAAAGTGAATGAGTTATCGTATTTTGTAACTTTTGTCGGGTTCCGAGACGTGGGTCCCATAGGCGATTTTTGGGTTAAATTTAAGATGTTTGTAGAAAATTTGTATTCTTTTATGGAATTTATTCCTACAATTTGTATTGATTGAATCGAATTAATTATGCCTAGATTCGAGCAGATCGGAGTCGAAAAATCGAGGAAAGGGCATACTACTTGACTGATTGAGCAAAGTTTGAGATAAGTGTCTTGCCTAACCTCGAGTGAGGGAATTACCCCTTAGGCATCGAGTCTGATGTGCCATATTGTGTAATTGAAAACCATGTACGTGAGGTGACGAGTACGTACTTGGTTTATATGTGCAAATTATATCGGTTGAAATTCGTAGACGCTCTTAAGTATTAAGTTGGAAAATTGTTGTAACTTATTAAATCCCTTATTTGTCATGCCTCATTCCTTGTTTGCCGAGGTTGTTTTTATATGATAATTTGGTGTGATTTCTACTTGACTTTTATGTGAACTCTGTGTTTGTTTGAGTTGCCATTTTTATGGAAAACACTTTCATTATTGATTTTACCTACAGATAATTTAAATGAAAAATTTAATTAATAAGATGAATTACTTTTCAGTTCACGTTGTTGAAAATTTGGTATTGAATTATAAAGGTCGTGAATCATATTGAGGCAAAGTGCCAAATTGTGAAATATTATTCGGTTGAGTTGTTCACTCCCGAACATTTTGTTAAGATATTGTGCACATTATGATCGAGTCGTGGCTCCTTATTGTGGAAAAATAATATGTTATAATATTTGAGCACTTGATGTGGAATTTGTGATATGTTGTAATATTTGAGGACTTGATGTGCAATTTATGATATGTTGTAATATTTGATGGGCAAATTGTGATATGTTGTAATATTTGAGCACTTGATGTGCAATTTGTGATATGTGGTAATATTTGGGTACTTGAGGTGCAAGTTGTATTATGCTGTGATATTTGGGCACTTAAGGTGCGATTTGTGAAATATTGTGATATTGATACGCATGCGGTGAGATAAGGGTGGCTTGAAATACGTGGCTAGTAGGGGAACTACTAGAAGTCATGCGGTGTGATAAGGGTGGCTAAAACGCGGGATGCTATTTCGGGAAAAAAATTATTTCTTTAAAATTTAATGTGAAGGCTCCCGCAGTGATATAAGGAAATGAAAGATTGTGAATTTATTTATGATTTAGGACTACGAGGCGGTACCTCGGGAGTACCCTTTTGTTGATATTTCTCTATGGTTATACTTGCCTTTGGTTATTTTGTTTTTGCGTAGTTTGTAAATTCTTGTGTTCTCCATGATGTATTATTTCACTTAATATTAAGTGATTTATATTTCTTGATGTATTGTGTTGACCTTGACGTTTCGTACGAGACTTTGAGGATTTGTATTTTTGGGTTGTACTTATTTTGATGATTGAGTTGTTTTAAGTGAAAGAAACATTGTAGTATGTTTTAATTTAATAAATTTATATCCAAATCAGTAGTTCATCTGATGTTTTATTTTAATAAAAATGTCATTTTCTTCACTCAAACGATTTCTAAAATAAACTTACCCTTTTGTTGATTTCTTACTTGATTTAAAGATTTTTACCTTACTTTATTGAAAATAAATTGATCCTGCATTTCTTATATGCAATGATGATAATAATATTGGCACGTGAACTGTTCGTGCAGCTGTGATATGAAAAGTGGGCATGAGGTGCCGGAAAAATATGATGATTTATTTATGGGCATGAAGTGCCATGGAAATATGAAAATGGGCTCAGACCCGTATTTACGAAAAATATGAAAATGGACTGAGACCCGTATTTTTATAATTATGAAATGAGGTGTCACATGGTGACTATTTAATTGAAAAAATTATATTCAAAATATTTATTTAGAAGGAATTTGATTCAAAAAGAATTATATTTGTAGAGATTTAGTGAAAATATTTTATATTCGAAAGATGTTTATTTGAGAAAATTATATTTGAAAAAGAGTTTTATTTGTAAGAATTATACGTGAAACTTATTTAATTGAAGAACTTGATTTAACTGGGTGTAATTGTATTTATCAATTGTTGAGCAATATTAATGGTGATTTTATTGTCTTACTGTGCATATCACTGGTTGTTTTATGTTGCCCTTATTGTTATTTGTTTCCTATTATTTTGTATATCATA
This sequence comes from Nicotiana tabacum, assembly GCF_000715075.1. Lineage (NCBI taxonomy): Eukaryota > Viridiplantae > Streptophyta > Magnoliopsida > Solanales > Solanaceae > Nicotiana > Nicotiana tabacum. The sequence continues at coordinate 119,424,399 of NC_134094.1, read as the reverse complement.
TTGCACATGTTATTAGACTAGTGAGTATCTTGACTGTACCTCGTCTCTACTCCATTGAGGTTAGTCTTGATACCTACTGGGTACCGACCGTGGGGTACTCATACTATACTTCTGCACATTTTTGTGCAGAGCCAGGTATTGGAGATATCGGACTTGGGCAGAGTTTAAGCGGGATCATAAGAATTCAAGGTAGAGTTGCTTGGTCATCGTAGTTCCTTGGAGTCTTTTTATTTCATTGTACTGTTAATTTTTAATCAAACGGTATTGTATATTCGGTCCTCGTGATTATCCCATGTATTCAGTTAGAGTTCGTGACTCAGTACTACCAGTCTTGGGAGGTTGTTACATTCATATTTGTTTCTCTATTAGTATTGATTACCTTTTTAATTTAAAAAAAATGGCTTGAAATGTACTTATAATCGGCTTACCTAGTCTTAGAGACTAGGTGCCATCACGATGCCTGTGGTGGGATTTTGGTTCGTGACACGCGTGGAGCTGTGATATAGCAACAAGTGGTATTCTCAATTAATAGAATTAATTGAGCGAGGAAGGCACGGGAGAAACACCCACGAGACAGTACATAGAAGAGAACCGGACCTGACAGTTGTGAAAGAAGAATCGAGGACAGAATGAATAAGGATAAAAAATAAGGGAAGATACATGAACCAAAAGTAAATAAGGAAGGAGAATCGGAACAATTATAAGGCATTTATAGCGATATATATGCTAGTTACGACTATCTGTGGTAATGGGAAACTAATACAATTAATGCCCATAAATAATTCAAATTATGAGAGAAAACCGTTATGATTGTACACTCCTATATAAGGATACATAATTTTATTTGTAAGGAGAGATTCCAAGTACTATTGAAATACATTCTATACTTCTCTGCTTTATCGACGTTTTCAGCCTTGATTTTAGACATTGACTATCGTCTCATTCCTTATTTCTCTTTGTCAATTTTCTCTACCGCTTTTATTATTTTCCTAAATATTATTGTGAAAGTGAAGTATAACTTGGTTATCCGTAACTCGTTTTCTTCTAAACATAGACTTTGACTAAGAAATCTATTTTTTTGGTTAAACAAATTGGTTCCGTTACAGGGAAACTGATAATCTTTTCACTTTCCAAATTCTTTTTCTCACAACCGACTATGTCAACTGTTAACGAAAATAACCAGCTGAACCCAGAGGAAGGAGCAACTCCACCACTTCTCTCTCCACAAGGATCTCCTGAACAGTTCCGTGAGGGGTCACCTCAAAGATCTACTTCACACGCGAATGATCAACAAGGAGACGAACAGATTGTCGAACAAGACGCTTTAAGCAATTGATTACATAACACGTGAACAGTGCTCTTCAAGCCTTTGTTAGGGGATTGCCAACTGCGCCACAAACTCCCCCACCAGCCAATACCGCAACCTTGGAAAACCCACGCTCGGGGCTTGACAATTCTGGGAGTGGAGGAACTTCCAATGAATCTCGTGATGGAAGGTCAAGTACGCCAAATAGTTCTGATTTACAAAGTTTGGTACTAACTTTGTAGAAACAGTTGAAAGAGCAAAATGATCGCATAGAGCAAATACCCGGCGTACCTCCTGTGATTAAAGGGGTAGATATTGATAAATATTCACAACAACCCTGGAATCCAAGTGCAACACCTTTGTCGATTCCAAAAAAGTTTAAAATGCCTCATATTCCAAAATATGATGGAACAACTGACCCTCGAGATCACGTAATCGCATTCACAACTGGCGTGAAGGGCAATGATTTAACCAAGTAGGAAATCGAATTAGTTTTGGTTAATAAGATTGGTGAAACACTCATGAAAGGAGCATTAATGTGATAATCTCTTTTACCTGAAAATTCTATTGATTCTTTTGCTGAGCTTGCAGATTCATTCATAAAAGCACATTCGGGAGCTCAGAAAGTTGAAAAACGGATGGAAGACACCTTTAAGGTAAAATAAGAAAACACAGAATTACTCAGGGAGTTTGTGGATAGATTCCAACGGGAGAGGATGATATTACTACGAGTACCTTACAACTGGGCAGCCATGGCATTCGCTAGGAATCTAAACGAGAAAAGTTCAGAAGCCATGAGGAGACTACATGAAAGTTTGCAAGAATTTCCAGCAATAACTTGGAATAACGTGTACAACAGATATAGCACGAAGCTGCGGATAGAAGAAGATACGGTTGCACAGCCAATGGTTGATAAAAGAGCAGGATCGAGACGTTCAGAATCAGAAAAAAGGATTGGAAAAATTTGGTACGAGCCTTACATGGGTCTTACAGGTCGAGATTCTTAGTCCAAATAAGAAAACATACGATCTGAATCGAGATCAAGTAAAAAAGAAGCGAGTTCTTCATCTAGATTCAGAAATGAACGGGATGTACGAGGCAACGACTCCAATACACATGCGAGGGTTGGAGATTACAGTTTTAATGTTAGTACCTCCGAGTTGGTAGTTGTTTTAAGAGGTATAGGATATAAGGTACGGTGGCCTAAAGAAATGAGGCCAGATCCGAGCAAAAGAAATCCAGATTTCTAGTGTGAATTTCACAACGATAATGGCCATAGAACAACAGATTGCAGGTTACTACAGGGAGAAGTCGAGCATTTGTTGAAGCAAGGTTATCTAACTGACCTGTTGAGCGAGAAAGGTAGACAATCATATATGAAGAACAGACAAAAATCCCTGAAACCCCCATCTCCAAAAAGAACAGTTAATGTAATAACCAGGGGAGATGAGGTCAATGGTGTGACATATACAACTTCAAAAAAGACGTCAAAAGTCACAGTCACTAATGGGAAGCGAGTTCGCCAAGTATTGGATAGAAATAGTATAACATTTGATGACGAAGAAGCGGACGACTTGATGATTCCTCATAATGACGCACATGTAATATCTCTACTTATACACGATACTAACGTAAAACTAGTTTTGATTGATCCAGGTAGTTCCGTGAATATAATTTTACTAAGGGTGGTGAATGAAATTGTCACGACCCAAAATCCCACCACAGGCGTCGTGATGGCACATAGTCTCTAAGACTAAGTAAGCCGATTATAATTACTAAGAATACTCCCCCATCACTTCTGGGATCAAACTTACCTAGGGAGTATTTTCCATTGTTGTGCACAAAGCACTTGCATCCGAATGCCCTAAGATGGAATATATTTGGTTTTCTCCCTTAAGTTACTCATAGGGAGTCTTCTCAACAAGAGATCTAAGCATGCACCTATTTATGATGTAGCATGTAATGTTCACACCTATTTCCATTTTGGGGTAATTTACTAGCAAGTAGCATAGTCCTATCCATTTTCTCCATTGTCCTATTCTTTCTTTCAACTACTCCATTTTGTTATGGAGTCCTAGAAGTAGAAAAATTATGATATATGCCATGCTCATCACAAAATTCAGCAAATTTAGCATTTTCAAATTCAGTACCATGATCAGACCTAATTGATGCAAGTTGATTACCTAGTTGTTTCTGAGTTTTTCTAACAAATAAAGTGAACATATCAAATGCTTCATCTTAAGATGTTAAAAATAGTGTTCAAGTAAACCTAGAGTAATCATCAACAAGCACCATAACATATCTTTTACCACTTCTGCTCAATGTTCTCATTGGTCCACAAAGATCCATATGGACCAGTTCCATCGTCCTGGTAGTACTTACCATTTTCTTGCTTTTAAAAGAGGATCTTACATGCTTCCCCATTGCACAAGCCTCACAAACTTTATCTTCCTTGAACTTAATATTAGGCATCCTTATCATTGAGTCCTTGGAGACTAGTTTGTTGAGTTGGCTTAGACTGGCATGTCCAAGTCTCTTGTGCCAAAGGAGGGATCATTATCCAACACGCTTAAGCAAGTGAGTTCATTATCTGAAAGTGTAGACAGATCCACAACATATATATTGTTCACTCTTTGTCCTTGCAAAACTATCTTGTCAGTTGTAAGATTAATCACAAAGCATTTTGTAGAGGTGAAGGCTACCATGTTACCTCTATCACACAATTGTGATACACTTATTAGACTATACTTCAGTCTATCTGTCAAGAGGATATTCTCAATATAATGAGAATCAGTCTTGCCTACCTTTCCAACTCCAATGATCTCACCTTTCTTTCCATTTCCAAAGGAGACATTACCTCCTTTAAGGTCCTCAAGTGAAAGGAATTGGTTCTTGCTTCCTGTCATGTGTTTTGAGCAGCCATTATCCATGTACCATATTTGGATGCTCCCCTTCACTTGGACCTACAAAAAGAAATCAGGGATTAGTCTTAGGAACCCAAACTAATTTGGATCATTTCTATAGGCATAAGGTTAAATCACATTCTTTTTATCCTAACTTGGCAGCCTATTTTTCCCTAGAATAAATTTTTTGTTCTTTGACTTGCCTTCTCTTTTGCAATGCATTCACTTTTATAGTGACCATTGTTATCACAGTGTGTGCAAATCTTATTCTCAGGGAGTGTGAGGTACTTTCTTTTGGGATCCCACTTAGGTGCAGAGTTCCCAAAGCCAAGTCCTCTTCTGTTGCTACTATGATGTTCTTGTAGCCATGAAAGTGCATCAGAGGATCTGTTCCATTTATAAGTTCTGTCTAGCTCATGCTTGACCTTGTTCAGATCCTCCGTTAGGACTCTTACCTGTTCATCCCTCTTATATAGCTCATCTTTTACCTTTCCTAAATCTTTTTCTAGTGTGAGTTGTGTGACACTAGCTATTTCTTTACTTGTTCCTAACTTCAATTTCAGATTATCAGATCTAAGTTCTAAGACAGTTGTGTCAAGCGCATGAACCTGGTTCTTCAAAATAATATTTTCTTTTTCAGTTTCACAAGCCCTAATTTCCAGGTTTTTGCACTTTACTTTTAAAAATTTACACTCTTTTGACAATTGTTCTTTTTCAGAACTTATATTCTTAGATTCATCAATTAAAGTTAGCAATAGTTCTGGTAGTCTATCTTTAGAAAGGAACTTAATTTTATCCTTTTGGTCCAGAAGACTTATCTCAGATTCTTCATCAGGTTCATCTTCTGATTCTTGAATTACTATAAGAGCTCGTTCAGTATCAGCATCATCATCAATGTCCTCATCAGAACATTTTTCCCAGGCAGTAACCATTGCTTTGGATGGACCTTTGTTGTATTTCTTCTTATCATGAACATGTTTCTTCTTTTAGATCTTTCCTTAATCCACTCGACTTCCCACATAGGACAATTCTTGATCATGTGGTTCTTTTACCACATTTGAAAAATTCATTAGTCATCTGCAAGTGATCTATTCTCCTCTCATTCCATAAGCAATAGTAGTGATCATTGGATAGTGGTGGCCTAGTGGTGGATTGCTCTTTACAATTTTCAGGTAGTGCACTCATATTGATCTATTCCTAAGGTATTAGCCTTTTCAAGGATAACCTTCTCTGATACTAATTGATATTTTGTACTTCAATACTACATAAGAGGGGGGGATGATTTGTGTGGTGCCTGATTTTCAAGTGCACTAGATTATCGAAGGACCTAGTTCTTCTATGCGTTCCTTACACTACAATTGCGAAATAAATAATGCAGAAACTAAAGAACACAAGGATTTTTACGTGGAAAATACCCGGTTCAAAAGGTAAAAAAATTACGACCTACTACCCAGTAGGATTTTTCCCAAACACTTCACTACAAATCTGAGACAACAACAAAGTTTACAAACTCTTGCAAACCTAAGAATTACCTCTAACCCTTGTAGCAACCACCCAAGGTTGTTGCGACTACTTCAAGTTAACTCTAACTTGAAAGATATAACTCAGGTACCTAGTACAATCTGCTTCTTGGAAAGCTGAAAGTTATAACTCAAAATGCCTACTATAATTTGAAATAGAAATAAATAAAGACACATAAAACTTTTTATGGAGTTGGTTCTTCAATCTGGTTTATGTAGCTTCAGGATCACACTCTTAAATTTCACAAGAATTGCTCACAAAATGCCTTGCTATTTTGCTCTCAATTCGTGCTTAACTTTAGTATGTGTGCATCACCTGTAAAAGAGAACAAAACTGATATTTATAGAGTTAGTAGAATAAGGATTAACTAGAAGTCTAATGCTTTACTCTTTCTTGGTGGAAGAATTCTAGTTATTTTCAACTTCTAACTCTTTCCTTATCTTGGATAGAATTCTCTTCAAGTAAGGAGTCCTGCTCCTTATCAAATATGCAACATTTTCGTTCAGAGATTATCAGAAATAACCACTTATACTTATCTCTTTCACGTACATGCCTTTTGCTTGATTATGCCCGTCACATGTGTACACTGTCTATGGACCTGGTTCATGCATGTGTTCCTTTGTCAATCATCAAAACCAAAACTGTTCAGGACAACAAATTTTCTATTTTTGATGATGACAAACTCAATGCTTTTCATAAGCATGGAACGTGTTTCAACTCAGCTCAACATCAACACAATGTTAGAATACTTTTCATTTAAAGTCACAAATCATCAAAGACCAGGTTCATTAGGTTATAAACATCACAGTCCAAAGCAAAAACACACCTTATATGCTGGAAGTTCATACACAGGTGCTCCAATCTCCAATATATTATGCTGAAACTTTCCATGTACTATGCATATTATGCTGGAAGTTCATACACACATGCACCAATCTCCAGTATATTATGCTGAAACTTTCCGTTTTGCAGCAAAATAGAGATTATTTTTTAATAATTTTGCAAACGTTGGTTATTTTTCAATTACTAGTCCGAAAACTGGCTACCCGTGCTATTTTCACATGTTGGTCCCATTATATCTTGACCCGAATAGTTCAGTTGTACATCCATTTCAAAGAGAGGTTAAGCGCCGCAAACGGACTGTCCAGTTTGTTCGCAGCCCAGGTACTAGGATCTTGTTTCTGGCTATATCCCCACCGACAATCCCATGTAATGATGTAAACCCAGCCATTTGAATCTTTAAGGAATTTCAGTTTTGTGATAAAGATTTATGTTGTATATATATCAGCGGAGCAAAATAATTTTTCAAATGTCAACATAATTGGCCGGCATTAATATGTAACGTGTTTTCTTCCACTTCTATTTTTCATGCTATTGGACCACATTTACTGTAGACGATTATTTGTTGTTAGTATTTAAGTAACATGATAAACTATTAATATAAAAATATTAAATCCGATAGGTAAATAAGGATCTTCTTTTTTCTAGGACAAGGAGCCATCCTCTGTATATTTCCCGCTTAATGTGGCAACAATGAAAATTTTGTTAGCTGCTTAGTTTGTTATTTAAAAACGTAGTCGCAAGTGGCGGAGTCATGAATTTTAGTAAGGGATTCCAAAATATAAAAGAAGCAAAACTATGAAGAAACCAAGTAGATTCAATAAAATATTTTTGACCTAGTATAATTTTTTGGCGAATATGAATCCCTTCTATCCTTGGCGCCGCCCATGGACGTGGCAACGACTTACGGACACAGTAGCATCAAGGTATATTTATAACTTTAGTATCCCAATTTTTCCTTTGGTCAAGATTATTGATTCGCTCCAAAAGAGAAATACCAGAGAAAATCTAAACTTAAACGCTAGAGATCTACACAATCAAAGAATTCAAAGATATTGTAGTAGTTGAAGAGACTGATGATTGATGCTGCAGTACACGAAAATGGTTTTGTACACATAGAAGTCCATTTCGTGCGTGTGAAACTACTTGTTTCATCAATGTAGCTCGTTCTAACCATTTAGTGATTTCTATGATTACAACTTAGAAAATGATGTACCCAAGTTAAGTTTTTCAATGCTGAAAGATCACCAGTGACGGTGTGAAACCAGAATTTTAAATATGGTTCTTAATTCTAGAAGATGTAGCTTATTGGTTCTTAATAAATTATATATACATATTCGGTAAATTTCTAAATACAAATATAGGATTTTGGACAAAGCTAATGAGCTATGCTGAATCCGTAACTAAAACTCTAGCTCCGTCGTCAATAATACATTATCCTAAATTTGAAACTATGGTGACAGATGACCGCCTAATGGAGGATATGGTCGGTCCGAGAAGTGAACTGCATTGCTATTAGGATTGTGTTTACCCGTACAATGGTACAGTAAATTTATACGTGATTTCTAGAAAAGTGAACTAATTTGATCCTGAAATAATGCAATAATTGAAGAAATGTACAATACTTTGCCTTAAAACGTAGATGAAACAACAGAGATGACAATTCCGGAATAAGGTTTCTGGGCACAACAATGATGAGATCAAAAAGCGAAAAAGTAAGATTGTATTAAGCTTTGTATAGAATGTAGTGTAAGTTTAGCTAGAAAATTCGTATACTTTATAATGATAATTGGGCTCACTATTTATAGTTGTGTCTAGGGAAGGAGGTCCAAGGATCGTGCCCTCATTTAATGTCAATTATGAGGGTCATTGATAAATATGTAACGGTGAACATAAATGTTAAATTCTCTGTAACGGGTTGTCGCTCATAATGCTGCAGAATATTCCTTATTAAATGCTACCGGGCACAGAGCATTTAATACACATTTATGAACGTTATCCCTTCTGGTGACAAGCGGAATGGTTGCGTTCGGTCTTCGGCTATCCCCGTCTTGGGTTCCACATGTCTTTTCTTTAGATGACCACGTGTCATATCATATTTCACCCTATACCGATAGTCCCCCTGCGTTCCGGTGACATAACTTTGTGTTACCGGAAAGTTGGTAGAAATACTCTTTTGGCGGGAATTACTATAACTCCCTCTGAAGGCTTCTGACGGTTGATTAGATGTATGTCTCTCCGTATTTAATGCCCCGAACATGCGTTATCCCACGATTCAGCAAAACTTTTGCCGATTGTCGAGGTAATCATGGCCATGAATTTAGCCGCCAAAATTTTACTTATACGCATCACTCATTTCCTTTGCACTTCATAATTTCTCGAGCTTCTCATTTGCATCTTTGTTCTCCATCCTTTCTCTAATTCTCTTCAAACAAAAACCTTTTACTTCTTCTTATTCAATGTCTTCTTCCTCCAAGCATGCCGGTTCTTCAAAGAACAATAACAAAATCGAGGAATCTGCTCCTCCAACGGTGGGTTCCATCATCCCAAGAAGACTCAGTACCACAAAGGACTTTGAAGAGAAATTCCCTACTGCTAACCCTCGTACATGGGATGTTAGTAGGTACCCTTCTTCCATTCGTTCTTCCAGTATTCCTGTTGTAAAAGAAGTTTGTCGCTGCCATGAATTGGATATTATTGCTCTTGATCTATCGGAGCGAGTGACCCTTCCCAAGGAAGGCTTTACCTACTTTTACACGTATCCCTTTACTTTGGGTGCGTTTTCTTTAAGTGGAGAGCTTGATTCCATGATTGTGGAGTTTTGCCTTCGCTACCAGGTGTGTTTGGCATAGGTAAGTCCTTCAGTATGGAGGACAATCGCTTGCCTTCGACGCTTGTGCCAGGAGATTGGAGAAGAGCTAACATTCGCTCGTATGATGAATCTCTACTCTCCCAAAATTTTCCGTGGGGGTATGATAAACCTCTGCAAACGTGGTTACTATGCTCTGTTGACTAGCATAGATGATGATAACGACCGTGGGTGGACGGAATGGTTTGTTGCAGTTGCCACCAATAATATCATTCCGACAATAGCTTCATCCTTTCCGGCTGCTTGGAACCGCACTCGTAAGATCTTTATTTAATATATTTTCTTTCACTAAATATTCTTCTATGGCCGTATCGACTCTTCACCCTTCGCATGTTTCAGCAACTCGATGGATCCCACCAGTGGTGGAAAGCTTGGACCGGTGGGTTCAGAAGATCTTGGACGTCATAACGCCCGAAACTTGCTTGTGGAAAGAACTGGCCCTTAAATACGGGTGGAAGGCCAAAAATTATGGTAATTTTAACTTACCTTGCTTCCATTTTTTTTGTATATGGAGAACTTGGTCAAACCCTTCTGACTTATTCACGAAATTAGGTCTACCTGTGGGCTCTGTTGTTGTCCCTAAGGAGGACGTCTTGGCTGACCCTGCTGATGCAGCGAGGATGCTTCATTAGGCACTTACTCGAACGTGTATCTCTGGGCCTATTTCGGGCGCTAACACTTCTTTATGGAGTCCCCGGCCAAAGGATAAACAACCGAAGAGAAGACGTTCCTCCGCAGCTGGGGAAAAGAATAAGAGGGCAAAAACCGATGCCCCTGAGTCATCTCCGGTGGCGATGGTGACTGGTCCTCCTTCCAGGTCGGCCATAGACATCGTGATGATTGATGATGATGATGAAGCTAGTGATGAGGGAGCTTTTCTACATATAAGGCGACGATCCCCATCATCTCAATAGGATGCTTGACCTGTTGATGTAGTTACACCAATCGTGGATGATGTCTCGACACTTTGGGGAGAATTTGATTTGGTGGATAATGCCAACTCCCGTTTTCGGGCCCCAAGTGTTGTGTCTGGTACTGCGGGGATGAGTACCGGGCCCATGTCATCTTTGGTTGGCGATCATCCATCCACCAGCACTGCATTTGATGCAACTACTTCTCACCCTTTGACTACATCAACTTCATCTCCACCTTCACCAACACCAGCAACTGCTACATCATCTCTGACGGCCGCACCTAACCATGGAGAGGGTGTTCCTCTTCCCCAGACCCCAATTCATGATAATTTGGGGGAAAATTATGCTGCCCCTTCTGAAGATCCACAAAGAAGGAGGAATGTTACCCTTTCAGTCTCTACCAAGTAACCTACTCTCCTGGCCGGTAGAGCTTGCTAACTATCTGAAGCCTTTGGCTTCAGAAAAAGATTGGGAAAAAATTCAAGCACTTTCGAGGGAGTGTTTGTTGAACAATGCCATGCACAATACCGCAGCGGTGCGTTCCTTTCTTACTTTGTTATTTCTTCTACTTTTGTATGAATGTATTCTATGTTTTACTTCTTCTTGTTTTGTAGGCCAACTTTCTTACTTCTAAGGGACTTCAAAGGTTGACTCGTGAGAAGGAGGAATTTACTTCTGAACGGAATCAGCTTTTAGTGGAGCGGGACGAAACTGTTCTCCGCCTCTGGGAACTAGAAACCAAAGCTACTGAGGCCGTTGTTTTGGAGGGTCGTTTGTAGCAAAGCAAGCAAGAAGTGGTAACCTTTAGCCAAGAAATTACCCCACTGAGGGTTAGATTTGATGATTCCAAGGCCATATGGGCTGAAGTCCAGGACGTCGTTCTTGCTGCAACCGAGGCGAGGTTGCTACTGCCAAAACAATGACTGACTTAGAAGCAGCCTTGAACTCCAAAATCGAAGAGTTTGCTACTGTGGGGGCTAAACATGCCCAGTTAGAAGAGAAGTACAAGATAACTACCAAGCACAATATGCTCTTAAGTTCTACCGTCTGTGACCTTGATGTTAGCCTTAGATCTGCTAGGTCCGCTTAGGAAAGCCTTTCTGTCGAGGTTATCCAACTCAAAGTATAACTTAAGCGCCGAGCGGCTTCCCTCGTTGTTGAAAAAACTTATGCCATGTACAACATGAGGAGAAACACATTGGAATAGGCCAAAGCTGGTATCATTGACTTTGATGCCGAAATTGCTAAGGCCCGAGAGCTTGAGTTGGCTGCTAAAAATAGACTCCCATCGCAGTTTGATGCTCCTAGTTCTTCTGGTTTCGGTTCTGAGTTTTCGGGAACAGAAGAGGGATCGGAGGGTGACGATGCTAAAGACCAGATTGGGGAAAACATCGAGCCATCAGTGGACCCACCTACTTCTCCCGGGGATGCGGACACTTCTCTTCCTCCTAGTTCCGGAGACACTGCAGTTTAGATTTTCTTTTCTTTTTCCCATTTTTTACTTTTACCGTTTTGGCACGTTCTTGTAAATAAAGACATATTTTTGTTTAAGTAATGTTTGAGTATTACTTTCGTTTGAACATCCATGCAAGTCTTTAACCTTTGCATTTGCTTAAGAATTCTGCGCACGTTTTTCTGTTTGCGCTTTACTATGTGTAGTTTCGGATGTATTTTCCTCGAAGCACATTGGTTCCCAGCATTATCCCTTTTACGTGAGGGTTTCTATAAGTATTTGTTTAAGTTTACTTTTTGCGTCCTTTCGTGTATGTCTTCGGGTGCATTTTTCTGTCACGATCCAAAATCTCACTTGTCGTGATGGCGCCTATCTCCATACTAGGCAAGCCGACAATCTTAATAAACTCCCATATCTTTTATTTTTAAAAACAAAGTGATTAAATTCAGCGAAAGAAAATTCAAAAATATATATATAAACACTCACAAAACCCGGTGTCACTAAGTACATGAGCATCTAAATGAATACAAAGTCTAACTGGTAAAAATCACTATCTGAAATATAGAACAGTACAATAACTAAACATGAAGGGAATCAAGTCTGCGGTCTTCAAGCAGCTACCTTGAGAGTCTCCAACGGAAAGAACTCTGAATTCTAACAATCGTCGTATCCGGGAGCACCTGGATCTGCACACGAGGTGCAGAGTGTAGTATGAGTACAACTAACTCAATAAGTAACAAGACTAACCTCTGGGCTAAAAGAAATGATGAGCTCCGCAGGTACAGTCCAGTATAACTAATGGTACAGAAATGTAGGCATGCTTTCAAGTTCAACCGTCAAACTCAGTATAAGTGAAATAGATCAATATTGTATGATATGAGGAATATGACATCTCAGTAGAAAGACCTCATGTAAATACTGGTCACAAATTATCCAGTCACTCGGTACGGTTTATGGCCAATCCAGCCCAGAGTGTTCCAGCCCGTATATTAATACACATCGACTGATAGTCAGTCACCCAGTACCGTATAAGGCCAATCCAGCCTTGGGATAATTTTATCCCCAAATATAACTAATATAGACAAGATCCATGTCCAGGTAAACTAATTACAATACAAATAAGTAAGGCAAGTTCATGCCCTGGGAAATCCATCCTGAATATATATAATTAGTAAGTAAGGCAAGTACATGCCCTGGGAAGTCCATCACGAATATATATAATCATCTACGCTCACTGGGGGGTGTACAGACTCCGGAGGGGCTCCTTCAGCCCAAGCGTAATACAAAGCCAATGTGGCCTACTGCAAGCGAGCAATCCCGATCTGTATAATAACAAAGCCTATAAGGCCTGTTACAGGCGGGCAGCCCGGATCCATAAAATAGTAAAGCCAATAAGGCCTGTTGCAGGTGAGCAGCCACGATCCGGAACAATAATAATGTATAAAGCCATTCTGGCATGCTGCAGGTGGGCAGCCCCGATCCATATAATAATGATGTATAAAGCCATTATGGCATGCTGCATTGCGTAGCTCAATCCCATCACAAGACACTATGTGGCCCAAGAATGACACTAAATCAAGCTAGAATTCACACTTAGAAAATTTTGCATACAATTTCTTCTCCCTCAAAGTCTGAAGCACGGTCCTCAGGTGCTGCTCATGATCTTCCCAAGACCGGGAATATACCAGGATGTCGTCAATAAACACAATGAAGAAGGAATCAAGATAAGGACGGAATACACTATGCATCAAATGCATAAAGGTTGCTGGTGCATTGGTCAGCCCAAATGACATGACAAGAAACTCATAGTGACCATATCGTGTCCTGAAAGCAGTCTTCGGAATATCCGGTTCCCGAATCTTCAACTGATGATAGCCAGAACACAAGTCAATCTTGGAAAACACCCTGGCACCCTGTAACTGGTCAAATAAGTCATCAATACGAGGCAATGGATACATGTTCTTCACTGTAACCTTGTTCAACTGCCGATAATCAATACACATACGCATAGAATCATCCTTCTTCTTCACAAATAAGACAGGAGCACCCCAAGGTGACATACTGGGCCGAATAAAACCCTTATCAAGAAACTCCTGGAACTGCTCATTCAACTCCTTTAATTCAGGAGGAGCCATACGATATGGAGGAATAGAGATGGGCTGAGTGCCCGGCAACAAATCAATGCCAAAATCAATATCTCTATCGGGCGACATGCCTGGAAGATCAGCTGTAAACACATCTGGGAAGTCCCTCGCTACTAGAACTAACTCAACTATAGGGGTATCAATACTGACATCTCTCACATATTCCAAATATGCATCACACCCCTTCTCAACCATTCGATGAGCCTTAAGAAATGAAATGACTCTGCGGGGAGTATACTCTAAGGTACCTCTCCACTCTAATCTCGGCAAGCCTGGCATAGCCAGCGTCACGATCTTAGCGTGACAATCAAGAATAGCTTAATGAGGCAACAACCAGTCTATGCCCAAGATAACATCAAAATCTACCATACTGAGTAATAACAAATTGGCTCTGGTCTCAAAACAACTAAGAGCAATCAAACATGACCGATATACGCGGTCCACAATGAGAGAATCTCCCACATGAGTAGATATATAAATAGGGGAACTCAAAGAATCCCGAGATATCCCCAAATGTGGAGCAAAATAAGAAGACACATATGAATACGTAGAGTGTGGGTCAAATAATACTGATGCATCCCTATGACAGGCAGGGACGATACCTATGATGACTGAATTTGAAGAAACGGCCTCTGAACGTGCTGGAAGGGCATAGTACCTGGCCTGGCCTCCCCCTCTAGGGCGACCTCGACCTCCCCGACCTCCACCTCAAGTTGGCTGAGGAGGTGGGGTGGCAGCTGGTGCTGGAAGAATGGCCGGAGGACCCGGTGGAGCACGTGGAGGCTGATAAGTCTGTGGAGGTGCACCCCTCCTGGCTCTGGGGATATCTCTAACCAGGTAACAAATGTCACCACACTCAAAACAACCTCTCGGAGGATGCGGCGGCTGAGACTGACTCGGACCTGGCCTGCTGGACTGGCCGGTAATAGCACCTCGAGTAGGAGGCATACTGGATACTGGCGGTTCATAATAGGGCTCCTGAGGTCTAGGAGGAGCTGGGACACCGCTGGCTACTGGAAGAGCTGAATGAATAGGGCGACTCGTAAAACCCCTACCATAGCGTGCTGCTGGTGCACGAGCTCCTGAATAATGACCAGTCTCTCGAGACCACTTGGCCTCTCTCTCCTCTCTGTCCCAGGCGAACATGCCCTCCACTCTCTTGGCAATGCTCATTGCCTACTGATAAGTGATGCCCATCTCCAACTCCATGGCCATACTAGTCTGAATACTGGAGTGGAGGCCCTCAATGAAGCGACAAACCCTCTCTCTGACTGTAGCAACCAGAGCCGGTGCATGGCGAGCTAACCCACTGAAATGGACTGCATACTCCGACACAGTCATAGCACCCTGACACAACTGCTCAAACTCTGCGCGCCAAGCATCCCTAAGGCTCTGAGAAATATACTCACGCAAGAACATCTCTGAAAACTGAGTCCAAGTGAGTGAGGTTGCCTCGTCCGGACTACTCAGCTCATAGGCACGCCGCCACTGATATGCTGCTCCCCTCAGTTGGAAAGCGGTGAAAGAAACCCCACTCGTCTCCACAATGCCCATAGTACGGAAAATACGATGACACTCCTCAAGAAAACCCAGAGCATCATCTGAAGCTAGTCCGCTGAAAGTAGGTGGGTGGTACTTCTTGTACCTCTCAAGTCTGAGTTGCTCTGCCTCAGAAGCAGCTACCCTGATCTCATGCTGAACCGGAGCCACTGGGGGAATAGGAATATATTCTGGGGCCTGATTAACCTGAACCCTCTGCTCAGGAGTGCGGCCTGCGGGAGTCTGTGCCCCTCCCTCGGCCTGAGATGTAGCGGGAGCTATCGAAAATAGTCCAGCTTGAGCCAGAGTGCTGAACATGCTCAAGAACTGAACTAAAGTCTCCTGGAGGGCTGGAGTAGCAATAGGGATCTCCAGCGCTGGCCCTCCAGCTAAGCTGCTGGGGGCTCATCTGACACAGCTCTCGCAGGTGCTCGGGCTGCACCACGTGGTCATCCTCTACCCCGACCCCGGCCTTTGGCGGCTCTGGCAGGGGGCTCGGGTGCCTGATCGTCGGTCCTCCCATTGTGGGTCCTCACCATCTGTGAGAAAGAACAGAATAGAATCTTAGAATTTTTTTGGTGTCAATAACTCATGCGACAAGGAAATCAAAGAAATATGATTGTTCTTAACAGTTACATAGCCTCCCGAAGATAAGTACGGACGTCTCCGCACCGATCCGCGAGACTCTAATAAACCAATTTGGGACTCGCGACTCCTATGAACCTAGTGATCTGATACCAACTTGTCACGACCCAAATTAACCCTCTGTAAGGTGTCGTGATGGCACCTAGTCTTTACAACTTAGTAAGCCTAATATTATGAAAAATATTTAAAAAAATATAACATTTTAAAGATAAACAACATATTATAAATAGCCAAGAGTAGCACCACTCGGCATATACAAAATAATTTCCCAAGACCCGGAATATCACTAAGTCACAAGCTGCTATAATCTAAGTAGCTCTATACAAAAGTCTGAAGATAATAAAGAAAATCTCTAGGCGAGGGAGTAGAAGGGGACTCCGAAGATCTGCGGACGCAAGCAGTAGTACCTTGAAGTCTCCTAAAATCAGCAGCACGCACTAACCCCGAGGTTGATAGCTCGCACCTGGATCTGCACACGAAAACATGTGCAAGGAAGGGCATGAGTACACCACAATGGTACCCAGTAAGTGCCAAGCCTAGCCTCGGTCGAGTAGTATCGAGGTCAGGTCAAGGCCTTACCGGAGTAGATATAATAATTTAAACAGTAAAAGATATAAGTAAAATTTATGGTGACACAGTTAAAGAGATTTTAGAAAATTTAACAGTTAAGTGAGCCCTCGGCTCAAAATAAGGTAAACATAGTGGGAAATCTCTTGGGATACTGTACCGTAGTTCCGAATAAATATGCAGTGCAGGGGAGGATCTCCTGGAATACGTCTGTAGTCCTAAAGTAAATATGCGGTGCTGGAGGATCTCCCGGAATACGTCTGTAGTCCCAAAGTAAATATGCAGTGCTGGGGGATCTCCCGGAATACGTCTGTAGTCCCAAAATAAATATGCAACACAAGATGAAATGGCAGGTATGGCATCGAGTTATATAGTTTAGACTGAACACAGATAAGTAAAATAGGGATTTAGCTAAGCATGACACACAGAATGTCAAATAGGCCGTAAAAACACGTAAGCATGCCTTTCTAGTCTAAACTACACAACTAAACATATTAGTACACTTTAATAAGAGAAGCAATTTATGAGTTAAAAGGATAAACAGGATTTTTGCAATAATAGCCTGTGTATGTACTCGTCACCTCACGTTCGATTGCGCCCACACACCAAATAATATCAAGATATCATAAGGGGGAAGTCCCCAACACAAGGTTAGGCAAGCCACTTACCTCGAACCGTTCAAATCAACTCGATATCACATTCTTGCCACGAGTATCCGACTCCAAATTGCCCGAATCTGTTCAAAACAGTACAATACCATCAATACGCGCTAATGGAATGAATCCCACAAGAAAAACTACAAAATTAGGCCAAAATCCGAAATTGGCTCAAACCCGGCCCCGGGCCCACATCTCGAAACCCGACAAAATTCACGAAACTAGAAAGTTCATTCACTCACGAGTCTAACCATATTAAATTTACTAAAATCCGACACCAAATGGTCCTCCAATCCATAATTCAAACTTCCAAATCTCTAGCCTCCAACTTCCAATTTCCACCTTAAATACACATTAACTAGATGGGAAAATACATGGCAAGGCAAGATTATTGACCAAAAATAAGCACAAGGAACTTACCTCAAGAAATGCCTCAAAATTATCTCAAAAATTTCCTTAACCCGAGTTTGCAAAGCCAAAAAAGATAAAAATCGTGAAGCCCTTTGGTTTTAATCACTGCACAGGTATTTTCGCACCTGCGGAACCTGGGCTCGCACTTGTGGGTGCGCTTGTGCAGAGAACGTGCGCATCTTCGCAATTCACTTTCCCCCCTCTACCTTCGCACCTGCGATAAAAGGGCCGCACTTGCACGCGCGCGCCTGCGGACATCCCTTCCGCTTCTGCTCATCTTGCGCATTTGCGAACAGCCTTGAGCATTTGCGGGCATCGCATATGCGGAACTTCCTCGCACCTGCGACCCCAAGCCAACTCCAGCTCTTCTCGAATCTGCGCCTCCATCTTCGCGTGTGCGGCTCGCGCACCTGTGGTCTCTTTTCCGCAGGTGCAAAACACCAGAACCAGCAAAGACACCAAATTTTTCCTAAGTCCAAATTTCTTCCCGTTAAGCGTCTGAAATACACCCGAGGCCCCCCGGGACCTCAACCAAACATACCAACCACTCCTAAAATACCCTACGAACTTAGTTGAGCCTTTAAACCACGTCGAACAACACCCAAATCATGAATTAAGCACGGATTCAAGCCTAAGAATTTAAAATTTTCCAAATTCTACAAATGACGCTGAACCGCATCAAATCAAGTCCGAATGACCTTAAATTTTACACACAGGTCACAAATGACACTACGAACCTACAGCCACTTTCGGAATTCAATTCCGAGCTCAATATCAAAATTTTCACTATCGGCTGAAATCGCCGAAAAACTAACTTTCGCCAATTCAAGTCTAAATCTACTACAGACCTCCAAAACACATTCCGGACGCGCTCCTAATCCCAAAATCACTCAACGGAGCTAACGGAGTCTACAGAATTCTATTCCGTATCCGTCTTCACACAGTTCCGACTACGGTCCAAACTCTAAGGCTTAAACTCATAACTAGGGACTAAGTGTCCCATAACTCCCCGAATTCCATAACCAAACACTCCGGCAAATCCCAAAAGCAGAAAAAAAATATGGGGAAAGTAGATATTAGGGGATCGGGGCTCTAATTCTCAAAACGACCTGCCGGGTCATTATAAAAAATCACTCAGAGTTTCATCATCCTCGATGTTAAACTCAGCATAACAAGCAACCCCTTTGCGGAGTGACAGAATACGGATATCTTCTTGTTACTTTAAGGTTCACCGAACGTTTGCTTGCACTCATTTTTTTTTACATAATAACGATACTAATCTATCATACTCCATTGTAAGTGGAATTTAACATGACACTATGGAGATAAACTATAGCTTACTGAGTTATTCGCCACCACAACCTCACCCCCCCCCCCCCACACACACACACAATATAATGAAACCCTAATTCTTCACTCTTCAGACATTATGACAAAATGCAAAACAACTTAACGAAGAAAAATTTAACAAGACTTGAGAATTTTTCTAAATGGATTTTTATAAAATCCTTAACATTTTTAAATAAGGCAATGCCCAATCCGAGGGGTCGAATATTTTGAGGTATAGCGCCTTAAATAAGGGTGCTATACCCATTTAAATTATTGTTATATCAGTTAAGCGCAGAATAATTATTGGTGGGCCCACAAAATATGTATAGCGCCTTAATAAATGGCGCTATACCTGGCCGTCTTTTCATATTCAAATATAGCGCCCTTTAAAAGGGCGCTATATGTATTTTGGTCATTAACTTTTTTTCTATCTATTTTTGTGCCTTGAGTCCAAAAATGCATTATGTTGGTTCCGGACTCCACTCAACGTTCGAAAGAATAGTGCTTAGGTAAATAAATTTTGTGACTTTGATCTCGTTAGCATCTCTTTTATTTAGAGTTCATTTCTTCTTCTTCTTCTGGAAATTACATTTACTAATGTGAATTGTTCTTTCAATCAAAAGCTATTTATCATATATGTACTTGGTTATTTTAATAATGCAATTGTTTACTACAAGAAAAATTTATGGAAAATGTTATTAGTAATACTACAATTATGTTCTAGGTCTAAAGCAATTGAGTATGATTAGTTATAAGTGATCTTGAGTTTATCAGTAGTTATCTTTAAAATGTTCTAAATATGCATAGGTGTGAAGATTAACCTTCTATTTTATATATTTCATATATTTTCTGACCTTTAGTTGTAGATTATAGTATCCGTTAGTTCCTTTATTTTATTTCTTCACCAGTTTTGCGACCTTTAGTGGTAGATTATATTTCGGTAATTCTTTTATTTCTGTCGCTTGTTTTCGGGATAGTGTTGTGTAGTGACTCCTAGATTATAGTGGCTTTGGTGAACGATGGTAGGGTAAGGTCTTGTCCTCGGGGGTGTCAGCGCGGGGGAAGGGGTGCGGGGAGTAAGGGGGTAAGAGGACTAAGGGAGATACTAGGCTGAGAGTGGGGTCTTGGAACATAGGAACTTTGACTGAAAAATATGTAGAGTTAGCGAATATTCTCGAGAAAAGGAAGATTAATATAGCTTGTGTACAGGAGACTAGGTGAGTAGGAGATAAGGCGCAGGATGTGGGCAGTTTCAAACTTTGGTATTCTGGGAGTGTGGGGGAAGAAACGGGGTAGGTATCTTGGTTGACAAGGACCTCCGTGAACTAGTGGTGGAGGTTAGGAGAGTGAATGACAGGTTGATGACTATTAAGCTAGTTGTTGGAGGTTTTACTTTGAACATAATCAGTGTGTACGCACCCCAAGCAAGCTTGGATGAGGAAGTCAAGAGGCGTTTCTGGGAGGATTTGGATGAGATGGTGTATGGTATCCCGCATACCGAGAATCTTTTCATATGAGGAGATTTTAATGGCCACATTGGAGCGACGTCTAGGGGGTATGATGATGTGCATGGTGGCTTTGGGTTTGGAGATAGAAACGGAGGAGGAACGTCTCTGTTGGACTTTGCTAGAACATTTGATTTGGTGATAGCAAACTCGAGTTTCCTGAAGAAGAAGGAGCACTTGGTCTCCTTACGGAGTTTGGTGGCCGAGACTCAAATTGATTATTTACTCTGCAGGAAGTCTGATAGAGGTCTTTACAGGGATTGCAAGTCATCCCGAGTGAGAACATCTAAACCCTTCATAGGCTCCTGGTCATGGACCTTGAGATCACAAGGAAGAGGAGGAAGAGGGCGATGTATAGCCAATATAGGATAAAGTGGGGAGCCTTGACGGAAGCTAAAGCGCAGGAGTTAGGGGTCAAGCTGGTGACTATGGGGGCTTGGAGGAGTAGTGGTGACACAAACGCTATGTGGAACACGACTGTGCAATGCATTAGGGAAGCCGCGAGAGAGGTATTAGGGGTCTCAAAGGGTTACTCTGGGGGTCATAAGGGAGACTGGTGGTGGAATAGAGAGGTTCAAGAAAAAGTAAAAACCAAGAAAGCAACGTATCTGAAGCTAGTGGAAAGTGTAGACGAGGAGGAGAAGAGGGCAAATGGGGAGCATTATAAGTTTGCTAAGAAAGAGGCAAAACTAGCAGTTACGGAGACTGCAGATTTTAGTCGTATGTATGAGGAACTCGAGGGCTGAGGTGGGGATAAGAGGTTGTTCAGGTTAGCCAAGGCACGAGAAAGGAAGGCGCGTGACTTGGACCAAGTGAAGAACATCAAGGATGAAGAAGGTAGAGTTTTGTTGGATGAGGGACTTATCCATCGGAGATGGTAGACCTACTTATAAAGTCTCTTGAACGAGGAGGGGGACATGAGCATTGTACTGGGTGATTTGGAACTCTTCGGGAGTCGTTGTGACTTTAGGTATTATAGGCGGATTAGAGTTGATGAAGTTGAGGGGGCTATACGTAAGATGAGCAGGGGCAAAGTGACTGGGCCGGATGAAATCCCAGTGGAGTTTTGGAAGAGCACGGGCAAGGCAGGCTTGGAGTAGCTCACTAGGTTATTTAATGTCATTTTTAGAATGAATAAGATGCTCAAAGAGTAGAGGTGGAGAACGATGGTTACTGTATACAAAAACAAGGGTGATATCCGAAATTGCAATAACTATCGGGGTATCAAGCTGCTTAGCCATACTATGAAAGTCTGGGAGAGAGTGGTAGAGCTAAGGGTGAGGAGGAGTGTGTCTATTTCCGAGAACCAGCTCGGGTTTATGCCAGGGCGTTCGACTACAGAAGCCATCCACCTTGTTAGGAGATTGATGGAGCAGTATAGGGAGAGAAATAAGGACTTACATATGGTGTTCATCAAATTAGAAAAGGCATACGATAAAGTTTCGAGAGAGGTTTTGTGGAGATGTTTGGAGGCTAGAGGTTTATCGGTTGCCTACGCTAGGTTGATTAGGGACATGTATAATGGAGTAAAAACCCGAGTGAAGACGGTGCGTGGGCACTCGGACCATTTTCCGATTATGATGGGGTTGCATTAGGGGTCGACACTCGGCCCTTTTTTGTTTGCTCTAGTGATGGACGTACTGACGTGCCACATCCAAGGGGAGGTGTCGTGATGCATGCTATTTGCAGATGATATTGTATTGATTGATGAGACGTGAGACAGTGTGAATGCGCAATTAGAGGTATGGAGGCAGACCTTGTAATCTAAAGGTTTCAAGTTGAGCAGGACCAAGATAGAATACTTGGAGTGTAAGTTCAGTGGAGAGACTCAAGGGGGGAAGGGGAGTTGAGGCTATACTCGCAGGTCATCCCTAGGAGAGGGAGTTTTAAGTACCTTGGGTCTATTATTCAGGGGGATGGGGAGATTGATGAAGATGTCACCCATCATATTGGGGTGCGATGGATGAAATGGAGACTCACTTCCGGTGTTTTGTGTGACAAAAAGGTGCTATCAAAACTTAAGGGTAAGTTTTACAGAATGGTGGTTAGACCAACGATGTTGTATGGGACTGAGTATTGGCCAGTCAAGATCGCTCATGTCCAGAAGATGAAGGTAGCAGAGATGAGGATGTTGAGATGAATGTGCGGGCATACCATGTTAGATAGGATCAGAAATGAGGTTATTCGCGATAAGGTGGGTGTGGCCGTTATTGAGGACAATATGCGGAAAACGCAGCTTAGGTGGTTTGGTCATCTGAGGAGGAGAACACATACGCCCCGGTAAGGAGGTGTGAGAGGTTGACATTGGAGGGCCTACTGAGACGTAGAGGTAGGCCAAAGAAGAGGTGGGGAGAGGTGATTACGCAAGATATGGCGCAGCTTCAGCTGACCGAGGACATGACCCTTGATAAGAAGGTATGGAGGTCAAGGATTAGGGTAGTAGAGTAGGTAGTCTAGAGTGTTCATAACAGTAGTATTGGCACGCAGTCTCGCAATCTGTTGGTAGTACGTTTTTTATGACTAACCGTTGTTTTCTTTCATTATTGATCACCTTACTGTCTTGTTATTTTTATTCTGCTTTTATATATCTTTTTGCTATTGTCTCTTCTTGTCTATATTTTCATTAATGTGGTGCTTATATTTTCCTAAGCTGAGGGTCTATTGGAAATAACCTATATATCCTCACAAGGTAGGGGTAAGGTCTGCGTACACACTACCCTCCCCAGACTCTATGATGTGGGATAATACTGGGTATGTTATTGTTATTGTAAATAGTTGGAATTCCTAACCTCAAGAATAGAGCAAAAGGGCCATTATCAATTAAAACAATATAATAGACTTTCCATTTGTCCACACATGAAAATCATTCATGAATAGCTCAAAGGTCTCGATAGAACAAAAGAATAAAAGTCGAATACCCAAACCCTTAAAATCACAAAAAGAGAAATTGCAACGAGTTTAGGTAATCAATAATGGAAACTCATACCATTATCATCACCTCTGTTTTAAAAGGTGTTTCTGGGGCGAGCCCCGGGGCGAGGCGTACCAAAAATGCTCCGGGGCGATGGTGTGGGGCGAAAGTCTCAAGAGGCGTACGCCCAGCAATTTGGGGCGTACGCCCGGACGTTCGGGGCGCGTTTTTTAGTAAGGAGTAAGCCCCAGAGACTTTTTCAAATTAAAATAAAATTTGTTGAATTAGCCCTTCATATAATACCAAAATTCTCAAAAGTCAGTTTGGTAATTACTCAAAAGGTTTAAAAAGGAACTCAAAAGTATTAAATTTAAAAGTAAAGACCTTTTTTATTGATTTAAGCCCTAATTCATGGGTTTTCCAAATTTTTATCTTGTCTGCTAGTCTGCTAATATCTCTCAAAAGCAACGAATATTTAATTTTTTTTATAAATACAAAGAGAACTACATTTTTCTTCATAGCAGCAAATTCAAAGTTCAAATTGCAGGTTAATCATCCTTTTGTTTCTCCATATAGAAAACTTTATTCTTTTAGACTCAAATTACTTGTGCTTGTAAGTAAGGTATAATAGATTGTTTTGATTAGTTTTTTGTGGGGATGGAGCGCACATATATATAGTTTTCTTCAATTTTTATGTAATTTTACATGTTTATAAATATTAACTGTCATTATATTATTTTATAAAATATTAAAAATTAAATACATATGGAGCTTACGTCCCGCTGAGACATATATAAAATGCCCCGCTTTACACCCTCGCCTTTTAAAACACTGATCATCACTATAAGAATATACAGAACAAAACCTAAATATTCTTTCATTAAAAATCAGTTTGAAAAATGAAAGCAACTACCTAACACGACCTGAGCTCCCTAAAGATTATTCCTTATCTCCATCCAGCAGGCCACATATATCTCATTATTATTAAACCCTAATTTTCCAATATATTAAACAGATATACAGAATTCTAATTAAGTCCACCTCAATTCTTATCCACACATTTTAAATAAATCCAACAAAACGGATCAAACAACCCCATTCTATTTGTCCATGGTCGGCCAGTTCACTTTGTGTGGACCAAACCCCATTAGTGTTTCCCTCGTATTCGCATTTTGAGTTTATGAATTTTCTATTCTAAGAAAAAGCTGCTTATTAGATTTTGAATAATAAGAATTAACTTACATAGTCACTTATTCAAACATTTAAACTTATAATAATCATCGAATATATAATATATTTATAATTCATGTATAATCCACGTATATTCTATGTATACCACCTAGGAAAAGTAAACAACCGATTATTTATGTAAAAATCTCGACCGTTTGTGTTAAGATCTCTTTGAATAAATTATTTATATATATTATATTAATTTTATAATACGAATATAAATTTAGGACTAAAATTATTGGATTTGGTGAAGGAACTGTAGCTCCGTTTGCACTTATCAACTCCATTTTCTAATTATTATTTTATTCACAAGGGACCTCCCATGACCTACCACAATGTCTTAGTAACGGTCGGCGCACATGGATAGATTGTTGACTATCTTCTAGACATTTCCATAAAGAGCATGTTATTGACAGCTAGGAATGTAAGAAAAAGAATTGATTGGATGTGTATGGCCACATATACACTATTCCCCTTATCTTCTTTGTAAGGAGGAAGATACCCATACAGTGAAAAACACATTATGTGCATTAATTAACTTAACAATATAATATCTGTGTGTTACTATTATATATAACTGACAAAGAAAGGACTCTTCTTGTCATCAGAAAACATTGTCTCTGTTTCTATTTTCCTCTAATTCTTAGGATCAATTTAATTAGTTTTCTGAAAATGCCTGCCATAGCTTTTGGTCGTTTCGATGATTCATTTAGCTTAGGGTCTATTAAGGCCTACATTGCTGAATTCATCTCTACATTGCTCTTTGTCTTCGCTGGAGTTGGTTCAGCCATTGCTTACAGTTAATAACACTTCCTCTTTTTTCCTTATACTATATAATTACAACATGCACTCGAATAATTTTATTCTCATTTACGTACCATACTTATAAGTAACTAAATGAATTTGCTACTTACAGTTTCATAATGAAAAAGTTAACCGCAACTGACAGTAATGCATGAATTAATTTACGTACGTAGCTAGTAATCCATGCAAGTAAGTGGAACAACTCGTCTTAAGCAGATCTAGAGTACTGTGTTCAACAGGTTCAACTAAATCCACCACTTTCGGTTAAATCATCATTTATACAATTTAGTTTAAATATATACCGCCGATTACATATATTCTGAACTCGTTGGCTCTAAATTCTAAATTTACCTTTGTGTTCTATTTAGTTTCCGTTGGATTATATATGATTCTAAACTTACTATTGCATTGGATATGCAGACAAGTTGACAGCAGATGCTGCTCTTGATCCGTCGGGGCTTGTAGCGGTTGCAGTTTGCCATGGGTTCGCTCTGTTCGTGGCAGTTTCAGTCGGGGCTAACATCTCCGGTGGTCACGTCAACCCTGCCGTTACTTTCGGATTAGCTCTTGGTGGCCAAATTACTCTTCTTACTGGCCTCTTCTACTGGATTGCTCAACTTTTGGGCGCCACTGTTGCCTCTTACCTCCTCAAAGTTGTCACCGGAGGATTGGTAAGTCCCTATCTCTCAAACGAAAATTAAGTTATATACATTGTCTGGTATAATTTTTTTTATATTGTCGGTATAATTTAAGTTGTTACATGCTATGTCTTACTAATTAACCATGTATATAATTAGTGTAGACACTAACTTACAATTGGATTTTTATGTATTCTAATAATATAAATATTTTTTACATCATAAATACATTAAATTTTATCGAGCTTTCTTATGAAAGTGGAAGCATCCTTCCTAGACTTCTCAATCTACATAAAACAATTTAATTCCCATGGCTATACCTGGGAGCGGATTCAGGATTTAAAAGTTGGATTCAACCAAAATTTGTTTTGTATATAAGATGTCCATTACGTAATATATCACTATTTTTTAAAGACATATATATGTATGTATAAAAAATTTGTCAAACTTTATAGGTGTTGGTGACCCGTCTCGGTCTAACATAGGTCCGCCTCTGGCTATACCAAAGGCGAATCTAGGATTAAAGCCGGTACTTTCAGAATGAGCATGATCTTATTATATTTTTATACATTTTATTTTATATTCTTGCATATGTTTATATAGTTCCAGCTGAAAATAGTAAATCTATATATAGAACTGATTCTAGATCTGCCTCTAACTATAATTCAGTTTTTAGCCATATTTTGACATCTAACTTATTTTCTTTTGTTTTTTTCCTTAGGCTGTTCCAATCCACAGTGTAGCAGCTGGAGTAGGAGCTGTTGAAGGAGTAGTGATGGAAATTATCATCACATTTGCATTGGTTTACACAGTGTACGCCACAGCAGCTGACCCAAAGAAGGGTTCATTGGGCACCATTGCACCCATTGCCATTGGTTTCATTGTTGGTGCCAACATCTTGGCTGCTGGCCCGTTCTCTGGTGGTTCAATGAACCCAGCTCGGTCCTTTGGACCTGCAGTGGCTAGTGGTAACTTCGCCGGTCACTGGATTTACTGGGTTGGACCCCTTGTTGGTGGTGGTTTGGCTGGTCTTATTTACAGTAATGTGTTCATGAACCATGACCATGCCCCTCTATCCACCGATTTTTAAGTTTTAATTAATTTCTATGTTGTTAGAATTTGATTATTGTGTTTGAAAATGTATTTTGCATTATTTTCTTTGTAATAAAAGGAAGAAAAAAGCAATATTTTGCTCTTTCTTTCTTTTGTAGTAGTACCTTTTGTTTTTTGTTTTTTGTTTTTTGTCTCTTTGTAGCTTTTGGTTTGCAGCTGTACACATTTGGTGACATGTTGTTGTCGAATTGATTTTATGGATTTGGTGAGATCGAAGGGCCATCATATTCATTGATGTTGTTGTGCTTTTATCTTTTTGAAATTTCATTGTTCCCCTTTCGCTCTCGTTGGTGGTGGATATTGTGGTTTTCCTTCCTGCCGAATATATATTTGATTTTAAATTGAAAATTAAAAATAATTTTTGGACATATATTTTATTTGAAAAAATTTAAAAGTTTTGTGAGTGCAATAGTAAATTTTATCCAAAAACTGTCATAAACCAGATTTTTGAAAATTTGAAAAAAAAAAAATTATTTTTAAAAATGATCATATTCCATGAACAAATAATATTTCAAAAAAAAACTGAAAAAAAATTGCCAAAATCTATATCAAAACGGGAGTTTTATCTCTCGTCTCAAAAAGATAAAGTAAATTATCACCACCTCCTCGTTGATTTGGCAATGAAAAGCTAAATGAATGATTAAATTAAGCCGACAAAAAAATAAAAATGCTCACATTTAAAAAGACAGTGCAATCTCATCATGGTTTTTGGATGTAAGACTAGCTACTACTATCATTTTTATCACTAATTACCTTTCACGTGCATCTACTGTTTAATTCGTTAGAGATTAAAATGTCAGTCCAAGTACTAATTACAATTTATATTAGATCAGCAAGTGTAAGTCCAATTAATTTCACCAAAGGCTCCTTTTTCTTCCTTCCATTCCTTTTTAAACTAGCCAAACACTGCCAATAAAGAAAATGGAAAAAAGGAAAAAATAAATAAAAACTGTTGACTTATGGATTAATGATTGATTATCTTGCCAAGAATGCCTTGTCCTAAAGAATATCTCTGTTGTCCCTCATCTTGATGAAAGATGTAGTTTATGGTGCCACGTGTTATTGACGAGTTAAAAATATTTTGTTATTGTTTTGCATCACTTTAATAGGTGTACCTGAGATGTACAACTATTAGTTCCCGCTAATTTGTTCTATTCGAATAGTGGGTTGATCTAGTGGTGAACACCCTTCACTTTCATTTAAAAAGTTGTAAGTTTGAGTCACCCCAAGAGCAAGATGGGGAGTTCTTGGAGGGAGGGAACCGAGGGTCTATCGGAAACAGGCTCGCTACCTCAGGGTAGGGGTAAGATCTGCGTACACATTATCCTTCTCAGACCCCACTAGTAAAATTATACAGGGTTACTGTTATTGTTGTTGTAATTTGTTCTAGACATCGTGTAAAAACACTTTGAACTACTATTTTAAAAACAAAATACTAGAAAGAGCTTTTTAAGATCATAGTCCATTCTGCCAAGTCTTTTATGTCCCAAAAAAACTTATAAATAGTTGTGCATGCAGCTTTGCCAAACCGGCTGAAATATAAATAATTTAATAAGATAAGTAGAATAAAGCTGACGCGAATTTTTTTTTTCAATCCGATAGAACTTGTGAACAGTTATGCCAAAGTTATGCATACCAGTCGTAACTTGTGAACTAGGCAAGTTTTATTCATCCAAATTTATAATTTGCCTTTAACATAACTTGTGACTAAGTTGTACCAAAGTTCATGTCAGCCATAACTTGTGAACAAAGAAGGTTTTACCTATTTGAATCCAATAAATTTTTTGAACAATTTGTACCAAAGTATGTAACACCAAGCAAGTTGTGAAATTGTAATTTTTTTGCCATACATAAGTCATAACTTGTGAAAAAGTTATGACCCACCAAATTGTTGCAAAAATATCTTAAACGGAAATAAAATTGTTGGGATACCATTAGTTCAATGTTTGGGCCGCTTAAGCCTGTATAAGGTAGTGGCACCCTGAGGAGGAAGCATCTAAGGGAAATGATGTTTGGGCCATGAAAGTTATGTAAACTACAAAAAAAAAAAAAAAAAGCCGCTAGAAGGAGGGGTTGAACCTCCGACCTTGTGGTTAACAGCCACACGCTCTAACCAACTGAGCTATTCCAGCTTCTTGTGAATGCCCGTCAGACGTATTTTATTTAAATGTTGCACGTCTTTTCTTCAACTTTAATACTTCTTGTTTTTAGTAAAACTTATATTTAGAATTAAAATGCTAAGAGAAATTGTATAAGTAGAAGAATACTCTAGTTGACAAACTCAATTAGGTAAAAAGAGTTAATTCAATTACCGTTAATAGTTTCTATATCAGTTACCTCGGTTGAAAAAGTTTTTCAAAAATAAATCAATAAAGCTCGACATGATAATAGAAGAGATATTAAAGTTAGACATTGGCAATAATTAAAACTAATTATAACTTCTTTAGATTTCGATAAATTATAAGAGTAAAAAAAAAATAAATTAAAACCTCACTTTTTATTTTTCGACTTAGGCCCATATTATGTCGAGTAGCCCCTGGGCTAAATCAACAAAAATAGGTATGACATTTGTCAATACATCAACTTAATCAAAATGGCTATTGTCGGGGGCGACTCAAGCACATACAAGGCCTAAAGTCAAAGTTTAATATGAGGCCTAAATTTCTAAAAGAAAGTTATAAGATATGTTTTTATTTGAAGTCGATTTTATCTAATAATGCTTGCTCGGTTGATAATACCTCCAACTTATTTAATCTTTCTTGAGATATTATTGATCTTGGATAAGATTTTACAAAGCAATAGAAGTATAGAACTATTGGAAGTTTAAAAGTATTGCTGAATACTTGAACTAGTGAAATCTTGAAGAAAGAAGGTGGGTAATGAACTATTGGAGAAAGAAGTGAGTAAGAATATCAAAAAGAAACATAAAAAAATATTTAGGGCTTTCTAAAATATGAAGAGATTGGAAGAAAAGAAAGATTGACTTGGACAAATTAAGAAAGATGGAACAATTTTTGTAATGAAAAGTAAAAAATAGAAAACTAAAAGGTATGAAAACTATTCATCTACACATTTTTAAGTAAGTAAAATAATTATTTTATTTATATATCTAGAAAGTTTCTTTCCTTTATATTAAAAACTTTAGTTTTGTATTTAAAATATTAAATATTATTTTTAAAAATACCTATGAACCTATTATTTTTAAAATATGGGCCCATAAATTTGGGGGCCCAAGGCACAAGCCTTGGCCCATATAAAGTTGGAGCCGGCCCTGGCTTTGTAATCGCACCTCTAGTACTAGTTTCACTGTATGTGACATTATTACTCTTTTGAAAGTCAAATAAAATTTTATACCATATATTTTTAAATATTTTAAGTTATTAACTATTACTATCACTTATAATATTTTTTATATAGATTTATTTCAAAAAGTTTGAAAATTTTCACATAGTAGTTCATTATAAAAAGTGAAGGTAAGTATTTTTGTTTTTAATCTAAAAAGTAAAACTTACTTTTTGAGTTCTGCAGTTGCATAGCAGTTCCCAAAACATAGGGAGGTCGCCACTTGCCAATGGGGAAGAAGAAGAACAAAAGAAGGGCCGAGGGTAAAGATAATAACGATAGGCCGAAGAAGAACCCTAAACCCAAAGACCAAAACAAGTCCAGTGGTGGTAATGGAAAGGCATACGTACAGGTACTGAAGGGCTTCAGAATATGATGCTCAAAATCATCTAGTTTTTGCTTTCAATCTTAACGTTGTTTTGTAATTTAAAAAGCTCACCTTTTTTTCTTCTTTTGCCTCCTATTATCCCTCTTTTACTATATTAAACTAATTGGGTGTTACTCAAAATAGTTCTCCATTACAATTTGTATGAAATTGGTATTTTGAAGTTCTTTTTCTAATAAAGTTTTCTGCGTTCTAATTCTATTAGAGTATTAGAGTTGTAGGTTAGGAGTTAGTTGAGTTACTTCGTAACATTGTGGGACTAGCGAATAGGGGTTTTGTCTGACATAGCTACTAGGTAGTGACAATGTTGTGTCTTACTATTTCGCTTTTTAGTGTAGGTCCTATTTACCATGGTGTTCTTATTTTTACTATGATTGCTGTGGTGATACTAATATTGTCTCCTTGTTGTTGTTGTTGTTGTTGCGTTCTGTTAGTTTTGTGTTTTAACATTATTATTATGTCTTGTATTCCTTATTTGTGTCAAAAGATTCAGTGATTCATAAGAGCATAAACCCTGGCAATCAAAATATAGTACTCCCTTTCGTCCCAATTTATTTGGAGCGTTCGAATTTCGAGAGTCAAACGAGTTTTTCTTTGATGGTTATTTTTTCGTATGCCTTTTAGATATCTTTAGTTGTTAATTATTGTGACTTACACTACTTTTTGCGTAGTTTTCAAATATATAAAATTTGTTTTAAGAAACTTAAAGATTCTATGTCCGAATTCACGGTCAAAATTAAGAAGTTTGACTCTCGAAGCTCGAGCCCCGCCACATAAATTGGGACAGAGGGAGTACTGACAATTATACGCAAGTGGTATTTTGGTGAACTTTTTTTTTTGCCCTGAGAAAAGGCAAAGCACAAAGGTTTCTCCTTTCTATTAATTTTGCATGATAGCATTCTATGATTCTGTCAGAATATTCACGGAGAGAATTAACCTATCACTTTGCACAGTAAAGGCATATGTGCTTATAAAAGCATACGTGTACATTAATCTAATCGAATTTGTCATTTGACTCCCTTGCTTTTTCACACCTCAGAAAAAATTAGCTTATTTTGATTCTTTGAATTTCTCACAGATCCTGGGAAATGGCATGGATACTCAAGATACATCACCCTCTGTCCTCCTCTTTTTTGACAACCGGAGATTTTTATTTAATGTTGGAGAAGTAAGTATTTTTCAAGTTTCCAGATGTAAATCTATGTTGCGCGGACTCTCCAAAATAGTTGTCGCATCTGTGTCGGATCCTCCAAAAATACACTATTTTTGAAGGATCCGACACGCACCCATCGATATTTTTGGAGAGTCCGAACAACATAGATGTAAATAACTCTTAGCGGGTCATTTAGTTCGCGGACTAGTTATGCAACAGTAATATGTGTGTGGACTATTATATTGTGAATTGTTATGCGATGAATAATAATGAGGGAATTAGTAGTCAAAGATTGAGCTAACCAAGTAAGCTTAATCCTGTTATTGCTAAAAACATAATCTTATTCCACATTCTATCTTGTATAAAATAATTCATAAATTTCCATATAAGTTGCATCTGTATTAGTTATGCAGAATTTTATTACGGTAACCTACTGGTTGTATTACTAATGCGGAATTTTTTATCGGACACCAAACATTGTAGTATTAATTATGCAGTGCTTAACTATGATTAGTTTTTCTTATACAACAAAACAGGCGAGCCCCAAGTGTCTAATTGTTCCTGCTGATACTAAAAGGATAGCTTAGTTCTATTGTGATTCCATTTTGTTAGTTTGGCAATACATCTCATGTCTATTTAATTGAGTGTTAGGGTCATTGTCTTGATTGGGTTTGTGAAATATATAGACTAACATGCCCTAAAAAAGGAGATACCTTGTTTGCATTTTAGGTATAGTATATACCACTGTTCCTTTTCAAGTCATTATCCGTGATCTTACCTATTGTCGATTTTCCAGAATAAACGTTTAGTAGATGAGTGAGGACGCATGATGATCCAATAATGTCTTTACCATTGTTCTAGTAGGTTTCCTCTTCATAGAAATGTTCTACAGACTACTTTCCACCTTTGTCCTTCTTGCTCTTTGTTGGTTCTTGTTTCCTTTGTTAAAAAGGGATTTATGAAGATAAATTGGAAAAACAAAAAATGTATATTTGAACTTATTTCTCAGCATGTTTTTATGTTCTTCTGCTCCCAGGGATTGCAACGCTTCTTAACAGAGAATAAACTTACATTGTCAAAGGTATTCAGATACAGAATCTAACTGTTCTAAACCTAGTCTATAGTGTATGTTACTGTGTTCTTGATCTAGGGGAATATACATAAAAGTCTTTTTTTTTCAGATTGATGACATACTTTTATCACGTGTCTGCTCAGAAACCGCTGGTGGACTCCCAGGTTGGTTATTATTGAGCACAATATGAACATTGTTAACTTTTTGAGAGCCTGGATTGAATTAAGCCTCGAGAAGATTCTGCCTTATTTATTGCAGTTGATTAAGAACCACCAAAGAAATTCAATCGTTTTACTTGCAGGTCTCTTATTGACTTTGGCTGGGATGGGAAAAGAACGGATGTCTGTGAGTGTCACATTAGCTTATTTTGCTTGCTATATATTCATCACAAAATTTCTTGAACTATAAATGGTGCTTGAAATCTTGATACAAATTGCAGCATCTGTTTGCAGGTCAATGTATGGGGTCCTCCTGATCTCGATCAGTTGGTTGAAGCAATGAAATCGTTCGTCCCTAATGCTGCCATGGTTCATACGCATAGTGTTCTCTCAACGCATGGATCAAATGAAGTTGCTAGTGCTGATTCAATGAAGTTTGATCATCTTTATGTTCCCATTGTTGATGAAGTTGTCAAAATATGTGCTATTCCCTTGCGACCACGTTGCTCGAAAGTGTGTGACCCAATGAAGGAAGGATCCTCCAAGCTAAATGCTCCACTAGTTGACGACTACCATTTTGCAGAAGACCTTCAAGCTCAAATGAAGAATTCCACAGCTGAAGATGCATTAGATCCAGGTGATATTTCGGTGGTTTATATTTGTGAGTTTCCGGAGATTAAAGGGAAGCTCGATCGAGATAAGGCTGCTGAGCTTGGGTTGGAAAGTGGGCCAAAATATGGTGAATTGAAACGTGGGAATCCAGTGAAGTCAGATCACCTAGATAGAACAGTGAGTTAGAAGAATTCTTTTCAAACTTTACCAAGGAATTTATAGTCTATCTCATGAAGTTCTCAATTCTTTGCTTGCATGGTTATGCTGTGCAGATTCACCCTTGTGATGTTATGGAGCCTTCCTTTCCCGGTCCTATTGTGCTCCTCGTTGACTGCCCAACACTCTCTCATTTGCAAGAGCTGTCATCTTTGCAGTCTCTTACTCTGTATTACTCAAATACATCCGAACAACCTGTTGAAATGTGCAAAAAAGTAAATTGTTTAATACACCTTAGCCCTGCATCTGTAACAAATACAACTGCATATGAGCAATGGATGACCAGATTTGGTGAAGCCCAGCACATAATGGCAGGACACGAGCCGTAAGTAACCTTTTTCTTTTCAAATGCACATCTAGCTTTGTCCAATAAATTTATGTTTTCCTGTTTATGTAGTCACATGTTGATTATTCGTTAGGCATCTGCAGGAAGAATATTGAGATTCCAATTCTGAAGTCCAGTTCAAGAATTGCTGCAAAACTTAACTACCTGTGCCCTCAATTCTTTCCTGCTCCTGGTTTTTTGACCCTTAAGCAGTTGAAGAGCTTACCATCAGTCTCAAGGTTCCCGAGGGAGGTATACCTTATTAAAATTCTGTTTGAATGAACAATAAATTAACTGTGGATAATGACTTGATCTCGGGTGTAATAGAGCAGTTACTTTAATTTTGTTCTTTTCAGTTGTCTCTTCCAACCTCATGTCGATTCATTTATGCGGAGAACCTCCTCAAGGTGAGAGAATCGATATAGTTTGGTTAAAATAGCTCTGGCCCGAAATTAGTACCTGGAATTATTGATGCTCTATATAAATAAAAAAATTCCTTACCTATCCAAAAAAAAAAAAATTGATTAAGAAAGTACATACCAAGTTTTAAGTCATTTGCTTAGGAATGTACATATATAGATATGTTTTCTATAAAATCCATCGCAATCTATCTTATGCAAGTTATTTTCACTTTAATGCTTGGTTTATTTTGAAAATGAACTTTGTTTTCTGGAACAGTTTAATCTTCTTCCATATAAAGACCTTGGATTAGACAATTCTGGTGTTGCTGATACTTTTTCTCGGACAGAAATCATAGATGAACTAACTTCGGAAATTCCAGAAATTGTAAGTGCTTCTGAACATATTATCCAACTGTGGCATGGGAACAATGGAACAAATGGAGGCACTCCATTACCTAGCTGTTTGGAAGGTATAACAAGAGAGGATATGGAGATTGTTCTTCTTGGAACTGGTTCATCGCAGCCTTCAAAATACCGAAATGTTAGTTCTATATTTATTAATCTTTTCTCAAAGGGAGGTATTCTGTTAGATTGTGGTGAAGGAACACTGGGACAGCTAAAAAGAAGGTAACGTGGAGTTCGTTAATATACACTTATCATAACCCTATGGTTTTAGCCTAAGCTTAATGTGGGATATAATGTGCTCTTTTCAAACAGATTTGGTGTTGAAGGTGCTGATGAAGCTGTGAAGGGTTTAAGGTGTATTTGGATTTCTCATATTCACGCGGATCATCATGCGGGTCTTGCAAGAATTCTTACTCTGAGACGTGATTTACTCAATGAAACTCCCCATGAACCTTTAATTGTTGTAGGTCCTCAGCAACTTGAGATATTTCTTGATAGGTACCAAATGCTCGAGGATCTAGATATGCAGTTCCTCGATAGTAGGGATACTACAAAATCTTCATGGGAGGCTTTTGAGTTGAACGAAGACAATGATGCTAATGGGAGTGCGAGCAGACTAAAGAACACGCTCAGAGAATCAGGACTGATATCATTGAATAGTGTTCCCGTTATTCATTGTCCGCAAGCTTATGGAATCGTCCTGAAGGCTGCTGATAAGACTAATGTTATTGGGAAGATGATACCAGGTTGGAAGATTGTTTACTCTGGTGACACTAGGCCTTGTCCGGAACTGGTTGAAGCCTCTCGTGGAGCAACAGTTTTCATACATGAGGCATGTAACTAAATGATGTTGAAATATTTTCTGTCGATAACAATTCTTCTATCCCAAAATTAATTTACAGTTTTGATTATTCTGGGCCATTTGCTGCAGGCTACGTTTGAAGATGGTATGGTGGAAGAAGCTATAGCGAAAAATCACAGCACAATGGGGGAAGCTGTTGATGCAGGGGACGCTGCTGGAGCATATCGCGTCATCCTCACTCACTTCAGCCAAAGATACCCTAAAATTCCAGTATTTGATGAATCATACATGAATAAAGCGTGCGTAGCTTTTGATCTGATGAGCGTTAACTTAGCTGACCTGCCCATGCTTCCAAGAGTTCTTCCATATCTTAAACTCCTGTTTCGTGATGAAATAGTTGTTCATGAATCTGATGATGTCAATTCTGCTATAGCGGAGGTTTAGATAGCACTATTTATGGCAACCATTTTTTAACCATTTATATATATATACAGGAGCGCCTTCATAGACTTTTCAATTTTTTCCAGTGCAAGTTGCCTTTTTCTTTTCCAGTATAAGTTACTTGACTTCCTTTGTTGTGGTAGTGAAGTTTTGATTATTTATGAAGTTGTTGAAATTTGTCCTTCAATACTGTTGATTTTAATGGAGAAGTTAAGAGTCAATCACAAAGTAATAAATCAATAAATTAGGTGAGTGGAGCAAAAAATTTATAGAAATTGAGCTCATGACCGCAAATTTTCTCCCTTAAATACTTAGTTCTTGTTTGATGAAACTTAACCTTCTTACTGGAAATGGTCTTTTAAAGAGAATGGTACTGTGACTTTCACGAGCTCAATTCACAATAAATTACAGACATTAAAAATGCCAACAGGTTAATTACAGTCAATTGATTTCTCGCACTTCTTAGCTCCCAATACTCTTTCAGGACTATATTGTAGAGTTGAACTTTTGGTAGCGGAATAAGTGATTTTATTCAACCTTGTAATTAATTAGTCCATGACCAATACCCCTTTGATCTAACTAGTGTCTAACTGAAACATACTTAAGTTAAATATCGATGATCAAAATGAAAATTGTGCACAAGTAAATTCACTTAATAAAGTTCAAAGTTGCTCTCTCGAAAGCTTGGCAGGAATCTGTTACAAACTTGCAGCTGCTTGCACTGGTGGTGTTGGAATTTCCTAATATTCCAGGTTGATCAAGAGAAGGAAAGAATGCAAGGCATTGCAGATGTAAAAGAGATTAGGAAGAAACATAATGATCATTAGCCTGAATGTGCATACATTTCCTCGTTTTATCGTTTTCCTTCTCCTTCTCTATTGCTATACATTTTTGCCTTCAGGTACACATAATCACAAGAAGAAAAGGAAAAAGGAGGTAACAAAATGAAGTATGTGAGATAATGAGCAATGATTTGGGGTAGAAAAGAATACACATGGAAAAAGATGATCTCCTGTATGCAACTGTGAAAGTTGTCAAAGTGACAATAGTAAAGCTTCTACCCAGGCTTCTGAAAAAATCCCAGAAAATACTTAACAAGTTTAAGGATTATTTTCTTCATTCTTCATTTTTCTATTGTTCCATTGGTCATTTCATCTGAAGAATCTTCTGCATCATAGTTCTTGCCAAAGCCAAGTTCTGACATGTCTTGCTTTGCCATCAGGTTCCTGCAAAATGCTCATAAAATAAACATTCTCTTACTGCCTAAATTCCTATGATAATAAAATGATAATAGCTCTAAACGTAGAGGAAAAGATAAACTTCTTTTTCCCACAAGAGGAACTAATACTTATAAGGAAATAACAAAGACACATTTGATGAAACAATTTCACCAGAAAGGCATTACTGTGCATTTACTTAACTATGAATGCCAATATATTGTAGGAACTGAAGTTCTATTTAGACAGGTGTATGAATTTCCCTTTAAAGAAAAGATTCGAAGCTCTGCTGAGATAAAAGGTCCCGAAGAAACATAGTATACAGGAAAAAGGAAAAAATGAGAAAGAACGAAAGTTTCTTCTCCTAACTTCATAAATGCAGGAAATAAGTTTGCTCTTATGTGATCTCTTTTCACTCTGCTCGGGAAAGTATCCTATTACTCTAGCATACATTGTTTGAGTCCACAAAGAGGTGAAATTAAGTGAGAGAGAATTGAAGCGGTTTGAAGATACGGGAAGCTTTTGTTCCTGTTCCTAATCCTAGATAGTTTCATAGGTTCAGTATATAACTAATTGATCTAGATCAAAAGAATTATCCTTTTTGTTTCTGTATTTCCACTAGTCAAAGAAGAGAAAGTTAAATCCTTTGCTTCTAGTATTTTTTCACAAGGTAGTGTATATTGTAGTGTGCCAACAAAATGCTGGAAGAGAAATACAAGCAAAAGCTGCAAAACATTACAAAGAATGTA
The DNA here is from genome assembly GCF_000715075.1 of Nicotiana tabacum. Taxonomy (NCBI): domain Eukaryota; kingdom Viridiplantae; phylum Streptophyta; class Magnoliopsida; order Solanales; family Solanaceae; genus Nicotiana; species Nicotiana tabacum. The sequence goes on along the minus strand of NC_134094.1, from coordinate 119,385,823 downwards.
ATGCAAAAGGAAAATCAAGCATGGCTTCAGGCTCTAACACATTTGCCATTGCCATGTTGCACCAAAAACTAAGCAAGAATATACAATTCTGTTTGATCTTAAGTATACTGTAATTCTTGACTTCAAAAGTTCTAGCATTCCTTTCCCTCAATATTCTGGATCGTCTTCAAAAACCCTTTGCTTCTACTTTCTGTGTTTCTTTCTAAATGCTAGGATGTTTTAGGCTTTTCTAGGAACAATTGGTGCTGGCATACATTACTTATCATCCAGAATATACCAAAAGTTGGCAAAAAGGATACTCATGCAAAAGGTAACTGGTCTGTTTACCCTCTCTCAAATATGCAGGGGATTACTTATAAGACATTAAATCAAGCAACAATATTGCATTTGTTCATCTACTTTGGTACAGATGCATTCCTGAGATATTTGATGGAACATGCAGCAGGGAAAACCAGAATAAATTATGAATTTGCACCAATAGGTAACATTTGATAGAAAGATGTGACCTGATTTCAAGTGATCTGTCATCACCCTCCACAAGGGGCATAATCCTTTCTTTTTTTTTTGGGATAAGGACAAGAGGCATAATGATACTAATCAATTGAAGAGATCAAATCAACATTGGTAATTGATCATACTCGACAACATTAGGTAACTTTTAATTCCAGTACCCACAGAAAAGGAAGGAAAAAAAAAGAGGAAACGAAGAAGCTTATAGGCATATTCTTTACAGTTTTGAACATATTGAAATGTAGAGAATGACATCAATTAAGATTTATGTCTAAAAGTAATAACAGACAAGCCTTGGCCAGACCTCTCATTCTAGGAAATTGTATGAACTCATGAACAAAGTAAGCCGCTTCACACTGCAGTGGCAAGAAGATGAGTACTTTGTTGACTATAGGAAGCTACACCTTAAATATAGTTCACATGCTATAAACTAAACAGTGAAAGCGTTGGCCAAATCATACCAATGGACTTACTTCTCCATACGGCACTCCAGGTACTTCTTAGAGAGGTGTCGACAGTTGTCAGATTTATGCCCAGAGGATTTAAGACAATTGAGGTACTCTTTCTTCTCCTAAAATAGACCAAAAGGAATAGTAAGTAAGAAGAAAGAATGAACCTTGCAAAGGATAAATATGCTCCATCAACAACCATCCGTTATCTTAAAAGAACGGGAGAAAAAGGAAACACCAAAACCAACAAACTATGAGATCTGTGAAAAGGATTATACCAGGTCACATAAATGCATATGGTCCAGCGGAAAAACTCCTTTTTCAGGCGGCACTGGTCTCAGTCCTCTATTTCCACCAAATGCTCCCCCTTCAAACAAACAAGCGTAGTATAACAAGAAATAGAAATAGGTAACCCAGAAAAAGAGAAGATAACTTAGAGAGAGGACGAAGATAAAGGACAAAAGCAAATTAACTGTTCGTTTTATCAAGGATAATTTAATTATCCATGATTCTGTAAATAGCATATGAGAGTAAAGCCATTCCAGTCTGTCACAAAGTACAAATATCCCCCAGTTACATAAAACAAACACTAAGCGCGGAAATAATTATCAATTGCATATCTATGGTTAAGATCATAAAAGTACAAATAAGAACATGCAATGCTGATACCCATGAACTCAAGCCATTAATTTTCATGTTCCAAGCTATATTCTAATGGCATGGGAGACAAGGGCTGACCTACATTAGAGGTAGGGGGTCACCGGAACCCGTTGGCCTCGGCAAAATCACTGTATGTATGTCTTGTGTATATAAGTATATACATCGAGGACCACTTAAACATATTACTGGTGCCCCCAAAAATCACAAAAGGCCGCATCGTAATGTTGGTTGAGTGTACCGCGGAAGCCCCCTACTCGCGCTTTGTTGTTTGGAATACAAACCCAACTCCTGCATTTTAGGTTTCCGTTTTACTGTACTGGTCTCAATGATTGTTTATACTTAGTAGTCAACTGGTTTATTAAATTTTATCTTTTTTAAATTCTTGAGGATGTTGAGATGGATGTGTGGGCATACAAGGAAGAACATGATTAGGAATGAAGTTATTAGGGGCAAGTTAGGAGTGGCATCTGTGGAGGACAAGTAGCGGGAATCTAGGTTGAGATGGTTCGGGCATGTGAAGAGGAGAGACATAGATGCACCGGTCGGGAGGTGTGAGGGGTTGTCCATGGAGGGTCTGCGGAAGGGAAGGGGAAGGCCTAAAAAGTATTGGGGAGAGGTTATTAGGCATGACATGTCATTGCTTGAGCTTACAGAGGATATGACCCATGATAGGAAGATGTGGAGGTCGAGGATTAGGGTTGTAGGTTGACAGTCACTAGTGTGTTCCTCCTAGGCCTACCACTAGTACTAAGACTATTTTTGTATTATCTTAGTCGTGGTTCTTTATTATTACATGTTGTGTTTGTTGTTGTTGTTGTTCACGCCCATCACCATAATGCATTGTTGTCACCTTTGTTTACTACTTGGTTGCTTTATCTTATCTCTACTGTTCCTTGAGTCGAGGGTCTATCGGAAACCCCTCTATCTTTATAAAGTAGGGGTAAGGTCTGCGTAGGCACTACCCTCCCCAGACCTTATTTATGGGATTACACTGGATTTGTTGTTTTGTTTTGTTTTTTAAAATTCAATCGTCGTTTAATACTTGTACATAATAATCAACTTAATTAATGCTATTCTTTTTCAAGTCCCTCCCTCAAAATCAAATGCTCCAAAACCTTGCCCCTCTCTCTGCAAATAGAAATTACGAACCCTTCTCCCTCCCTTCAACAATCACTTCGACAAAGTAGCATCATATTTTTAAAGAGTTGTAAGCTAAATTTTGTTGCTAGTAAGCGACATATTAAAAGATAGTGTGCCCCCGTCATTGAAATCCTCGGTTCGCCTCTGATGGGAGAGACACTAAAATTAACCTTTGTGGGTAAAAATTTGGTGATCTTCTAGTAGATGGTTGATCATTTGCCTAAACATTGTACCTTGATCAAATTGTTTCATGAGGTCAAAGTATGAGTTTTAAAGTACAAAGTAAAATCAAAAAGTTAAAATAACAGCTCCTGTGCAATCCCATATACAATTATTCCATTTCAAATCAAGTAAACACTGAATATGTATAATCAGCTTCCTCCAGACTAATCTATCAGTTAAATAAATCATCTGTATCTATTTTTAACCTTAAAAAGTTACATAGACAGAACCATAATCTAAATTATCTAAAGAAAAAAAAATTATGCTTCTTTAAGATTTATTTTAAGTTAAAGAATCTACTATTGTGACTTATATTTACAAAATTGAGAGCATAAACCGTAAAGAAATGACACAAAAAAGTAAATTTACCTGCACTCATTCCCGGAGACGTTGATTGTCGTAACCTTCCTTTTGCAGTTCCCAAGCTTCGTTTCGCCGGTAGTCTGATAGTGGACCGAACAAAGAAGATTTACCGACTGGACTTCAGTTGAAAAGCCCAATCCTTGAAAGATAAAAATGGGCTGGACTGAAAGGAGTTGGGTTAGAAGTTATAGACCCCTTTTTTCAAAAACAAAAAATATGCTTTTTGCAATGGTCTTTAATTTTTAGTCCAAGCTCGCCCGTGAGCAGAATTTAAGGTCAAAAGTTAAAAGTGTTAAGTAAGTGAGGGACAACACTTGTTAAAATTGAATTTCTACGTATGGAACAAGCGGGGACAAAAATTCAAGTTCATCCAATTAGAGGGCTATTTCATCTTTAGTTTCATATATATCAGTTTTAGACTCGGCTTTTAGATTTAGTTTCAGTTATCGGTTGTTGGCTCAGTTTTCAATTTTAGTTTCGATTTCATCTTTCAGTTATAAGTTTTAAATTCAGGTTTCAAAATCAGTCACAGCGTATTAGTATTTATTATGTGAATTGCATGCTCTACTTGTTATATTTTATTATATGTATATACACTCTCGACTAGTTTTGTTCTCCATTTATGGGGTTGTCAATTTGACTTTATGGATATATTTTAATGGTACTTATCAAGTTTGGATATGCCACGCCGTGTGACGTAAAAATAGTACGGGCTAGTCAGTTTTCCGATTGGTAATTCAAAAATAGTCAGCTTTTGCAAAGTCATTAAAAAATAGCCATTATTTTTGTTGCAACACAGATCGGTCCAGCAAAATATACTGGAGATTGGTTCACCTATATGAACTTCCAGCATATTATGCTGGAACTCCAACATGCGGAAAGTTCCAGCATAATACACTCGAGATTGGAGCATATGTGTATAAACTTCTAGCATATTATGCTGGACCAGTATATTATACAGGAACTCCAGTATATTATGCTGGAATATTTTCTGGATTTTGAACAGTATTTTCGATCAGATTTATCTTTACATGAAAAGTAGCTAAATTTCGATTACTTTTGAAACAGTGGCTATTTTTCAATTACCACTTGTAAATCTTGTTATTTTTGAATTTCTCCTAAAAAATAATAAATTGGGATGGGCCTAACTCTGATACCATAATAACAAAATAGAGTTTTGTCTAACTCAACTCCAAAAATTAGTTCATAAGATGAGAATTACGTGTTTTTTTTTTTTTTTTTTGTCAAACGTATTTTTTTCTCAAAATTAAGATATTTGCCAAGCTTGTTGAAGGAAAAAAAGTGCTTTTGAGTAGAAGCAGAAGCACTAGCAGCTTTTAAGAAGCAGAAAAAAGTAACTTATTCCGAGAAGCACTTTTTTGAAAATTACTTTTGAGAAAAATACGCTTAGAAGTACTTTTTAAAAGCTTGGTCAAACACTAATTGTTCCTCAAAAGTGTTTTTCAAATTAATTAGCCAAAAATAAATTATTTCTCCCAAAAAGTACTTTTTTGAAAAATATTTTTTTTAAAAGTACTTTTCAAAATAAGAAGATTTTAGAAGTTTGGCCAAACAAGCTATTAGTTACGGGACTCGTTGATTTATCTCCAATGGTAGCACTTCTTTTCATACACTTTTATTATTCCCGAAAAAATGCCCCAAAATTTTATGTATTCAAACATAAATTAGAGGCTCGTGACCTGATAATGCGTTTTAGCTACAAGCTATTATTGATTTCGTATTCAGCTTTCTAGCTACTATTATCTAAAGACCTTGTTATTAATTGAGTATGGCGTATGGTTCAGAGCTTTAGTTAGTTAGAACGGGGTTAACTTGACGAGCTAGTTCAGGTTGGATGCCACTCACGTCCCAACTCAGTTTGGGGCATGACAATCGATCTCTGCTCTAGTTAACTAAGATATATCAATCAGTGGTAATATTAGAGCACAAGTACTGGATTAATCTAAATGTAGTGTTTTCGACACATGTGCAATATAAATATATATGTAAAAGTTTTACCAAAATTTTAACAATTTAAATTAAAAATCATAGTTTCAGAAATATAATGAGTTTGATTGTAATAGCGTAAATAATGAATTCATCGAATTAAAATCTTGGATGAGCCTCGCATATCAATGTCAACACCTACAAACACGACATTACGAGTCAATTCCTTGGATGGTCATCCAAGTTATAGGAATATCCTATCAAAATCACTTTTATTTTATTAGGGATAAAAAGATCACACAACATTTGCCTTTTGACTCAAAAAAAAAAACATATATTTAATATATCATGTCATATTAAAATCCTATTTTTTAATAATAAAACGCATTTAATGCATGACCCAAGTACCCATAAAATCCACTCAACAAGAAATTAGGTGGTCTATCTTAAAAGTTCCTAACCTACTCATATTCCCACATATTCCTTCATGAAATCAGACGAGATAAAATATAAAATTCTAGGGATCTAAAGTAGAATTCAGATATGAACTTTTCAAAGAAATGCATTCCTCCCGTTCTTCGAGCAGTAATTTAAAAATTTATAGAGAGAATTATCCCCTCAACCGCTACATACCTTTGATGTCAACCAAAAGGACTGCCACGAGGTAAAATCCAAAGGTCTTTAAGTTTTTCTGTCTTTAAAGTGTAGAAGATAAAATAGTTTCGAATACCTAACGAGATATTAAAGTAATTTTCTTAAAAGTTAGGTTTTTTTTACTTATTTGTGTTTGAATCGAGTTTTTCTATTTGTGTCTATGGTTTGTGTGTTTTTCTGTATATTTACTTATATATGTCTCCGCAAACGAAATGCTTTGTTGTTTTAATTTTTATTCAAAGAAATTTCAGTACAAAACTTCATGGAAGAAAAGTTCTCTGGAATACTTTTTTTTGGAGTACTTTTTTAGATTTTTTTTGGCTCGCAAGACTACTTAAAATAAGATGCAATTTTTCTGAAAAAAATAAAAAAGAAAGCCGATGCATGTGATTTTCGTCTCTAATTACATACTTATATATATTTTATCAATATCATCTGTCTATTGTAAGTATCTTATTGGACCATTGGCCAAAAGTTAACATTAATATATTGATTAATATATTGACCACTTAACATGGACCATTGGCCAAAAGTTAAGAAACAATAGTCATAATCGTGTTAGATTTGCTTGTAGTTTGAAAACAAAGAGTTCTTCACATTAATATATTGATAGTAAACTCATTTTCTTGTTACGGGTTAGACGTGTACTTGGATCATGTATTAAATGAGCTTTATCATTTAAAAATAAGATTTTAATATGACATGGGATGTTAAATATGTATTTGTTTTTTTTTGAGTCTAAATGCAATTGTTGGGTAATTGTTTTGTCTTAAGTAAAACATAAGTGACTTTGGCACCATATTTCAATAACTTGTGACTACCCAAGAAATTGACTCCAACATTACATAGCGGCAATACACCTCTGTCCCTCATATTTTTTTATTCTAAATAGATCCAAAATGAGATTTTCTAAATGCAAAAACTTTAACTATTTTACAACAATTTTTGCTATTATACTGTGCAAAGTATCATTAACTTTTATAATACAAAAGTTATAAAGTTAGTTTAAATAAATTAGTTGTTTAAATAAATCTAACTCTTAGTTTAAAAAATGCAGCTCATCACTGGTATGTATAGTATTTGTTTAAAATTTTTATTTTATTTTAAAGCAAAAATTGTGTAGGGGTAAAATTGGGGGCAAAAGTTTTCCGCGGTTTCTCAATGAGAGAACGAAGGGGAAGCACGGCTCGATGTAATTATGATCGAGGCCAAGAACCCCTTGTATCGAGCCCAGGAAGAATGAACGATGTATCTGAGATCGGACACGGCAAAGCGACGTACCCCGAACCAAGTATGACTTCTGGACCTCGGGAGACGCGGTAAACAGTTATGCATGACAGATATGGGGGCATAATATTTGCCCTCAGCCAGATTTTACGGCACGAATCCAGTTCGGTTTTAATTATAGATCAACAATTACCGATTTTTTTTTTTTTTAATCTTTTTTAGACTTGTGCTGGGACTGAAATTCCCCTACTATATAAAGGGGAATTTTTTCTTTAGTTTGACACATTATAACCCGCATTTCAAAGTAATAAAAGTTTGCTTTTATCTTCTAAATATTGTTCAAGGCAGTACTCATTTGTTCTTCTCTTCACTCGCGACCGAGCTTGTACCGAGGGTCCAATCGAGGACGAGTTTCACTGTTCAATCTAAGATCAGGCTTGGACATTACATTGCGCTTGGTTTGATCGTCTATTTTGTCTTCAATTTATTTATCTATTATTCTTAAATATTCGTGTTGAATTAAACCACGTATCTTTTAAACCGCGTACAAATTTAATTGTTACTCATTTTTGGGGTAAACAGTTTGGCGTCCACTGTGGGGCTAAGGATAATAGTGGTGATTTGGTATGAATCTCCATAACACACCCTATTTTATGCTTGTTCTTTGAAATCTTAATTCCAGGTCAGCCTAAGAATGTCAACCGAGAGAGATGTTTCACCCGGTCCTATCTCCATGGCCGTTTATGAATTGAGAAATGGATATCATCGGTCCCCTGCTATGGGCGCCCGGTAAGTCCCAATATATACTACTCATGATTGATTATTTTTCAAAATAGGTCGAAGCTCAGGCGTTCGAGAAGGTCCGGGAGAAGGAAGTCATCGACTTCATCTGGGATCAATAATATATCGATTTGGGATTTCGATCGAGATCGTTTGTGACCACGAAAAACAATTCGTCGGCAACAAGGTAAATAAATTCTTCGAAGACCATAAGATCAATAAGATATTATCAACTCCTTACCACCCTCGTGGGAACAGACAAGCAAAATCGACGAACAAAACAATACTCCAAAATCTGAAAAAGAGATTGATCGATCCAAAGGGAAAGTGTAAGGGAATCTTGCCCAAAGTCTTGTGGGCATACCGTACGACTTCGAAGTCGAGTACCGGAGTGACCCAATTCTCTCTAGTCTATGGAGCGGAAGCCTTAATACCAGTCGAGGTAGAGAAACCGAGCCTCAGGTTCCAATACACTACTGAAGTGTCAAATGGAGAGGCCATGACCACGAGCCTGGAATTATTGGATGAAAGGCGGGAAGACGCCCTGCTCTGGTTGACCGCTCAGAAGCAGCGAGTAGGGAGGTACTACAACCGAAGAGCCAACCTTCGACATTTTTAAATCGGGGACTTGGTATTGAGAAAAGTAACGCTACACACTAGGAACCTGTCACAACTTAAAATCTTACCCGTCGTGATGACGCCTATCTTGATACTAGGCAAGCCAATAATCTCAATAAACCATATATCTTTTAAATTTGAAAACACAATAATTAAATTCAGCGGAAGAAATCTCACAAGTACAAATATAAACACTCCCAAAAATCGGTGTTACTGAGTACATGAGCATCTAATATGAATACAAGCCCGGAAAATACGGTCTATAATAGTCTGAGACCAAATACAGTAAACAAGGAGATAGGGAAGGAAAGACAAGGTCTGCGAAATACGGCAGCTACCTATGAATTTCCGAAAAATCAACTGTGCGAAAGAATCAACCCCCACTATGTCCGAAAACACCTGGATTTGCACACGAAGTGCATGGTGTAGTATGAGTACAACTAACTCAGTAAGTAACAATACTAAATAAAGAACTGAAAGTATTGACGAGCTTCACAGCTGAGTCCAATTACAGTAATTTCAAACATAATAAGGAAGGCATGCTTTCAAGTTCAACATTTAAGGCCAAAACAATAATTTTATGTTAAGTTCAACTGAAACATAAGATAATATCATCTCAGAAATTTTCAAAACAGTGATATATGACAGCTGAAGTGCAACAGTAATGAAATCAAATGCATCCTCTCAGGACAACAGTCACTTAGCCATTCCATTAACTCAACACTCAACACTCAGTAGGTACATGCGCTCACTAGGGGTGTGTACAGACTCCAGAGGGGCTCCTTCAGCCCAAGCGCTATAATCTGCACGGACAACTCACGTGATATAGTATCAATATCTGGATTCGCACAGACAACTCACGTGTTGCACGGACAACTCACGTGCTATAATATAATATCTGAATCTGACGGTCAACTCACGTGTTGCACGGTCAACTCACGTGCTATAATATAATATCTCACAATCACGCCCTCGGCCTCACTCAGTCATAAATCTCTCTAGTCTCTCGGGCTCTAAATAATCATGAAAAATTAGCCCAAACAATAATGATATGATGCATCAATAATGAACAATAGAGATTGAGATAAAATAAACAAGTAAACTGTGACTGAGTACAAAATAATAATTTAGCACATAATTCAACATGTACACGACCTCTGTGGGTCCTTACAGTACCAACACATAATCTAAACATGATTTGTGGTTCAATTTCTCTACTACATGGAAAATGTACAGATAACAACAAATTATTCAACTACAAAATTCCATGAAATTTGACCAAGTCACAATTCCTACGGTGCAAGCCCACACGTCCGTCACCTAGCATTTGCGTCACCTCAAAAACAATCATATAACACATAATTCGGAGTTTCATACCCTCAGGACCAAATTTAGAACTGTTACTTACCTCAAACCATGTAATTCTTTATTCCGCTATGCCTTTGCCTCGTGAATTGGCCTACAAACACCTCGAATCTACCCGCAAATAATTTGATTCAGTCAATAAAATTTATTGGGATTAATTGCATAAGAAAATACTAATTTTTCAGTAAAATTTGAAATTTAGCTAAAAAATCGCCCGTGGGGCCCACGTCTCGGAACTCGACAAAAGTTACAAAATCCGAAAGCCCATTCAACCATGAGTCTAATCATACCAATTTTACCAAAATCCGACCTCAACTCGACCTCCAAATCTTCAAATCTTATTTTCAAATCACCTGATTTACACCTCAAAAACATGTAATCTAGTCGGATTATTCGATGATAATTCAATATTATGGAGTAGAAATGATCACAAGTGACTTACCTAAATATTTTTCGTAATTTCTGGCTCAAAAATCGCCTCACCCGCTTTTGGAAATGTCAAAAATGACAAAATTTCTCGGACCCTTCTGTTTTGTACATTGCCCAGTGCTTTCGCACTTGCGGCCATATTTCCGCATCTACGGTCCCGCTTCTGCGGTGAAAATACCGCATCTGCGGAAGTCACTTAGCCCCGCTTCCTCCACTTCTGCGAGCCTTGGACCGCATCTGCGCCTTCGCATGTGCGGAAAATTCCATCGCACATGCGCCTGTCCTCCCGCTTCTGCGCAAGCGCTTCTGTGCCCACAAGTACGCATCTGCGGCCCTTGCCCAAATCTTCCTGGCCACTTTAGCGGCTCCCTCCCCAGTTCTGCAGGCTCACACCTGCGGTTCCCACTCCGCAGGTGCGATTACACCAGCAGCCGCAAAACTTCAACTACTTCTTCAACTTACTTCCAAGTCCGTTAACCACCCGAATTTAACCCGAGGCCCCCGGGACCTCAACCAAACATACCAACAAGTTTTATAACCCGATACGAACTTAGTCGGACCCTCAAATTACCTCAAACAACATCAAAACAGGAATTCCACACGGATTCAAGCCAACTGAACTTTGAAACTTTCAACTTTTACAAACGACGCCGGAACCTATCAAATCATGTCCGATTGACCTCAAATTTTGTACACAAGTCATAAATGACATAAAGGACCTATTCAAATTTCCAGAATTGGATTCCGACCCCGGTATCAAAATGTCAACCCCCCGATCAAACTTTCCAAAAATTCGACTTTCGCCATTTCAAGCCTAATTCCACTACGGACCTCCAAATTATTTTTCGGACACGCTTCTAAGTCCAAAATCATCATACGGAGCTATTGGAATCATCCGAATTCAAATCCGAGGTCATTTACACATAAGTCAATATCCTGTCAACTTTTTCAACATAAGTTTTTAATTATGAGACTAAGTGTCTCATTTTACTCTGAAATCCTTCCGAACCCGAACCAATTAACCCGGTAAGTTATAAAATAAATATAAAGCATAACTTGAGTAGTAAATGGGGGAACGAGATTATAATAGTCAAAACGATCGGCCGGGTCGTTACAGAACCTAAATGACGGGAAACTAGGTCCGAATTAGGAAGGACCATATAGAGTTGACGGAATAACCAGCAAAGGCTCGTATAAACTCGAGTCAGGAAACGGTATACAACTACCGAATAACTGAAATGTGGCACACTTAAAGTGGTACTACTGCTAAGGTATGAACTCAATTCTCTTTTTAATTTTGTTATATTACGGACCAACTTATGGAGGTATTCAGCCAATGGCAAATTTGATTATTAGGTGAAAGCACATGTTGTACTCTTTTTCACTTGAACCGTTTTTATCCCAAAGTGAGTTTTTCGGCAAGGTTTTTAACGAGGCAACAGTAAAACGTGCTACCTTAGTTTTGAAGACCGACCTTAAACAAGAATTATTGATCGTTTTCACCAAACCAACAGTATCCGAGCCCTCACAAGTTTGACCTCAAATACTGGGGGTCATTACCCCTAGGTTAAGATCTTCAGAAATGGCAAATTTTACATGTCAAAAGCCAAGGCTTGCTGGTTAGGATTCATTGTAAGGGTCAAACGGTCAAACAAATCGTACCCATGTAGCCTACTCTAGCCACGGCACAAGGCTTATGCGCCTCCGGTTATGTACTTTACATATAAAGCAATAAAAGAAATTTTTACTTCCTCCATACTTTATTACTACACATTTTGCTTCGTCGATGCTTCACAACGGATCCTAAATCCTGAAGCCCACGGGCTACCCCGACTCGGGGACTATCACCCGATAAAAAATCGGATGAATCGGATGGCTGACTTAAATTAGCTCGGAGACGTCCGAAGTCTGTACTCATAAAGTAAGGCCCCTTACATGTAATCAAAACCTATTAAAGGGTTAGCCTCTATAAAAATATCGTCGTATATGACTAAAACACTTAAGTATCTTAAAGACCTTAGATTTTATCGAAATGTTGAAGCCACGAGTAATCCAGAGTTGCCATCGAAATCGAGCCTTATTCGGACTTCCGGAGAACGGATGCTCCAAATTACATTTGATTCTATTCTAAGGCATTAGGGATGATACACAAATAAAAGATTGTAAATAGATGCTCAAAAGTAAAAACATGGTATTTCCAAAGGGAAAATTTTATATCATTTCAAATATATATATATAAAAAGGCACGCTAAAATAGCCTCAGAATAAACAAAAAAGAAAACATACAAAAAGGAAACCAAAAAAGAGCTAAGGCATATCCACCTCATCTTCACTAGAGCTCGACTCGGCACCAGAACCATCAGAACCTTTGGAGCATTCGGGACCTTCGGGCTCATAAAGTTCTTTCGCCTCGACCTCAAGCCTTTTGGCCTCTTCAATATCGACCGACAGGTTGAAACCCCGAGCATGAATCTCCTCGAGCCCCCCTCCCCCCGGGATAACTGCTTTACATACTCGATTTTTGTTCTTAAACGGGCCTCCTCTATCTCCACATATGCTTTATACTGGGCCAGCATTTGTTCAACCTCGGAGGAATCAACCAAGATTTTTTCTAATTTGGACTTCAGTGCAGTGTATTCCCATCCAAGATCGTCCTATTCGGAAATGACTGAATCCAATTGTGCCCAGAGTTTATTGTGTAACCGAGTCACTTGTCAGCTTTGTCTTTTGCCACCCGGATCTAGTCCTTGATTGATGCTAGATCCTATTTTGTAGCCTCCTTTTCTGAGGCCAGCAAGTCCATCCCACTCTTCAGTGCCTCGGTCATAGTTAGGACCTCGTTCATCTCGGCCCGGAACTGGTCAATCAAGTCTATCTTCTCTTGGACCTGCGAGGTTGCATCGTTAGTCATCACGAGTAGCTTTTCGTTTTTAGCCTCAAATATCCTTACCTTCTCGACCAAATCGGCATGATCCCGTTTTACGGACGAGGCCTCCTCCTGTGCCTTTTCCAATTTGGCTCAGAGAATTGGGAGGTCTTTGAGAGCCTCGTCTTGTTGTTCGCTGAGTGTCCTGTGCATGTACTTTCTTCTGGGCCTGCTCTTTGAGCTCGAACTCGAGCTGGCTGACTTCCATTCGAGACCGAAGGAAGATTTCATGATAGAGCACCGAAGCCTGCAAAATAAAATGATAAGACCATTAGACCATGCTGAAACTATGTAAGATTCCCAAAAGGCACAAGAAAAAGGGAGCTTACCCGGTTCAGTCCATGTTGTGCCTCACTGAAGAAGCTCGATGTACCTACTTCATTCATTTTTGCCTGGTCCTCCTCGGTCACTGGGCAGAGAAGATAGCTGGCCATACCCACCGGAGCAGACGTCATCCGAGCGTCCGCCGGTATAGTAAGCATGTCCGTTCTTTTACGGTTGGGATCCACACTTAGAGTAGGGAACTGCCTTACCAACTTCGGGCTCGAGCTCGGCTCGCCTGCTCCCGACGGCATGTCCTTTTTTGGGATCTCCAAGTGACCAAGCCTGGAGTAATCCTCCAATGCTCCCATGTCCATACCATCGAAAAATATGTTGAGGGCCTCATCTGCGCCCCGTGCCGTCTCACTTGATTTTTCTTTGTCGGCTTGAGCCCCTTCGAACATAGACTTTGTGTGAGATGGTGACTCAGCGATGTCGATGACACCATACATTTCCCTCAGAGCAGGGATAGCCTCTCGGGAGGATGTAGCCTCTGGTTCTCCATCCGGTATCTGAGTTGAAGAAAGATCGGCCCATCGGCGCTATCTCCGGTAGCCGCATGTTGCTCCTTATTAGTGATCGACCCACGGACGCCGAATTCCAGGTCGTTATCTTCAGGGTAATCCCTAAACCAGAAGAGAGATTTGGAGCCCAGTGCCTTGGCACGAGTACTCCTCTTGGTGATTTTTTGGGCCTGAATTGCTACCCTCTTCCTCAAGATTTCCTCTTTTTCTTTTCTCCTCCCATGCGGCAAGCCCCGGGCTATCCCGGAGCAGAAGGTTCAGCGAGTGAGGACGGAGCCACATCCCCATCCAATGGCCGAAGCTCAATGGTCTTGGGCAAATATAAAAAAAAATACTTAGTAGGAACGAATGCCAGGTGTGCGAGTGGAATTGTTCGAAAAAAGAACTCACCATGGGAACGGGCCTCCCACACGCCCTTTGAAAGACTGCGCTATTCACGCTCAAAATATGACATCTGTTTGCAGATCTCCTCGATCCACTCCTTGAAGCGGGGGACTGCATTGGGAACTCGGGCGACCGCTGCACAACGATAGGCACAAGCAATTAGAAAAAGAACGAAGAAAGCAACAATATACTAAGGGAGGAAAGAAAACTTACGGGCCAAGTTCCACTTTTCAGGAAACGGTAAAAAATCAGGAGGGACGAGATCTTCGGTCTTCACCCAAACGAACCTCCCCTGCCAACCCCAATCTCGATCTTCATCGATGCTCGAGAATGGAGCTTTGCTCGCTCCGCGGACGAGCTTGATAAAAACCCCTCGGATAACTCGGGGATTGTAGAGACGAAGCAGGTGGTCGAGGGTAAACCGAGGTACTTCGGTGCTGTTGACGAAATAATGGAGGAGGATTACGATCCTCCAAAGGGACGTGTGAATTTGCCCAAGGCAGATCTTGTACCTCTTGTAGAAGTTGAGGATTATAGGGTCTATCGGGGGAAGCGTAAAGGGGTAAGTGTAAACACTTAGGTACCCCTCCACGTGGGTAGTAATGTTCTCATTGGGCCCGGGGACAACCACATCCTTACCCTCCAGTTACAGTCCACCCCGGCTGTGAGGAGTATATCTTCGGTAATGGAGGACATGTACCTCCATACCACATCGCCTCAGTCTAGCTTACTAGAAGCCTTCTCAACTTTGAAGTCATTTTCAATTGAACAACCCCCAGGAACGAAACTCTTCAAAGGAGGTTCCGGGACCACCTCAAGAACGGTCACCTCGGCATCTGTGTCGGGGTTGAAAGTTGAAGGGGCGGTTTGTTGGGGTACGAATTTGATAGTTTTTGCCATCGAATTATGAAAAATATGAAGGTTTGAAGAAATATATGAAGGCTTGAAGAAAAATATGAAGGTTTGAAAATGAGGATGAAGATTTGAAAATAAAGATGAAGATATGAAGATCTAGAAAGCAATGTATACAAATTTGAAGGGGTTAGAGTTAAGTGGAGAATTCGAGGGTAAATCAAAGAGTTATGGAATCGAAAGTAAAAAATGGGCCGGAGCTTGTATAGAGGAAGGATAATCAATGCATGACATTTCTCATTCGAGAACAGTCAACCGTTGGCTAACACATGCCCGAAATTAGAACGATGCGGCTGATGGGATATTCTGCGGACTCATCGGCTCGGTTGAAGGAACCGGTCGCTTCTCGTCGCTTCGATAAATCTACTCTCCAAAAAATGAGGGGACAATCTATGTACGGATAAAATTGGGGGTAAATTTGTCTCCGATTTTCCGATGAGAGAACGAAGGAGAAGCACGGCATAATTATAATCGAGGCCAAGAACCCCTGGTATCGAGACCCAGGAAGAATGAACGATGTATCTGAGATCGTATATGGCAAAGCGACGTACCCCGGACCAAGTATGACTTCTGCACCTCGGGAGATGCGGTAAACAGTTATGCATGACGGATAGAGGGCTGTAATATTCGCCCTCAGCCGAATTTTACCGCGCGAACCCCGTTCGGTATCAATTATAGATCAACAGTTACCGAAAAGAAGATTTTTACCTTTTTTAGACTTGTGCTAGGGTTGAAATTCTCCTACTACATAAGGGAAAATTTTTCTTTAGTTGGACACATTGTAACACACATTTCAAAGTAATAAAAGTTTACTTTTATTTTTTAGCTATTGTTCAAGGCAGTATTCATTTGTTCTTTTCTTCACTCGCGACTGAGCATGTACTGGGGGTTCAATCGAGGACGAGTTTCACTGTTCAATCTAAGATTAGGCTTGGTCATTACATTACGCTTGGTTTGATCGTTTATTTTGTCTTCAATTCATTTATCTGTTATTCTTAATTATTCGTATTGAATTAAATCGCACAAATTTAATTGTTACTTTTTTGGGTTAACAAAAACAACACCTGTCTCTTTTTTGTACTATCATATAGAAATAGATTGAGAATGCGTCAATCAATTACTGTCTAGCGAAACCGATATTAAAATGTAAAGAGGTTATTCTTTTATAAGGTAAGTGATGCTAACTACTCTAAAATTAATCAGTTTGAGAATCGTTAAATTTTTTCGGTGTAACCAGTAGGGATGACAATGGGGCGGTGCGGGTACGGGGCGTGGCAGGTTTAGACATATGCGGGGCGGTGGGGATTTATACATATGCGGGTGCGGGGCGGGTTAAACTAAAAAAAAAAAAAAAATTCGCAAGTGCTGTGCGGGTGCGGGTGTGAGTTTAAATACTCATTTTTCACACAACTGAAAAAGGGGTAGAAAATATTTAATTTTAACAAATCTAATCTCATACACTATAAATTAATGTTCTTCCATTATGACAAAAATAATTAGGTCACTTGACGAATAAGTATAATACAAATCTCTACGGTAACTATATGAAAACAGAAACTAAAAACTTGAACAATTACAGAAAATGAAAAAATTACTCGCTACTTCTGATTGAAATAAATTAAGATGGTAAAGTATTTATTCTGATTATGCGTGTGTACATGCTGATTCCGCGTTCATTGATCGCAAAAATAAAATAAGACAAATTAAAAAGGAAAAAAACGTTGCGGGGCGGGACGAGTGGACGCGGGTGTGGTGCGGGGCGGGTGGATGCGGGTTAAAAGAGCTATGCGGGACGGGACGGATTGAAATTTTACGGGTTAAGAGAGAACCCGCCCCGCACTCGCACCGCCCCGCACCGCTTGCCATCCCTAGTAACCAACAGTATATATTGATTTATTTTAAAATTTAGATACCTTTGGAATAGATTTAGTAATACCAACTCTATTTGGTCTCCACCTTATAGAAATCATGAGAGAAATAAAAGAAACAAAGAATGATTTATAGTCTGTTTAGTCAAGTTTCTCCAATCTTAAAAGTAATTTTTTTCTTTCAAAAAAGTAATTTTTTCAAAGTTGAAGTGTTTGGTCAAGATTATTGTCACGACCCAAAATCCTAACCTGTCGTGATGACGCCTATCTCGATACTATGCAAGCCGATAACCTCAATAAATCATAATTTCTTTTAAGTTTGACAATATAATATTTTAACACAATTCACAAGTCTCACAAATACAGATACACACACTCTCAAAACCTGGTGTCAATGAGTACATGAGCATATATACATTACAAGTCTGAAAAATATGGTCTATAATAATCTGAGACCAAATACAATAAACAAAAAGGATAGGGAAGGAGAGACAAGGTCTGCGAAATATGGCAGCTACCTCTGAATCTCCGGAAAATCGACTGTGTGAAAGAATCAACACCCACTGTATCCGGGATCACCTGGATCTGCACACAAAATGCAGGGTGTAATATGAGTACAACCAACTTAGTAAGTAACAATAATAAATAAAGAACTGAAAGTAGTGACGAGCTTCTCAGCTAAGTCCAAATACAGTACTTTCCAATATAAATGAGTACGCATACTCTCAAGTTCAACATTTAAGATTTCACTGAATTTTCATATCAAGTTTGACTGAAACAGAAAATAATATTTTTTTAAAATTTCCAAAAATAGTGATATATGACAGCTGAAATGCAGCAAATAATGAAATCAATGCATCATCTCAGAGTAACAGTCACTCAGTCCTCCCATTCACTCCAACCTCACAGTCACTCATCACTCGGTACTCGCACTCGGCACTCACACTCAGTAGGTACATGCGCTCATCAGGGGTGTGTACAGACTCCGGAGGGGCTTCTTCAGCCCAAGCGCTATATCAAGCCAATCATGGCATAAATCAATGAAACATGCTGGGGAGTGCAGCCCGATCCATAAATATTCTTACAATTAGGCCTTCGGCCTCACTCAATCATCAACCTCTCCAGTCTTTCGGGCTCTCAAAAATCATGATAAGTAGCCCAACAACAATGATATGATGCATCAATAATGAATAAGAGAGACTGAGGTAAAAATGTGCAAATAGAATTGTGACTGAGTGCAAAACAGTAATTTAGCACATAATTTCACAAGTACACGACCTCTGTGGGTCCCAACAGTATAGACATATGATTTAAACATGATTTATAGATCAATTTCTCTAATACGGGAAAAAATGTACGATATCAACACATTTTTCAACTACACAGTTCCATGGAATTGACCAAGTCATAATTCCTACGGTGCACGCCCACACGCCTGTCACCTAGCATGCCGTCACCTCAAAACCAATCACATAATACATATTCTTGGGTTTCATACCCTCATGACCAAATTTAGAACTATTACTTACCTCAAACTGTGTAATTCTTTATTCCTCTATGCCATTGCCACGAGAATTGATCTCCGAAATCCTCTTATCTAGCCACAATTAATTCGATTCAGTCAATACCAATTATTGTAATTAATTCCACAAGGAAATACTAATTTTGTAATAAAAATCCGAAATTCACTCAAAAATCGTCTGTGGGGCCCACGTCTCAGAATTCGACGAAACCTATAAAATACGACAACCCATTCAATTATAAGTCCACCCATACCAATTTTATCAAATTCCGATAACAACTTGGTCTCCAAATCTAAACTTTTTGTTTTTGAAAGATTTTGCAAAACTTCCAATTTCTTCCATTTAAATCCAAATTAAATGATGAATATATCCATGGATTTATGAAATATAATCACTTTTGAATATAGGACACTTACCCAAGTTGAAATCTTGAAGAAATCCTCAAAATCGCCCAAGAACCGTGCTCCAAAAATTCAAAACGAAATGAATGAAATGACCATTTTTGGTCCTTAAGTTTCTGCCCAAAAAATACTATTTTGGTCGCTAAAAGCCCAATCCCGTCACTAAAAGTGTCAAATCTGGTCGCTAAAGGTGCGCACCAGAACTGTTTACACTATCAGTTTTATTTTTACTAAAAAGGCTCTAACTCCATCATACGAACTCGGAATTCAACGATTCTTATTCTTATGAGTCACAAATAATAATACGAACCTACTCGTTCAATTAAAACTCAATTCGGAGTTCATTTGCTCAATGCGATACCAATTTCGCTCGTTAAACATTTAATTCATGTTTCGCGCTAAAAACCCAACCGCGACTTGATGGAATTAGACCAAACTTTTCAGATCACTCCTATAATTCATTATCAAAATCTCGAATATCTCGAAATCAAATTTCGATCTCTAGAAGTAAAAATGGATTTTTGGATCATTACATGCGTATGCTGAAAACATCAAACTCTTCTAAAACTCTTCCCCGACAATCTGTAGTATATCAACCATAACTTCTTGTATTCAACTCCAACTACCAAACGGTTTAAATTTCTGCAAACTAGATATAAAGGGCAATAACTTTCATGTTTTGCTCATCGCCCAGCTCCTTATAGATTGCGAGATATAAGCTCCCAAAATCGGCTCCACGCATCAGAAATTTTTGGCGAAATAGAAATTTCTGGCAAAACTGCTTTACCAGTTTTCATTCAGTCGACCATAACTTTCTTTACAAATGTCCAAATGATGAATGATTTAACTTTCTGGAAACTAGAATCAAAGAGCTACAACTTTTATGTTTCGAAACTTTTCAGATTCCTTATAGATTTCAAGATATAAGCTTCCAAAATCAGCTATGCGATTGTACCAGTTGCTGGCCAAAAACAACTTCTGCAGCATAAAGATTCCAGCAGCTCCTTTTGTCCGAAATCCATTCCGTTAACAGTCTGAAATCCACCCGAGACCCTTGGGACCTTTACCAAATATACCAACATGTCCCAAAACACAATACGAACTTAGTTGAGGTTTCAAACCATGCCAAACAACCCCGAAATTACGAATCGTGCATCGAATCGAAATATGAGTTTTCAAATCTTCCAACTTCTATATTTTGCGCCGAAACGTATTAAATCAATTCCGATTGACATCAAATTTTGCACACAAGTCATAAATGACATAACAGACCTATTAAAAGTTTCAGAATCGGATTTTGACCCCGATATTAAAAAATCAACCCTCCGGTCAAACTTCCCAAAAATCCGACTTTCGCTATTTCAAGCCTAATTCCACTACGGACCTCCCAAAATTTTTTCGGACACGCTCCTAAGTCCAAAATCACCATACAGAGCTATTGAAATCATCAAAATTCAAATCCGAGGTCGTTTACACATAAGTCAATATTCGATCAACTTTTTCAACTTAAGTTTTCAATTATGAGACTAAGTGTTTCATTTCACTGCGAAGTCCTTACGAACCCGAACCAACTAACCCGGTAAGTCATAAAATAACTGTAAAGAATAACTTGAGCAGTAAATGGGAGAATGGGGTTATAATACTCAAAACAACCGGACGGGTCGTTACAATTATGGAAGAAAAAAAAAGTATTTTTAGGAGAAACAAAAGCAATTATGGAGAAACAGAAAAAAATAATTTCTCCAAAAGCACTTTTTTGAAAAGCACTTTTGAGAAAAATAGACTTAGAAGCAGTTTTTAAAAGGTTGGCAAAATACTAATTGATGCTCAGAAGTATTTTTTAAATTAATTAGCCAAACACAAATTGCTTCTTACCAAAATTACTTAGAGCATAAGGAAATTAGAAATTGGGAGACGGTTATAAAAGTAATTTGGATTATATCAGTAGAATATAGACTCGCCACGTGGATTATTTTATGATGACAAGTGCCATTAGAGTTACTACGACAATGAAGAATGACATGTACAAAAGATGTGAATAACACTCTCAGAATAGTCACGCATATACCGTGCATGTTAGCTTCGAAGTTAAACATAAGAGTATAGCTACGAGACTGCTAATCACAATCATTAATAGGTTCGAATATGGAAAGGATCAGTCAATCCCTGATTACACGTGATTTATCATCATTATCTCAACCGTTACAAATCAGTCACATAACAAATATTTAATGCAATAAATGACAGTAACTGCAAGAGCTAAGCAAGGCAAACTATAAGGAATGATAATATTATTTTAACCCCCCTTCCTTATCTTGTATCCATCGAAAAATTATTGAGTTATACTATCAATTACAGAATTCGATTATAGTTCTCTATTGTTGGAAGATTGTTACTTTCATACGAAGAAAGGATGCAATCATTAATAAGATTTATTTTTCATTTATTATCTCAATTTATTTTCTTATTATTATTTGTTCCTATTTCGTATCAGTTATACTTGAAAAAGTGAATTAAATCGGTTGTTAAAAATTTGAATTATTTATTTAATTATTTTGATCTCAAAAATAATTTTTGGGTTAAACACCGATAGACCATGAACATACACCTCATGTGTTTTTATGGAAAATTTTATGGTCTTTTCTAGTCTAGAAGAAAAAAGAGGTTGCGAACGTACACCTAATATAACAGACAAAATAGGGGCACTATGCAATCTCTAACGAACGCATGACTAAAAAATACGTGGATGATTATGATATTGATCAAAGAACACCTACAGTAACACGTATATATTCAAAAGAAAAAAAGGGAACAACTAATTAATTAGCTTTTGATAGATGATGGTGGGATCACATTTGATTTTAGAATTATTATAATCGATGTGAAATATTATTATACTAATTACTCTCTGAATGTCGGAACACACGATGATCAGAGACGGAGGTAGAATTTGAAGTGTGTGGGTCCTAAATTTTAAAATAAAACCCTACCTTCAGCGGGAATCAAACCCCCATCTTTCCTAGCAAACCCACATACCTTACCGTTGAACCAAGACCCCTTTTGTTATTGGGTTCGGCAGTGTATACTTATATAGATTTAGTAAATATTTCAATACAAATACAGAGTTTCGAAAAAAGTCACTGGATTCACCCGAACTCGCACCCACTATTGTAGCTCCGCCCATGACAATGACGGTACATAAAATTTTGTGCAAATAAATAGACATAGGAGTATTATGAGAGTAAAAGCACGAAGGGTGATATCGTGCCATTTAATAATTTTAATGCTTTACTTGATTTTAAATTATGTTTTATTGTATATTATTTTCAAATAATATCAATTTATCTATATACTTCTTTCATCTCAAATTATCTATCGTGTTTCTCTTTTACATGCTTCTTAAAAAAATATTAAATAGATTTTTTTTGACTATATATCTTAAGATATAATCTCTATTTATTTAATACTTACTTATAATTAAGGTATTTGTAATCTTCAAGAACAATTAATATTAAGGGTAGAATAAGAAACAAATAATTAATTTACTCTTGAACTTTTAAAATGAAAAATCATTTGAGATAATTATTTTTGAAAATCACAGTATATAATTTGAGATGGAGAAAGTATATTCTCTAAATTCTTTAAGTGGTATTTATACACAAATTTAAAATCCAGAAATTTCTGATAGGAAGTAGTATATGGTCTTTCCTTAAATAAATCTTCTTCTCTTGTTACTCTATAGAAAACACTTGTTCCTTCTGTGACACTATCTGAATCCACAGACACTTGATCTTTTTATCTCTCTTTCATTCTCATTTCACCCTACTTATGGAAAGTTCAATTACACTTTGACTTTGTCACTCCTCTTTTGGCATTCCATATATACTCACCCCCACAAGGCAATTTCCACTTCCCTCTCTACTTCGTTGCATTAATTAATGGCTGAATTTGGAGTTGAACCACCATATTCGGAGACCCGAAGCAATAGCAATTCGTCCTATTTTCCATCCTCATTCTCTTCCAATTTCACAAAGAACATGGTGTCGGACACGTCCAACAAGTCAAAAACAGAGGAACCAGAAGAGAAACGTAGGATAAAGCGAATAAGCGATCAGTACTTCAACAGTACTGAAAACAGAGCATACCCAGTTTATAGAGGAGTTCGAATGCGAAGTTGGGGCAAATGGGTGTCTGAAATTCGACAACCTCGTAAGAAATCTCGTATTTGGCTCGGCACTTATCCAACCCCAGAAATGGCTGCTAGAGCACATGATGTTGCCGCGCTTAGTATTAAAGGAGAATCAGCAATTCTTAACTTCCCTCAACTTGTTGAGTCACTTCCTCGTCCAGCTTCAGTTTCCCCTAGAGATGTTCAAGCTGCTGCTGCAAAAGCAGCTGCAATGGAAGATGTCCTAAATTCTGCTTCGTCTTCGGTCAGTACGTCGATGGAAACAACAGCAGCATCAGAAGAACTGCTAGGCCAGATTATAGAGTTACCGAGTTTGGAGGGGACTTTTGACTCGGACGAGTTGAAGTTGAGTGACTCGGCTGAGAGGTGGGTGTATCCGCCATCGCCGTGGGGGGCATTCGATGGCGAATTTTGTGGGTATTTATTTGAGCAGACTGTCATTGGAGAGAGTTTAATATCTAGCACAGATTGGAGATGTTGAAATGGATTGAATCCTGATAATGTTGATCAAAGCGCTAGCAGTGTGACCATTATAGTTTTTTTTTTCTTTGTGAGTTAAAAAAATAATTGTTTCTTTGCCTTTGGATGATACGGTATGCTCTGTTCATAATTATAATCATAATTCTTCTTCGTACACGTTTGTGAATAAAAGAACTCTCTTTTCTTTACTTTATTATAACAAGCATTAAAGTTGTTAGGCATTGTGCAATATGGACGAACCCGATATTGGGATTAAGTTTCAGTTATGTTAATACATTTAAGGTACACTAGTTTCGACTAATAAATTTTTAATCTTGTTAGATATTCATATACTGTACTATATTAATTTCTTATAAGATGAAATTAATGAGCATAAATGGAACAGACATGAACTCATGTAATTGTTGTTATTAGTCATGCATTGTGCTAAAATGTTTGTCCTAGTAAAACTTGTACCATCTTAGTTTTATCTTCAAACATAATTGCATTGCTTTTGAATTGACAGCTTAATAGTTTTGCAACATAGTGAAAGGTTAACCTCAGCATATGTTGTCTTCTCACGTCCAAAGTTTCAATGATCTTGATTGGCCACGGGTTCCTTGCGCCCCTATTTCTATAAGAGTCGATCTTTATGTAATTTTAAGCCCCTGTTGAGATACCTATGCACCATCCAAGAGTAGGATGTATCATATATTATACTTTTTTTTCATTTTAATTTATATGACATATTTTTTTATTAGTTTGTTCAAAAAAGTATAAAATATTTATATATTAAGAAATAAATTTTTTATTTTACCAATTTTATCCTTAATGATACGTTATTATAGCCACACATATTAAAGGTCCTTTAAAAGCTTTTATCCTCTAAACATTTAAAAAAAAAAATTTTTTTAAAACTTCGAACCGAATCAAACAATCTCAAGTAAATTAAAACTAGAACCATTTGCCTTTTGTGTTATCTTTTAGGTACCCACAAATTAAAGTACAGTAGCGTGGTTCTTTTGTATAAATAATGCTAATTACGTGACCTAGTCTGTAACTTGTTATTGGGGCCGTTTGTTCACTCCTCATTGGCTCTTTGCACTCAAAAGTCAAAACTTGCACCATCTTTTAATTAGATACTGCTAGTCTGCTACCATACGCGTTACAGACAGTTAAAGAGTGATGTTTACACTTGACAGTTGGTTTTTTTGGTCAGGACCCCCCATTTCTATTTTTTTTCCTTAAAATCATCCTTAAGAGAAACTACAATTGTTTCTATAAATAAACTAGAAAGAGAAGTGGGTAGGGGCTATACACAAGGATCGTGATTGGAAGTAAATTCAAATTCATATGCATTACCATGTCATTTTCGGAGTTCAATACTTGGCAGTGTTGTCAAATTTCTTTTCTTTAAAGAGGCTGGACTCACTCTTTCTTTTGGATGACTCTTTTCTTTTCTTTTTTTAAAATATGTTTCAAAAGAATGATTCCTTTTTAATTTATAAATATTTTAATTTAAAATTCTCATTTTATTCGTATTGACTAACTTTATAACTCGATAAATATTGTAACATGTTTAAGATTACAAATTTTATAGTCATACAAATATTATAGCATGTTTAATATTATAACTTTCAAGCTTCTCAACTTGTTAGTTTTATGTGAATAAATAAATAGGTAATTACTCCTACCGGCTTTTTTTCAGTTTGAATGAACCATAAATTTTAATTTTCACCATAAAGTCACACACTGACTAATAGAAAAAGCAAATGTTTATCAGTCCATTACAACCGTTGTTGATTTGAACGAGTTGAGTTTACTGGAGAGGTCTTAAGTGGGCAATAATTGTGCACTCTCCTTGACATCGCAATGTGCAGCCACGCCATTCAACATTTCGAATTGTCATTTTCTTGTCAACTTGCCTCTGATTGAAGTGGATGCTAATTAATCTAGTTATACATATGTTCCCCTCTTATTCGTCCATTTACGGCCGTTTTGTATTGTCAATTCTTAGACAACAGTTGGGTGCCAACTCATCCTCAACTTGATGTTTCCACGCATTACCCCAAATACAGGGGCGGGATGGAAGCCTGGATACCAGTACCGTCGAATACATTGTTTTTGTTTAAACAATATATATATATATATATATATATATATATATATATATATATATATATATATATATATATATATATATTTTAAATTAAAATTTTAATTATTAAAATTTGAATTTAATTATTACCATGACCTTCGCCTCTGCCCCAATATGATTTAAAATGAAAAACAAATATATTGAAAATATAAGCTAAAGACGCTTCAAAACAATTCAAGATTTTGACTTCTCTAAAAAGCTATATTATATTTTTTGTTTTTGTCTGATCCCTTCTGTGCACTTTAACATTTTTTTTTTGTGGTTCACACTATTTAATTTTTTCAGATATCAAGAAGGAATTAACTTTTTTTTCTCAAAGTTGTCCTTGAAGTAAAGAGTCTATGAGTATTTATTGTAATTTCAATTAACAAGTTAAGATTAATATGGTCAATTATATCGATAATTAATACTAAAAAGTGAATTTCTTAATATACGTGAAAATAACTTAAAAATTAATTAAAGTGGATTGGAGGAAGTATAAGACAATAGTAACATTTAACTTTCTATAAAAAGCAAAGGTTGGACCCAAACCCAGTTCTGGTTGGTATAAGGTAGGACCTAGAAGAGTAGAAGTTATCGTTCTCTAAAATTAAAAGGGCGTTGAAACGCTAAGTATCTGTGTGTGATGAGTTAATTAATGACTAATAACACTAAGGAAAAATACATAAATTATCTTTTTGTTATAAGAAATATCAAATTATGGTGGATGTTTATTCTTCCCCCATGAGCTTTATCTTAAATGCTTAATGACATATTCAATGACATATTTTTTATGTTTAATGACATATTCAATGATATATTTTCTTCACTTTTCATGCCTATATAAATGCCTTATAATAGATAGGAAAATACACATAATTGAAGAAGAATTAAGAATCTCTTCTCTCTTTCTCTATATATCTCTTAGCTTGTTTTTTCCTTTTTTTTATATTGTTACTTTGAGTTATATTTTATAATACGTTATCACCACGAAGTTCTAGCCAACTGAATTGTTATGATGCGGCCAGTGCCGGTAGCGTCATTTAATGTTAATAATATGGTAAGAATGATGACGGTATAAGGTGTACAATGCCAACATATATTCGGCCATCATGGTTAGCCTTTTCTAATTAATTTTCAAGTTTCTTTACACTTTGCTATTTATGTTTCCATACATGAACAAAATTAGTTTACGAAAAAGTTTTTCTTGAAAGTTCATCGAATCATGTAAGGATTTTTGGTGTAAAAAACGATAAATATTTTTCCTATAACAAATATTATGTTCCTATGTGTTAATATTAAAAAACACGAAGTGAAGACTTTTGAGAGAGCACATATTTTTTCTTTTTATTTTATCACATATTTCTTCCATCTTAAAGTGGGATAATTATCACAAAGGACACGTAGATTTTAATTGATTATGTGTTTTTCTATATTTGCTTGATACTTTTTATTTGATTGAGTTCAGTTAATGAAAGTTCGTATATGCAAATTAAATTCAATCGCCACCAATAGTGGAAACCTATCCCATAAGTCTAAAATAAGACATGATATTACCGTGGAAGCATGAATAGATGTGGATATGATAATGGACGGAATTATAATCGTCATCATTATGATAATTAGAACAATAATGGCTCTCAAAATAATCCTTCACTTTGTGAAAGTGATGTTTGCCATTGATATGGCATGAGATTTTGTAAAGCACGCATGGATTATTATGTTCCATTCCTGAAGTGAATGTGAAAATAATGTGATAATCATTATGAATACATATTAATTTTTGGAAGAATATGAACGTGCTAGTGGTAGTAAATATACCACATCACCTCGAGAAGGGGGTTTGAGATGAAATAAGAAAATAATGTCATTATTATGGCATGAATGGTCATTGGTCACGTACCTATTGTACGCCAAAATATTTTGGCAATGTGATTATTAAAGGACAACAATAATGCAAGAAACAGATCTTGCATCTAGTTTTGACCATGACCATAATGATATAACTTTCTCTTTAAAAGAGATATTTACCGTATAGATGTTGATGAATATATGGTAGTATAAAATTAATTGAAGGATCTGGAAGAGCTACTATAACTCTGCATAATGGAACAATACTTATCATAGAGAATGCAATGTTCTCCTCCAAGTCCAAGAGGAACTTGTTGAGTTTTAAAAATATCTGCCGAAATGGATTTCATATTGAGACAATAGATGAGAATAATCTCGAATATCTCATCGTTACCAAGAATGTCTTTGGCCAGAAAAGGGTTATTGAGATGTTCCCATCTTTATCTTGTAGCCTGTATTGGACAAGAATTAGTGCAATTGAGGCGCATTCTATCGTAAACCAAAAGGTTACTAATTGCAATACTTTTGTACTTTGGCATGATCGATTGGGACATCCCGGATCAATTATGATGAGACGAATTATAAAGAACTCAAATGGGCATCCATTAATGAATTTAAAGATTCTTTTAAATAATAAATTTTCTTGCACTTCTTGTTATCAAGGCAAGTTGATTATTAGACCATTACCAATAAAGGTTGTGATTGAGTCCCCTGCATTTTTGGAACGTATACAAGGGGATATTTGTGGACCTATTCACCCACATAGTGGGTCGTTTAGATATTTTATGGTCTTAATATATGCATCTTCTAGATGGTCTCATGCATGCCTATTGTCATCTCGCAACCTGATATTTATAAAATTAATGACACAAATAATCCGATTATGGGCACAATTTTTCGATAATCCAATTAAGTCTATTAGACTTGATAATGCCACTGAGTTTTTGTCACGACTCGAAATTCTCATCTTCGGGATTGTGATGACGTCTAATATTTTACTTGCTAGGCAAGCCAACGTTAAGATAATTTTATCCATTTTAAACAAATTAAATTAAACGGAAGTCAATTACTAAAATAAAGTGCGGAAGACCATACCTAGCGAATCATCAAAATACATTCCCGAATCTGGTGTCACAAGTGCACGAGCTACTATAATAATACAAATAAAGGTTTGAATAAAATTCAAGTTGTTTGAAAGATAATACACAACTAAGATAAGATAGAAGGGAACTTCAGAACTGCGGACGCTGTGCTGTTATACCTCAAGTCTCCTCTGGATAGCTGAATCCGAGAAAGTCTATGGTACGCCGCTGGGACCAACTCCAAAATCTCCACAAGGAGTGTAGAGTGTAGTATGAGTAACACCGATCTCATGTACTCCGTAAGTGTCGAGCCTAACCTCGATGAAATAGTGACGAGGCTATGACAAGACACGTACTTAAACAACATGTACAAGCATATACAAATACGAAGCAACAATAACACAATAATTAACAATTATAAATTTGGGAGGGAACATGCGAAGGGGGATGATATAATAATTTTAGCAAGAGAAGTATCACGTAGCAGCCAATTAATTCATCAACAATAAAATGAGCAACTGATAATATGAAAATGGCACGGCACTACCCTTCGTGCTTTTACTCTCATTCTTCCCATAAATTTATAAATAAATAATAAGATTGGCACGGCATCACCCTTCGTACTTTAACTCTCTTCTGGCACGGCATCACCCTTCGTGCTTTTACACTCTTTCTCACCATGAAAAGATAATATAAATAATATAAATGACACGGCATCACCCTTCGTGCTTTTACACTCTTCTTACCATGAAAATAATAATATAAATTCGGAAGAGTATTTAAATGCGGGGATATATACTTATCTATCAATTCAATACCAGAATACCGACTTCACCTTCCAAAATATTCAACAATAATTAAACTAGTAATAATCTCATGAAAAATAATCAAATAAAAAATAATAACTTAAGCAGGAATATCTTAATTAAATAGGCAATTATTCATAATAAACAAATTCCACCCGCATGCTCTGATTCAAGCACAACGCATAAGTACTCATCACCTCATATATACATTGTACCCGCACATTAAATCACGTAGCAAATAGACAAATAAGTCCTACTCCCTCAAGTCAATGTTAACCACAACACTTATCACGATTTTCAACCGACTCAAGATTCCCATAAATATTTGCCTCGCGAATTGGTGTCTGAATGCCTCGAATCTAGTCACAAACAATTCAATATACTCAACACGAATTATAGAAATCAATTCTATATGAAAATACTAAAGTTTCCAATTAGAATCCGAAATTTAACTCAAAAATTGCTCGTGGGGACCATGTCTCAGAACTCGACAAAAGTTCTAAAATATGAACGCTCATTCAACCACGAGTCCAACCATATAAATTTTACCAAATTCCGACATCAACTCGACCTTCAAATCCCCAAATCTTATTTTCAAATCCCTATGCTCAAATCCTCGAATTTCGCCTCAAAAATACGTAATCTAGTCGGAATAATCAATGATAATTCAATATTATTGACTAACAATGATCACAAGTGACTTACCTCAACTTTTTCCGTGAATTCTTGCTCAAAAATCGCCCCAACCCGTACTTAAAATGTCCAAAAATGAGAAAAATCTCGGAACCCCTCTGTTTTTAACACTGTCAGTGTTTTCGCATCTGCGATGCACTTGGCCGCATCTGCAGTCTCGCAGATGCGAGGGTGGAGGTCGCTTTTGCAGTTGGATCGCTTATGCGGACAATAGTCCGCTTCTGCGGACTCGCTTATGTGAATAAGCGTCCGTTTCTGCGGTCCAAGGCCCCCTTATCCCAGGCTGCAATCTGCGACCACTGCGTCGCTTCTGTGACATGCTTTCCGCTTCTGCGAGCTCGCACCCGCGGTCAAAAATCACCAGGTGCGATTATACCAGAAGGCCAAAATTTCAGATTTTTCTTAAGTCTAAGTTTTGATCTCTTAACTATCCGGAATCCATCCGAGATACCCGGGACCTCAACTAAATACACCAACGAGTCCTAAAATATCATACAAATTTAGTCTAAACTTCAAATCACATCAAACAATTCTAAAATTACTAATCATATCCCAATTCAAGCTTAAGGAATTTAAGAATTTTTAACTTCTACATTCGATGCCGAAACCTATCAAATCAAATTCGATTGACCTCAAATTTTGCACACAAGTCATAAATGATATAAAGGACCTATGAAATTTTCAGAACTAGATTCCGACCCAAATATCAATAGAAGTCAATTTGTGGTCAAACTTTAAAATCTTTAAGCCTTTAAGCTTCTAGTTTTCGTCAAATGGCGATAATTTAAGCTAGGGACTTCCGAATTTGATTCCGGTCATACACCCAAGTCCCAAATCATGATACGGACCCACCGAGACCGTCAGAATATCGATTTGGATTTGTTTTCTAAAAATATTGACCGAAATCAACTCAGTTGAGTTTTAAAGCACAAATTCATATTTTTATCAATTTTTCACATAAAAGCTTCCCGAAAAATTATACGGCCTGCGCACGCAAGTCGAGGAAAGCTGAATGGTGCTATTTGAGGTCTCAAAACACAGAAATAAATATTAAATTTAAAGATATTTTTTCGGGTCATCACAATTTTCATCCCAAGCATTTAATGATTATTGCTTATCAATTGGGATAAAAGTGAAACATTCTGTAGCTCATGTTCACACTCAAAATGGCCTTGTAGAATCTTTGATTAAATATCTGCAATTGATGTCAAGACCATTACTCATGAAAACCAAGTTACCCACTTCAGTTTGGGGTCATGCCATTTTGCATGCAGCAATGCTAATTCGTCTCAGACCGATAAATTATCATAAATATTCTCTGTTGCAATTAGTTTTGGGTCATGAACCTAATATATCCATCTAAGAATTTTTGGATGCGTTGTATATGTGCTTGTAGCACCGCCATATCGCACCAAGATAGGTCCCCAAAGAAGGTTAGGAATATATGTTGGGTTTGAATCGCCCTCTATTATTCGTTACCTTGAAACATTAACGGGAGATTTGTTCACTGCTCGATTTGCATATTGTCGATTCGATGAGGCATTTTTTCCAAAATTAGGAGGAGAAATTGGTGAAACCAAACGTGAAATTTTGTGGAAAAATACATCATTGTCTCATATTGATCCGCGTGCCTCTATTTGAGAAAAAGAAGTGCAAAAGATTATCCATTTGCATAAAATAGCAAATCAAATGCCAGATGCATTTATGGGTCTGAAAAGGATAACAAAATCACATATCCCTGCAGAGAATATTCCAATCTGTATTGATGTCCCTGTTGGACAATCTTCTAGTATCATAGCTAATGAGTCAAAAGCATACCTAAAGCGTGGTAGACCATTGGGTTCTAAGGATCGAAATCCTAGAAAAAAATAAATAAATGATCAAGATGACACTACAAAAGTGTCTCATAAAGAAACCCATGATTTAACCAATCCTGAGATTCATGAGGATATCGATGAGACCGAGACTCAAGAAAATAAGAAACTATCAATAAATCCAATCGATATTGAGGCAAATTTGAATCGATTGAATATAGTGGTGGATTATGTCTTGCATACAATGTTGCATCTATCATTATGCAAGATAATGAGGATCTTGAACCTCAATCTATTGGAGAATGTCGACAAATATGTGATTGGCCAAAATGGCAAGAAGCAATCCAATCTAAGTTGGATTCACTTGCGAAACGTAAAGTTTTTGGGTTTGTAGTCCAAACACCTAATGGTGTTAAACTTGTTGGCTATAAATGGGTCTTTGTACGTAAAATGAATGAGAAAAAATGAGGTACAAAGATATAAGGCACGCCTTGTTGCACAAGGATTTTCATAAAGGCCTGGCGTCGATTATGAAGAGACGTATTCTCCTATTATAGATGCTATATCGGTCTGTTATCTCATTAGTTTTGATGTCCATAAAAAGCTTGACATGTATTTAATGGATGTGGTTACAACCTACATTTACGTCTCACTTGATAATGAGATATACATGAAAATTTTCGAGGGATTTAAAATGTCTGACGCACATAATTATAAATCGAGGGAAATGTTTTCAATAAAATTGAAAAGTTCTTTGTATGGTCTAAAGCAATTAGGGAGAATGTGGTATAACCGCCTTAGTGAATATTTATTAAAGAAAAGTTATATAAATGATGTCATTTGTCCATGTGTTTTTATAAAGAAAACAACATCGGAGTTTGTTGTACTTGTTGTATATATTAATGACATAAACCTTATTGGAACTCCTACAGAACTCCAAAAGGTAATTGATTATTTAAAGAAAGAATTCGAGATGAAAGATCTCGGAAAGACAAAATTATGTCTTGGTTTGTAAATTGAACATTTGGCAAACGGGACTTTTGTTCATCAATCTGCCTACATAGAAAAGGTATTGAAACGGTTTTACATGGATGGAGCACATCCATTAAGTACTCTGATGATTGTTCGATCACTTGATGAGAATAAGGACCCGTTCCGACCTCAAAAAAATAATGAAGAGCTTCTTGGTCCTGAAGTACCATATCTTAGTGCAATTGGTGCGCTAATGTATCTTGCTAACATTACAAGGCCTGACATAACTTTTTCAGTTAATATCTTAGCAAGATATAACTCTGCTCCTACAAGGAGACATTGAAATGGAATCAAACACATATTGCGGTATCTAAAAGGGACTACCGATATGGGCTTATTTTATGGCAATGATTGCAGCCCCGATCTTGTTGGTTATGCTGATGCTAGGTATTTATCTGACCCACACAAGGCTCGATCTCAAACAGGTATGTGTTTACATGTGGAGGCACTGCAATATCTTGGCAATCGACTAAGCAATCAATTGTGACTACTTCATCTAATTATGCTGAGATTATTGCTATTCATGAAGCAAGTCGAGAATGTGTATGGTTAAGGTCTGTAATATAGAAGCATCCATGTGGCACACTGAAACAATACCTGTGATTACTGCGACTAAGGCAACAGCATCTGGCCTGGCAGGAAAAGCATAGAATCGAGTCTGCCCACCACCTGACTGGCCTCCCCCTCTTGGGCGACCCCTAGCTGTCTGACCTCCACCCCGAGCTGGCTGAGTGGGTGGTGTAACTGCTAGTGCTGGTGTCGTTGGTCAAGAACTCTGCTATGGATCCCCACTCAACAGCCTAGGACAATCTCTCTTGAAATGACCCAATTCTCCACACTCGAAATAGCCCCTCCTCTGATGGAATTGTTGCTCCTGATAACCCGAAGAATTACCTGTAGAAGCCTGAGCAGGCGAGGCATGATGAGAACTATGCGCTGGTAGTGCACTGAATGAAGACTGGCTTGAGTGCGCACTGTAAGAACTGTGGCTAGCTGATGCACCACGATGAGCTGGACGACCCGCCTGAGCGTGTCTGTAAGAACAGCCCCTGCCGTGGTAAAATTGACCCCCTGAAGGAACACCGCTGAAATCACCGAAACTACGAGGCCTCTTAGCCTCCCTCACGACCCATTCCTGGCTGTGAACCATCTCAATCTGACGAGCAATGTCGATAACCTCATCGAAAGTAGCACCAGACACTCTCTCTGGTCATGAGTAATCGCAGCTGAAAAGTGAGGCCATCTATGAATCTATTCGAGACAAATGTGGTTTGAAGTGTGAAAAACTACCCACAATTTTGTATGAAGATAATGCA
Organism: Nicotiana tabacum; assembly: GCF_000715075.1. Lineage (NCBI taxonomy): Eukaryota > Viridiplantae > Streptophyta > Magnoliopsida > Solanales > Solanaceae > Nicotiana > Nicotiana tabacum. The sequence goes on along the minus strand of NC_134094.1, from coordinate 119,351,221 downwards.
GCATACATAGCTCAATTGAAGGGAGGATTCATAAAAGGAGATAGAACAAAGCACATTTCACCAAAATTATTTTTCACATATGATCTTCAAAAGAATGGTGATATCAGTGTGCAACATATCCATTCAAGTGATAATATGGCTGATTCGTTCACCAAATCTCTACCGACGTCAACCTTCAAGAAACTAGTATACAAGATTGGGATGCGAAGGCTCAAGGATGTGAATTGATGCTCTCATCAGGGGGAGTTAATACGCGGTGTACTCTTTTTCCCTTATAAGGTTTTGTCCCACTGAGTTTTCCTTGCAAGGTTTTTAATGATGCAACCAAAAAGCATATTTCTAAACATGTGTACTCTTTTTCCTTCACTAGGATTTTTTTTTTCTAATAAGGTTTTAACAAGGCACATTATCTATGGACATTTAAGGGGGAGTGTTATAAGAAATATCAAATTATGGTGGATGTCTACTCTTCCTCCATGATCTTCATCTCAAATGTTTAATGACATATTTTCTATGTTTAATGACATATTCAATGACATATTTTCTTTACTTTTCATGCATATATAAAAGCCTTATAATAGATAGGAAAATACACACAATTGAATAAGAAATAAGAACTTCTTCTCTCTTTTTCTATATATCTCTTAGCTTATTTTTTCTTGTTCCATATTGTTACTTTAAATTATATTTTATAACACCTATGAAATTGTTCAAAAAGTCACTTATATACTTTAATTTTACGGGCGACCTATCATCCCTATTCTAGTTTGATGTAGAACTAATACCTTTTCTTTTCCTGACAGGAAATTGTTCAATGACATAAAAAATGCCACTGTCCTTTTCCTTCTACTTCTTCATATCTCTATTTCCATTCTTCTTCCTTTCAAGCGGTTCAATTAGACATGTATTAAAATTTTCTATCAAAGATATATAGTCATTCAAGGTTGAAAACTCTTTTTATCCTATCACCCTCCAATATTAGTAAAAGTAAACTACCAACACTCAAAATAAAAAAAAGGTGTAAAAAGAGAAAAGGATAGACATGTTTAAACTTTAATGTGCAAGTACTAGTTTATAAAGATGAGAGATGAATCTAGATTTAAAGTTTATGAATTTATATATAATAATAATTAGATTTACAGTTAAATAGTTATAAATTTGTCCCTACTAGTAAAGCATAAATAAGTTGAGATAACGGTAGTGTCCACTCTCTCATAATATTATAGCCGTTAATGATGTAGATTAATTAGGTGAAAGAATTTACTCAATAAGAGACAAAGCAATAAAAAGATATTGAAGAAGAGAATATAATAATAATAAATTGCTAAGCACTAAGAGTTTCTTGATTTAAACAGCTTTCAATCAACTTGTCATTCTCCAGACTCTAAACTAATGGTAGAGTGCCACTGAAAGATTCATCAATATTTAAGGGGACAGTGAAGAATTATCAAAAGTTGTTTTGAAAATGACAATTCAATTTCATCATTTTAAGCTTGGGTTATAAATTTACAGGAAGATGCCATCTGCCATATATATTGGTCAGTCTAGGGTAGTTAATTATCTCAACCACCTAATTGCATATTGCTCCAATGGACCTTACATTATCAAACAATAAGGCCAAACATACGCCAATTGTCTTTCAGTTTTTTATTTTTATTTTTAATTTCTAGATATTTTCTTTTTTCATGAGCCAGCCAAGTGCCAGATAAGACTATCTTTATGGCATGACAACTGAGGGTAATGAATTGGCGGGTTGAACTGAATTTAAACGGGTTAAAATGAGACAAAATTATATATATTGATATGAGCGGGATCAAAATAAGTTAAACAATAGATCATTAGCCAACTTGCACAACTCTTTTACTTCTTTATTTATTTTCTTATAATTTGTCTAATTACCCAAAAAAAAATCATTGTGGCATTATATATTAGAAAAAAATCATTCTGGCAGTAAAAAATTTAAAAATATTTTAACCAATTTCTTTATGGGTCAATTCGGGTTATATATTTAGCTCAAATCAATGAAAATATACCTAGACCAACATAACTAATTTTGGGCGATTTGGATGGGTCGTATATTGATGTGGCAATTAGTACGGATCGTATTTTTATGAGCTAATTTTGCAACCCATGACACGTTTCAACCAAGAAGAGTCATGATGTACGGACATGTGGATTATACTTATTTCTTGATTTAAAATTATTTGCACAGTAAACTTTACATCACTCAACAAATCCAGAAGAATGATTGTCGTGAGATCTCCATGCTTTCGAGATTAGATCATTTTTTCTACATTTATATATCATCCATGTCTAAGCTACTAGTAATTAATTGATAACGACAAGATTGTCAGCATTGCAAATGTTGAAAATGAAATATATTTGGTCCAATAATTATCTTCCTGTCTGCTGTAGGCAAATTATAGATTTTTACGTGTTAAATAGTAACAAATTATGTCTCTTTTGAAGAGATTAGGAAAACAAGAACAAAAGAACTTGGAGTTAGATGTACATCTAAGATTCCACGCAACATGTCATAATCAAAAGTTTCCTCGTGAACTAACTGAAAATATTGCCTGGGAAATGAGCCTTAATTGACTGATATTATTCTACTACCTCCTATTGTAAGTATTAATCAATATTAATTGAATTTGTTTCCATTTTTTTACGTTATACAATAAAATAAGAAATTGTTTTCTCCAGACTTAACCGTACTGCTTATTAATTAGTGGAACATATATTAAAGTCACACGTACATATAGAACCCAAGTGAGTAAATCTTATGAATTGAGGTAGTGTAAAATTGGTCAAACTCGTAGCATTATGATCTGTCAGCGGTCTAATCAATAGTAGTACGTAGCATTTAGTATCGACGTTGAATTGACTAAAGAATAGAAGCATTGCTTTTGTTTTTATTTTCCAAGAATCAAGACTCGAGATGCTTAATAATATTCCAAACGTTCAGCTTAGGAGATAGTGGTTAGCACACGTTTTCTTCTTGCAAAGATGTGTGAAATTACTGAAACTGAAATTCACGTCTTCATCTCCCTACCTTCGTAAAAATATTTTCTGGCTTGAACTATCCTCATTACGTAAACTCAAAATGCACTTTCCCCCTTTCCTTTATCCTATTTTTACACGTCTCAGAATAGTACAAATATTTCAAGTAGTCACACTTATTTCTCAAGTTCCAACATGAGTTCGAACATACACAGTAACCTATAAAAATAAAATTATTTATCCTTATCTATCAATTTATTTTTCTATTCATCAAACTAATTATATTTCCTACCCATATTAGTTTTTGTGGGGAGTTTTTTCTTTTTTCTCTTATTCTTTTTTATTTCTATGCTTCTTTTCTTTTTTTTCTTTCTTTTCTCCTTTGCTTTTTTCTCGTTTTCTTCTTATTTTTTTCTTTTTTCTCTTTTATTCATTTATTTTTGCCCAAATCGTATTATTTATATTTTTACCATAACTTACTTCACACTCAAATTTGACTACTTCTTTATTTTTTTTCTTTTTTATTTTTTTCTTTATTTCTTGTTCCTTTTCTAATTTCACGTGATTGCCATGCAAACCGTGATCTCCTTCCCTACAAATATCAGTACACACTCTACCATAACATAAACAGTTAAGGGGCAAAATATAATCTACGGCCGCCAAATCTCCATATATACTAGTTAGAATAGAAATGATAATAAAATATTGGAAAATACAATAAAAGTATAAGTAGCAAAAAAGACTTCTAGTACCATATGATACCAATATGATATACATGTATACCAACAGAGTATATGATTGCTCTAGAATATTGCTACAACTATCTGCGACTATACTACTGTACCAAAACATTAAAGGATGCGATAAAAGTATGAGAAATTACATGCTCGCATTGTAAGCTAAATATTCTCAAAGCAACTTGCTCATCCCGTATACTAACTGGATATATAGATGTATGGGGTAATTCCAACAATTGCTTATAACTATAAAAACTATTACATAATACAAATAATCTATGTACATCGGCATAAAAAAATTCCAGCACTACAAATCATGTTCATATAAATAATTCCATAATAGAATTCACTTAAAAATGCAGCTAAAACAACCAAAATAAATTTCAAACTACCATACGATACCAATATGGCATATAACTATACCAACATGATATACAATTTTACTGGTTAATTTCCGGCAACTATATGACTATACTATTATTACATAACATACATGCATAAAGAGAAAAAAAAAAGTGTACCACATATTAATATAATAAAGTATTTTAAGATATTGTACTATATTACTATTATTAAAAAAAATCAAATAGTGTACCAATTAAATGCAGCTAATACAACCAAAAAAGGATTCAACTAACATATGATACCAATATAGTATATAGTTATACTAATAGGGTATATAGTTGTACGGGGTCGTTCCAACAACTGCATATAACTATAAAAACTATTACATAATACACAAAATTTATGTGAACTTATTTTTTTTTTTTAGTCCGTGCCAAAAAGAATGACCTCTTTCCTTATTTGGAAATAATTTACCTATATGCAATGATTTATAGCCACACAAAATATATATGTGCCTCATTTTACACCACAAGTTTAAAAGTCTTCTCTTTTCTTAAACTCTGTGCCCAGTCAAATGGGTTCACATAAATTGAAACGGAGGGAGTATTACATAATATACAAAATCTATGTCCATAGGTACAAGAAGATCCAACACAGCAAAACATGATCATATAAATTATTTCAGAATAGAATTCACTTAAAAAGGCAACTAAAACAACCAAAAAATATTCCAACTACCATGTGATACCAATATGATATATAATTATACCAATAGGGTATACAGTTCTACTAATTAATTTCAGGCAACTATATATGACTATACTACTATTACATAATACACATGCATAAAGAGAAAAATCAAAAAATAGTGTACCACATATTAATATAATAATATATTTTAAGATATTGTACTATATACTATTATATAAAACAAACGCATAAAGAAAAAATCAAAATGATTACATAATACATATGCATAAAGGAAAATTAAAAAGATTCAAGATATTGTACTGTTCTACAATTACTAAAGAAAAATCAAACAGTATACCAATTAAATGTAGCTAATACAACAAAAAAAGATTCCAACTAACATATGATACCAATATAGTATATAGATATACCAACAAGGTATACAGTAGTAAGCAAAGAGTTTTAAAAAAAGTTTTTAAATTTAATTATTAAACTGAAATAATATCAGTTGTCACATAATCTAATTAACTCAATTTTGTGCGTCATCGATTATACTAACATTTAGATATGTTATAATAATATACTATATACCATTTTGAAATAGAGAATAAATTAATAAAAATATTCAATGGACACGTAGACCCTATTATGAAATGAAAAGATAGAAGAAAAACGTTTATTTATATTTGAGAAGACAATAAAAGAGAAAATAGGGTGGGGCAATTAATGGGGTTTCACGTGATCCGGGATTAAAAAGGAAAGGATTTTGAAAAAAGGTAGTTGGGTAAATACTTTAGATTGTATAGGTACACATTGTAAGACAAATTAGAATGGGCAGTAACAGGTAATTAAAATTAGATTTCACACTTCTTCACAAAGAAAAAGGTATGGATTTAATTAAAAGGAAGTATGCACGGTTTGGTATGCTGAGGAAAACAAATTCAAGCAAAAAAGAGGAATGGGTGGCCGGCAAAAATAGATTTTGATGAATAGGTAGAAATTGTAATTAATTTCTAAATGGGCAAAAATGGGTAATTAGTTTGTGCCTCATAGGCAAATCGTGTAGTTTCCTCTATATTATTTATGTTCTTGGCATGTGACAATAGGTGCAAGCTCATTGTCAAAGAATAGTGGGTTTAATCCTTTGATTTAGAATGTTGAATCTTGTGTACCATTTGTATAGCTTAGCATAAAGTTTTGATGCAGACTATATTGCTTTAACATTCTTTATAGTTTATTAATCTCTAATTCCGCTCGGTAATACTGAGAATTTTATTTTCCCTTGATATTTTGTAATCAGTTTCTTCAATCTAGCAAGTGGAGTAGGAAATTTACTTGGAATGACAAAAGATGCCACTTTACAGCACGAAGGAACACCAAATAGATAAGTACACAAGTCCAACACAAATAAGCACAGTTACTATACCTAGCTCAAAGGCAATAATGACTTCACAGTTTAGGAGAGACCAAATTAATCTACTGTTCTGGCATTTTCACAGTTAAGATTAGGTAGCAAATTTTGAAGAAAAAAAAACAAAACAATAATAATATCTGAATCAACTTGCGCGCACCTCAACTGTTTCACTAGCTACCGGCTACCTCCCACAAGCACAAGTACGTGTTAACTTTGCCTACCAAGGCTTGAATTACATTTTATAGATTGTGAACTTGAATACTGCTATCCAGAGTCTTATACAGTTGATATTAGTAAGAATATTAAGCAACAATTAGGAAAACATATTATATCCGACTTATAATTCCGATACATGTCCTCTCTGTTGTGCAATCTATATCAAAACTGATTAGGGAAAACCAGCTAAGGGAACACCCAGTCCCCCCAAAAAAGGAAGGGAGAAAGAGAAAAAGGAAAACAAAAACAAGTTCACCCCCTCCAGGACACATTTACAGCTTCACAGGTCCCAGATTATTGTTTGGGCTTGAAAACTTACAAATCCACCCACAGAAAACTTGCACTCTCTGCTCCAGCCAATCTGAGGTAGCAGTAAGCTGTACCACTTCAATAGGATCTTCAAGACAAAAATAGATAAAATGAAGTTGTACCCTGCAAATTAGAAGGAGAAATTGCTGCTGCTCGAGCCCCAGTAGCCAAAAAACATCGTCCGTACCAACCACAGAGGGAGCATGTTTCCAGGAGAAAACTAATAGAGCAAAGTAGCTCATGGTTTGATAATATGATCACGTCACAATCTGAAATACCTTGCTCATTTGCGTCCCTGAGAGACTACTTCCTTCTGTTTTGTGAGAGTATCCTGGAACTCCAAGCGTTTAGCTGACCTGAGATCAACTACACTGGGAGGCATTGGTTGAAGGGATCCATGTAGCTTAACTAAATTAAAGAATTCCTCCTTTTGAAGACTTTTTTTCTCAACTAGTATATCAACAACTGCATCCATAAGGTTCCGGTTTCGCTCAAGGATCTGTACAGGCATTTCAGGATTACATTAATGAAAATCTGAGCAACATGCAGTTTCTTAACTAACTTTATCTTCTTCTTTTTCCACTTAGACCAGAGGGGCAGGGAATGAGTCTACTGATACCTCTTTTGCACGACCATAGCACTTATGTAAGATCCGTAGTGCCTCTGAGTCAATGTCCTAAAAAGCACAATGTATTTTGGAATTCAGGTGTCACGCAGAACACATCTATATGGAAAATACAGATGGAATGCAATACCAAAGAAGTGCAACCAAAAAGCAGAGACTGGAATTTTTTTTATTTTAGAAGCATATTTGAAACTCTAGCAACCGCATACAAATGAAGTATTCATACTTCTGGAAGGAGGAAACATATATTTTTGTTAAAATTTCCATTGCCTTTAAGCAATTGATCAATGGGGAAGGGAAAATAGTTAAATTACTAAAGTTGGGGGGGGGGGGGGGGGGTTAAATCTTAGCAAATGCGATCATGCAACCCAGAAGTTAGACAAACCATAATGTTTCTCAGAAAAACCTCCAAGAACAAGAGTCCGAGCCGCCGATCTAGCATTGTCTGCAGTCTCCGCCCATATGGTACTGAGCTGAAATATTTTAAATGTATAAGTGACTAATTATTGCCCCAGTGGACTTCCCGTGATGGCTACATTTCTTATTAATCTTTAAGACACCAACAAAAGCAACACTGGATCTTTTTGAACTATTTAAGTGCTACGTGACAACAACCACCCAGTAAAATCCTAAAAGTAAGGGGTCTGGGGAGGGTAGTGTGTACACAGACCTTACCCTACCCCAAAGAGGGCAGATAAGCTGTTGAAAAATGATGCAAAAATAAAATTTAAGTTTCTGTATATCTTACCTGGTCCTTTCCATACCACAGCTCATCAGCAGCACGTGGTGCTAGCTGAACAGTGATGTGATCCAAGAGTGACTGTCGGCTGCATTAAAATGAATTTTAAAAGTTAAAGATGACTACACTCAGGAATTTTCTACTTCTGAGGTGCAGTCGCGCCAATGCAGTAGGCAGTCGCCTCTTCCAAATTGCCATGGGAAGCAAGACCAACAGACAATGAGGTATTTCAAAAACAAATACTTCATGTCTTTGGTGTCTACAGATATGTTTCTTCACTTCACATAAGGCAATACATGATTAGAGATTTGAAATACTCACTTCTTAGTTCCATTACATACATATCTTGTTGCATTTGATTTTCAATTTTAAGTTTTGAGAGAAGAAATCAGAAAGATAAGTGCAATATGAAGGGGATAGAAATCGTGCCTCAGCATTCCTTCCTTAAATTTGACATGATCCATTTTCATCCGCACATAACCAAGCTCCCTGCCAGCCCTTGGAGCAATAGTGACCTTCTCAAAAAGAAACATTACAAAAAACAGCCGTCATAAAAGGCACTTTGAGGAAAGTTCATACTGTAGACAGTAGCAATTGGCTCAATTAATCATCAATTATAACGATGATGATAACAGCTATTTTGATAGGTATGAAAATAAGAACTCAATGCACTTTGGAGGAAGAAGAAAAAGACAAGAGAAAGCTGTAGCTTCCAGCTCTAGCATTAACGAGCATGATTCTACTTTTCCGTATCTTGTCAAACAAAGAGCATGAGAAATCAGAATTCAGAAAGGAGGAGAAACATTGATTGCTCTATCATCAAATATTTCCTAACTGACCCAAGTTTATCTATACCAGCAGTCAGTTCACTTCAAAGCCCCTTGCTAGCAACTAATATTCTATTACATGGGTACAGCTTCCTTTGTCTAATACATGGTTAAATTAGACAGAAATTTCTGCATAAAAGAAGAAAAAGCATGAGAAAATCAAAATTCAGGAAGGAGGACGAACATTGATTACTCTTTCTCCTAACTGACCCAAGTTTTGTTTGCCATCCATACCAGCAGTCGGTCCGCAACAAAGCTCGTTCAAAACAAGTCAATTTTCTACTATACGGATATCGCTTCTTTTCTTTATAACATGGTTAACTTAGATTGAGATTTTAGTTATCATCTAAACTGTAAAGCTCATATCCATACATATTGTATAGGGAACAAATATAATCAATTTTAACATTTGAACATGCGCAACTACTTCGTCAACTTTCAAACAGGTATCCACTATGTGCAAGATGTAGTCTCACCTCAACTTCGCTCTTCTCATGTTGACTAAACTTGCCGTGCAGGTATTCCGTCTTCCTTCTACTTATCCTAAATATAACACTAGAGCTAATTCTTGACAAGGTAATATAATGACATGATATTCCACCAACACTGAATAATTAGGAAGAAATGCCAGAATTCGTATTTCCAAGCAGTTAGCCAAAGATAGAAATCCATGCAGTACAACAGTTCTTTAGCCTTTGTCATAGATGTGATGCAAGCATCTAGAAAAATAAATGCATATTTGGGTACTATTGAAGAGTGAACCAAGACGAAAGCAAAGCAGAAGCACAGACATGATTGCCTAACTCAGTAAAGATACTTCACCCAATTATCATACCATAACAACAATAATGAGAAAGCAGAGAGTAAATTATCAAAAAAAGATATGAATAAAAAAGCAGACAGTAAAAAGCAATATAGAAGAGAGTAAGAGCATTACAAACTCAATATTTCTAAGATCTGGGAAGTTCACTGCCACGACAGCCATCGCTGCTTCATTAATAGCAACTTGCTTCCACATTTCAGGGCTCCTCTCCTTCCGGTCAAGCATTCCTCGTTCTTCAATTTGTGCAGCTTGTAACAAGTCATCAGTTGTAATCTGCTAAGTGCAAACTCTAAGGTTATACAAAGTTTACTGTCTCTGGTAGCAGAAGAGCACACCATGGAGAAGTGAAGTACAGGTTTGGACACCTGTTTTAGTTGAGGAGATACTTCGCAAAGTAGTGACATTAGAGATGGATGGTGACCAGAACTTCATCTTTGTCATGATAAAATCTAGAAGACAAATTCCAGCGTACAATATTTTTGGTCTCTATGATGATATTTAGAAAAATAACACGAGGCTCATTAACCAACATCAACCCATCCCCACTTCTTCGGCTGAAAAGGGCATCATATTGAAAGCAATAACGAAAAAGTTTCTCCCATGTTGCGTGCAATAAATAAGAGCTCAGCTTAGGAAGATCTCATGTTGTTTAAAGACTATGTCAAAAAGTCCATCTGTATGGTAAACAACAACTAGTATTGGCATATATTGCTTAACAAGGTTCTCTTTTTTACCTTATCAAAAAAACAAGGTTAGAGGAAAATTTGACTCACTCTGAAGCCCTAAATCTATTACCTCAGGTCTTCCATCACGCATCATATTAATAGCGGCAACCTCAACAATGTTGGCCAACTCTGCACCAACCATTCCATCAGTCATACTGGCAACAGCCATATAGTCCAAATCAGGAGCCATAGGCTTCTTACGAGCGTGCACCTAACCCAAGGAGATTCAATGTAAGAAAAACATGGAGTAAAACATATTATAAGCTTGCTAAGATGTTATAATTTATATATCCCCAAGAAAAGCACTTTAAGATGCGGTACACCCCCAAAATAATGGAACCTTTCAACAGACAATTACATATGTAACATGCACCTTAAGAATTTCAATTCGCCCAATAAGGCCAGGTTTTGGTATGTATATCTTCCGATCAAACCGCCCTGGTCGAACAAGTGCTGGGTCCAATATGTCTGGTCTATTTGTAGAAGCAATAGTGATGACTTCACCTTTGCCTTCAAAACCATCCAAGCACACAAGAAGCTGGAGAAAAAAGGAGAACCAAATCAATGTAGCCTGAAATCTCAACAAGATGAAGTGGAAGTTTCTCATAAGTGCTAAATGCCCTGGAAACCTGATTCAAAGTCGCATCACGTTCTTGTCCACCCGAACCCTTGATCAAACCACGTTCTCTGCCAACCGCATCCAACTCATCAATGAAGACCACTGATGGTGCCTGAGACAGACCACACAATAACGCTCATATCTTGTTAAGACTTTATAAATTATATATACAACCACCCTTAAGTAAAAGCAAAAATGACTTGACAAGATTTGGAAACAGCACTTATGAAGCAACCCACCCAGCAATTCTATCAATAAATTAACGACTCCTCAACGTCAAACTAGCTGGTTTTAGCAATATCAAAAGACAAAAGCAAGCAATCACTCAGAATAGGAGGGAAATGGTAGAGTCTTCATAAAAAGCAAAGGTGGAATAAGAGTAGCCAATTAGAACACCAAGCGCTTTTAAGGAAATGCCTCAAGAGGATGGGCATGGATAGTAGAGAAGATAGAAAAAGGACTTACATTCTCCCTTGCCTCTTGGTAGAGTGCTCGAACACGAGAAGCACCAACACCAACATATATCTCAACAAACTGAGATGCCGAAATGGAGAAGAAGTTCACCCCTGCCTCACCAGCCACAGCCTTTGCTAGCAAAGTCTTCCCCACCCCAGGTGGACCACAAAGCAGTATACCCCCTGAAAGCATTGCCCAATAGATATGTAACGATATAAGACAAGAATAAAGCAATACCAGGCTAATGTGCCAAACAAGGAATGGAAAAAAAAAAACTGAGGAATCATCAATGAAGTGAAACAGACAGGTGCATAGTAAATCTTATGCCTCACAACATTGTCAATATTTGAGAAGTGAGATAATGCAGGCAAGAACGGGAAAAAGGAAGAAGACAATTGCAGGGAAATAGAATATATATATATAAATTGATGTAATGAATGACAACAAGAATCAGTAAACGGAAACTTTGAGGGGAGAGAGACAGACAGACAGAAAAGAGGTTCTCTTAGTTAAAGTTACATTGATGTAATGAATGACAAGGAAACTTTGAGGGGAGAGAGAGAGACAGACAGATAAGAGGTTCTCTTAGTTAAAGTTACAGAAGCAGATATCAAACTTATTAATGTTATATTGAAGTCAGAGTGAGTTCTATTCTTGCATGCGATAGAATTATGTTAAAACACGGAGTAGTAAAATGCAGGTAGATGTAAAAACCCAGAGAAATATCTAGGAGAAACTTTACTAAAGCAAGAATCTCTTGTTACAAAGTAAAGGCGAGCAAATACATTTTGCACTATAGATGTTACTCATAGAGATATGGATGTAGAAGTGCCCACTGCCAAAGGACAGAACTTAGTAAACCCCCAATTCCATGATAAAGAAAGAGCCATAGGTGACCTAGCTAGCGGTGGACTAAAGAACCTTGGATCCGCTAACGCTGCAATTTCACAGTGGAAGAAGCCTATAGCTTTATGTCTATTGTATCCACGTAAACACACGATTCCATAAGGAAATGACAGTAAATTACAGAAATACACACTAGTACCCAGAACAAATAACTAACAAGTCTAGAGCAATTGAAGCGGTATATTCCTGCTGATCTGAAATAGAAAGAAAAGGACTTCCTATTTACAGAAATTATACGTCAAACAACAAACTCAAATAGGAACCACATTCAAGAAGACCCCCCAAAAATCAATATGTTCATATATCTGACCTGGTATTTTGACTCCTCGCCTGCGATACATCTCCCCATGGGTGAAGAACTTAACAATTTCCTCAAGCTCCTCCCTGATTTTCCCAAGCCCAGCAACATCAGAGAACTTAACATCCACACCTCTCTCTAAATACTGGGGAAGTTTCTTATTACGTGCTCTTCGGACACGAGCACCTGACCTCATGAATTGCATAGCCATCTTCATATAAGGATTTTCCTCCCCTTTTTTTCCTTCCTCGTCGTCGTCATCATCAACACCCTCAAGCCCTTCCATTTCCCTCTCCAATTCCCTCATCTTCTTTTTCTCATCAGCTTCTGCTTTCTCTATCTTCAACCTATCCTCATAATCCTTTTTCTGCCTCCTATAACTAAGCACGACAGTTCTATAAAATATGTAGAAAAATACCAATCCAAGAGCAGTGGCAACATTCGAATCACTAGCTAAGGTTTCCCACATTCTTGCCATATCCTGAGAACTTCTACTTGCTTGACGCAACGACTCCTCATACCTCATTCTCTTCAACTCCCTCTTTCTTTTCCTCTCTTCCACTTTCTTCTGCGTTTTCATTGCCTTCTCCATCCTCTCCCTCTCCACCCTCATCTTTGCTAACTCCTGGTTTTGCCTCCTCTTAAGTTCTTCTCTCACCCTCTTCAGCTCCAACGCCTTTTTTGACTGTGGCTTGGCCTTCACAAAAGAAAGCATCCAAGCTGGAATATTTGACAAGAACCCCAAATAAGGTGAAGGCAGCTCAGGTTTTTTCAGTGGTGGAGTATAGGCATTCATACAAAGTCCATCAATTTTCAGGTCATCCCATTCAGACCAAAATCTTGGATCACTCTCAACAGAAGGTAACACAATTCTAACAACCTTAGAATCCTCTAAAACAGCTAAAACTACCTCGGGCCGTTGCTTTAACTCTACATTAGGTGGTTTAATTATATGCTTAAGTTTCCCTTCCCTTTTCAAATCCAATATTTCTGTATAAGGCAGCCTATTGCTCACAGTTGGAAGGCCCTGTGACCATTTTTTCAACTCTTGTGGCGTTAAAGCTTCAGTCTTTTTCGTCGAACGTCTCTTTTCGGAGACTTTTGCTGCATTTGCGGGTCTTACAAGTGAAGTTGAAAGTACAGTGAGTGTAACTGAAAGATTAAGTAAACCCAGTTGATTAAACCTAAGTTTCTTGTCTTCTTCGGTTGTGGGACTGTCAGAACTGCATGAAATGATTAACGGGGTTCTATTTTTTCGACAGTGGGGTTTGTTAAATTGGGGAAAGGAAGGAAAAAATTGAGAATTTAGAACGCAATTACAGGCCATGTGATTAAAAAGAGAATTTTGAATAGAGAGTTGAGGATGATTACATTGTTGAGCGAAGCAAGAGAAAGGCCTTAGGTAACTTGAATTTGGAATTGAGAAACCTCTTAGGCATTTTATCAAACAGCCTCAGGATGATAATTTTCGCTGCAAAAAAGCATAAATAATGCAGGCAGATGTTTATGAATGAAGAGGAGAGAGGAAGAAGACACTGAGCAGATATGGTGGCGGGTCGCCTGCATATAGGACCAATGAAGTTGCCAAGACATTTTCTTTTGGGCTCTACTGACGGCCCAATAATGGAGGCCCACTCCACCCCTTTCCAGTTTGGAATTTTGATAACTATTGTACAACACTTATCTATCTATCTATATCTATATTATATTAAAAATACGAAGGGTCTTAACGAAATGTCGTTCGCCTTTTTTACCCTCAAAAAATAGATTCCACCTCAGACAAAATTATCATTTAAACTTTTCCCTAATGTTTAGTAGTTCTAAATCAATGAAATTTTGTACATTAAATTCTTCCTTATTTAAAATTAAAAATAGGTCAAAAATACTAATATTATATGGACTCAAAGAATAATCTATTTTTAGGTCTAATATTCTCGCTATGCTTCTATGCTTTTATAGCGAGAGACTTTTGCCTCAAGAAAACTCTATTTACATAAACCTAAGATTCTAAAATTTCATGACTTTAGACTAGAGTAAGTGAACAAATATCTTCCCTGGTTAAAGTTGTACAGGTATTGATTATTCCTTTGGTTAGTTTTGTTATAATCCAAGATCCGTTTTTAAAATTGGAGAGAGGAAGTTTGTATATTTTATACAAGTTATTTTGTCCTAATTTGATAATTCTTTTGGTGCAGGAATTGATTGGATGACTGCTGGTATTCGGCAAATTAGGTTTGAAGCACTTGTACCAAAATAAAAGGGCTCTCAATTCGCAAAAGGAACTTAAAAGAGGGAAGGGATCACAGAAAACAACCTTGTGAAAATATTTCAGACCAGATTGTTTGAAAGAAATTTCAATCACTCAACAATTTAATGTTGACCATCTGTATTTGTAACGACCCGACTTGTCGTTTTAAGAATTTACGCCCCGTTCAGTGACTTAAGGTCTCGAGCAGCTTCGCAATATATATTATGACACGCGGGTGTGGTCGAGTTTGAATTACTGAAGATTCAGAATTAAATTAAAAGAACAATCCTTATTTAGAAGCTTGAATGAAGAAAAACTTGACCGGATATTGACTTATGTGTAAACGACCTCAGAATTTAATTCTGATGATTCCAATAGCTCTGTATGGTAATTTTGGACTTAGGAGCATGTCCGAAAAATTATTTGGAGGTCCGTAGTGAAATTAGGCTTGAAATGCCGAAAGTTAAATTTTTGAAAAGTTTGACCGGGGGTTGACTTTTTGATATTGAGGTCGGAATTCGATTCTGAAAATTGAAATAGCTTCGTTATGTCATTTATGACTTGTGTGCAAAATTTGAAGTTATTCCGGATTGATTTGATGTATTTCGGCACAAGATATAAGATTTGAAAGTTTAAAGTTTATTAGATTTGAATCGAGGTGTGATTCATGATTTTAGCATTGTTTGATGTGATTCGAGACTTCGACTAAGTTCGTATGATGTTTTAGGACTTGTTGGTATATTTGGTTGAGATCCCGAGGAGCTCGGGTGAGTTTCAGGGTAGTTTCGGACCATTTTTAGGTCATTTTTAATTGCTGGTTTCTGCCTACAAAAGTGTGCATCGCGATCGCAAACTTTTGGTCGCGTTCACGAAGAGCAAACAACAGTTTGGGGCCTTGTGAATTGCGAAAGCTCTTTCGCGATCGCGTAGAACAAATCTCGGTTGCACTGACCCGACTTTGAAAGTTTATATATCGCAATCTATAAGGGATTTTGTAACGACCCAACCGGTCGTTTTGACTTTTAGAACCCCGTTCCCCTAAATAAAACTTTCTGTATGTGCTTTAAATGATTTATGACTTCTGGAGATGGTTGGTTCGGGATTTGGAAGTGTTTGGGTTGAAATCGGAACACTTGGTTCCTTAAGTTGGCTTTAAAATGCCAAGTTTGACTTTGGTCAAATTTTTGAGCAAACGGACTCGGATAAGTATTTTGACAGTTTCGGTAGGTCCGTATCGTGATTTGGGACTTGGGCGTATGCCCGAAATCAAATTCCGAGGTCCCTAACCCGAGATATAAAATTTTGATGAAATAATTAAAAAGAATTTAAGTTCAAATAGTGACCGGATATTGAATTATATACAAACGACCCCGGAATAGAATTTTGATGATTCCAACAGCGCCGTATTGTTATTTTGGACTTAGGAGCGTGATCGAAATTTTATTTGGAAGTCCGTAGTGAAATTGGGTTTGAAATGGCTAAAATAAGAATTTAAGTTTGAAAGTTTGACCGGGGAGTTGACTTTTTGATACCGGAGTCGGAATACAGCTCTGAAAATTTTTATAGCTCCGTTTATGTCATTTATGACTTGTGTGCAAAATTTGAGGTCAATCGGAGTTGATTTGATAGGTTTCGACATCGAATGTAGAAGTTGGAAATTTTAAGTTTCATTAAGCTTGAATTGGAGCATAATTCGTGATTTTAGCGTCATTTTATGTGATTTGAAGTTTCAAATAAGTTCGTATGATGTTGTAGAACTTGTTGGTATATTTGGTTGAGGTCCCGAGGGCCTCGGGTGGATTCCGGTTGGTTAACGGATCGAATTTGGAATTTGAAGAAGAGTTGAGGCAGCTAATATCTGGTGTGATCGCGGGTGCGAAGCCGCGAATGCGAAAAATCCATCGCGGGTGCGAAAAATCCATCGCGGGTGCGAAGCCGTGGATGCGCAAAATCCATCGCGGGTGCGAAGCTGCGGATGCGAAAAATTCATCGCGGGTGCGAAGCCGCAGGTGCGAAAAATTCATCGCGGGTGCGAAGCCGCGGATGCTAAAATTTTTCCGCGGGCGCAATGATCGTTGGGCAGTGAGTGTTTAAAGCGGGGATTTGAGCATTTTTGCTCATTTCTTCATTCTTGGACGATCTTGGAAGCTTCTTGAGAGGAGCATTCACCTAGCAACTTGGAGGTAAGTTAATTCCCACCTATTGCAAGTTAAATACATGGTTTATATATGGATTTAGACATGAAAATTTGTAAAAATTTGAAATTTTGAAGGAAAACCTAGAAAATTGGTATTTTTGATTTTTCACCATGAAAATGGTTATGGAATTGGATGAAAATTTTATATTTGAGTTCTTGAGATTATGGGTAACGATTTCCTCCGGAAATTTCCGAAATCCGGGTGCGTGGGCCCGAGATGAATTTTAGAAATTTTACCATTTTGGATAGGGTAATTTATTTAATAGATAAATTTCAAATTTTTGAACGTGTATTAATTATTTTATATAACTTTTGAATAGTTTCGAATTTTTCTGCATCGAATCAAAAATTTTACGCGACGCGATAATTGAAAAGTGGACTTTGAGACGAGGTAAGTTTATTGTCTAATCTTGTGAGGGGAAAATTACCCCATAGGGATTAAATTGAATAATTGTTGCTAATTGCGGGGGCTACGTACGCACGAGGTGACGAGAGTCCGTGCGTAGCTACTATAAATGCTAAAGTCCGGGTAGTTTAGGACTCAAAGCATGAATTACTTGTGTAAATTGTATTCCTTGATTAATTAATATTAATTGATATATATGAATATATTGTGAATTGTTAGATAAAGATATTAAAGGATGGAAATTTCATATGCTTGATTTTCTGTTTAAATCAATTAATTGTTAAAAGAAATTATTCTCCTCCCGAATTTATCTCATAATAAATATACTCTCCTTCCGGAGGTACATAAGAAAATGTCCTCCTTTCTTGTAGAGAGGGCCGAACGCCTCGGCAGGATAGATGCATCTATGGATCGCGCCGCACGTCCCTCGGCAGTGTACACGATACTCTGGATCGGGCCGTACGTCTTCGGCAGAAATCGTGCTTAATAATAATAATTACACAATACCTTAATAGTTTATTTCAGCTTGCGAAGCTAATTGATAAATTGAAAATCTTTGAAATTTAATGAATTATTATTCTTGTTTGTTAAGGAATTATTGTTATTCCTGTAAATGAGACGAATTGATAAATTAAAAAATTTATTTAAATTGAATTGCAGCTTGTAAAGTTATTTGATAAATTGGAAGTTTTATTGAAATTGCATGATTTAATTAATAAATTGGAAAATTATTGCATTTGAAGGATTCTTATTATTTCTGCTGGTTAAATAAATTATTGTTATATTCTGTGAATCATGCTGATTTAAATATTTTAGTTTTATTTTAATTATTATTATTGACCCATAGTGAGTGTCAAAGTCGGCTATCTCGTCTCTACCACTCTGAGATTAGGCGTGATACTTACTGGGTACACGTTGTTTTCGTACTCATATTGCACTTGCTGCACATTTTATTGTGCAGGTATAGCAGTCTTGTGGGCACAAAGGTGTGGTTAATAATTGTGGGGACATAGGTGAGCTGCATTATATATTATGATCCGCAGCTAACAGAGTCTCCTTCAGAGTTATTATATTCTTCCCGTCTAATTGGTATTCTAGACAGATGCTGTATTTTATTTTTAATTCCCTAGTAAATGCCCATGCACTTGTGACACCGGGTTTTGAGAATGGTTGTGAATTGTTTAGAAATTTAGCTGCAAAAATATTTATCATTTAATCTATGAGTTTTATCTCTACAGTTTTATTAAAGAAAATTTTTATTTCAAAAATAATAAAATAGGTAATTAAGTTAATTGATTATGGTTGGCTTGCCTGACAGTGGTGTCCGGCGCCATAACGGCCTTTTTGGATTTTGGGTCGTGACAACATGGTATCAGAGCACTAGGTTCACGTAGGTCTCACGAGTCATGAGCAAGTCTAGTAGAGTCTTGCGGATTGGTACAGAGACGTCTGTCCTTATCTTCGAGAGGCTACAAGGCTGTTAGGAATACTTCCCTTTTTGATTCCTCATCGTGCGATTCGATTCCTTTGATGCTTATGCCTACATTTCCTTCCTATTCAATATTATGCGACGTGAAGCGCATGTTATAAATTGGGGATCAAGGAAAATTTTAATGATACTACAGATGTAGTACATGATACTTCTCCTTGTGTAATTAATTGGGCTATTGTCATCGTCTTGCGAAAGGCCGCTCTGTCATTTCAAATTAAGTATCAGTACTACCTAAGGTTTTGAGATTTGGCATTGATTGTTATGATGATTCGTGCGTTGTTATCGCATAGTGTTTATGAAATGGAAAAAAAAAATGCCCGTCTATGTGTCAGGGCAGTAAACGACTTGAAAGAAATTTTTTCAGTACACGATTCAGAGGTTCCATGTTTTAATTCCAACGGAGAAAAGGCAATCGGACTATGAATATTCAGGTTTGGGGTTGATGGAGTAACGAAGCTTGATATTTTCGAGTGTGATAGAGTTCTCAATTTTGATGTGGTGTCATCGCCTTGTAAAATGCGTTAAGGTTCGCCGGTGTTATGGTATTCTTCAACTTGCCTTCACGACGGGGTGTTAGGAATTAGTATAGGGGAAGCAGTCATTAGAGATCACGGTATGCAGTAATTCAGGATCGAAGCAGCGTTTCTAGTATTGATGTCTCGAGAAGGATGATAGTCAGAAAGGTTTAAGCTGGTAACGAGCTATTGGTTCAAGTGCTACAGAGATGGATTTTGAGTTAAGGCAACAACTGGGCAGCGAAAGATGAGGAAGGACATGTGGAAGGTGCCTTGCAGTGGTTAGGTTCTGAAAAGGCCAAGTATAAGAAAACAGAAGCAGAGTAGTTGCTTAAAGGAGATGGTTGACCAAAGTGAGAGAGTGGCAAAGTAGCATATGGATTACGTGGTAGGATGATTACACGTCTTGAGGAACGTTTGGAGTGATTTGGGATGTAGAATGGACAATGACTAAGTCTACAGACTTAAGTTGTAATATTAGCTGCTATATTGAGGAAGATTGGATACAACATGAGGGAGTTGCTTGATATGAAGAAGGATACAACATGACTTTGGATTGGAAGGTATTGTCGCACCTCTAGTTGACGTCCATGAGGAGTGAACGGACTGGTGCAACTGGTGAATGAGCTCGGACTCAGGATGATCTACTGATTTCGTAGTATTTGCACCCAGTGCAACGGCGTTGGAATATACCGGCATGTAATTTCCACAGGTGGGTTATCTCCTATGAGCAGGTTAGCGGTCGCGTGGTGTTGACAAAGCTTCTGCAAAGAATTTTACTGGCTACCCGGTAAGAGATTTAATATGTAAATGTGAATAGTAGTTTAGAGTGTTTATTAAAGGTTAATAGAAGGATTCTGAGAAATTTGGCGAGTTGCGTGTGCAGGATCATGTCAACGATGAAGAAAGAATCTCGGTGGATTCCAGAATTTTGTAATTGTAGCTTCAAGCTAAGTGGGAGAGCCCCACCGTCTATGATTGGATTGCGTAGTGTCAACTTGTGCGGTTTCTGGTTATCAGTGTATTGGCAGGTCATTACGACTTAGGAAAGCATCGGTGGTAATTTGAGCAAAGGATTTGAGGAATGTGTGCCATATGGGCCTTATCGATTCATGTTCAAACTTTGGGAAGACTCAGAGTTTATGCTTCGTGTAGATGTAATGCACAGGGAAAGTGAGATAGTCGGGTGTTTCCTTGAGAAAGTGTCCATGTGCTAGCAGGGCCTTGGAATTGATCATGTTTGGGAACAAGTCAGAGCAAGTGACTCTTAATAACGGTCCTAGTGGATTTAACAATTTAAAGTGTGGTGTCTAAGGATCTCGAGTCTATAGTATGGTTGAGTATCGAGCTTTTGCAGCAGATTATGAAACGGGGATTGGAGTACTCTACGTTATCTTCAGGTTGTGGTATAGAATTAGGGAAACATAAGGAAATAACTTCGGTTTTATAAAAGAAGTATCAGAATGGGTGTACCTATTAAAGATGTGAAAGTGCGCACAGGGAGGGATATGAGATAATTAGTGGGTTTTGAAACAGCGCGGTCTCGTGAAATAAGGTCACTCGGGATGAGTACGGATTTGAGTTCATAATGTAATGAATTGAGCTATTATTATTTCTAAGGTAAGTTGAAAATAAATTAAGAATAGACGGGTCGGCTAATAATGGTTGAATCAGCATAATGGTGGCAATGATCAGTTCCTTCAGCGCATTGAATTATGCGTGTGATTTATGGCGGTACGTGCGAGGCTTGACGACCGCCGTAATTGATTTTATTTGGAGGAATTCAAGTATTATGATATGTTATGTGTAGAGGAATCCCAGAAGAGTTATGGTGGTTTAGACCACTACTTGAGGCCGGTATTTTCTATGGATATAGGAATTCAGTCACGTGTTGCAATGGTTCTCTTGAAATGAGTTAAGAAGAAGGTTTCTATATGATGAAGTGTTTACCCTATTAGTGGTTCGGGAGTTATGATGGAATTCTTGTACTCCTGCGCATTGGCGTGGTTAAGTGCACTAAGTAGCATGGGATTCGAAAGTTGAGGATTTAAGATTTCGGTTCGGTGTTGACAAGGATGTCATGAGCTCGGATGAGCAGGGAAGGGATTTAGATGTTTAAAGTAATATGGTATTGTTTTTGGCATCATCTAAGGTCGATGTCAGGTGTAAGAGACCTTGTGTATTGATTTGTGGATTCTTGATATGCTTTACAACATTAGTATAACCGGTAGCATGTATGTGCAGACTTGTTACCTGGTGCGAAAGGTCGTGGGAGCGTGTCTCACGGAAAGATTGTGTAAGAGTGACATGTAGTCACTTGATTGAGTGAAGATTGAAACCAAGTATGAAGATTGTGGTAATATCGCTGATTTGAGAATTTATGCCTGGAGGGCGCTCAGTTCACTTGGTTGTGGACTGTGGAAGTTTGTTCCGATTATGATGGCTATTCTTGTGTGTTATGGGAAAAAGGAATATGGATCCTTGAAAGATTATTAGCCTAGTACGGTGCGATCAGAATCGGCTTGAGGTCTGTGGATAGATTTGAATATGAATATGGACTCTATATCAGACCGGATGTGTTCATTTCAGTATAAAAAGCTCCCTATATAGGAGTATTCCGACGTTGGATGTCGTTTCGTCGTCGATTATTTCATGTAATACTATAATGTGTTATGTGAGTTATGAAACGGCTTGATAAAATTCTTATGTGTTGAGGCTCCGCGTAGAGATGGTATTATGTGAGCAGGATGGCTCTCGAGATTCAGATCATATATCGCACCTTAGTTGTGCTTGAGTTTTGTAGCGTATGGCGTTGTCGGTCCTTCCAAGGATGGTATTATGCACTTAGCGTGCTTGTGTCCGATGTTCGGATATTTTGTAAGTAATGAGCATTCTAGCTTTGTAAGTATTTTTTTTCTTTATATAGATTCTTTTTGTGCGGATCGGGTTGCACGCCGCAACAGTGTGATGTTGAGTACAGTTCCCTATATTCTATTTTGTGTGTTTTGTGTCCCATTTTCTGAGGAAGGTTCATGACACTTTTTCAGTTGTTTAATTAGTCACGTGGGTTGAGAAATCCTTTCCATAGTCTATTTTCCTTATGTATCGCAATTGAGTCCGTAGCTTATTAGCTCATTGTGGCACCATATGAGACTTTTTGTCATGTCTGAGGTGACTTATTGCCTAAGCAGCTTATACTAAGTGAGACGAGGTTATTGAATCCAGGATCAGTACGATCAGATTATATGAAGTATAATAAAGAGAAAATACCATTATTTGATCCATAATGAGGCAATGGTTCTTGTCAGAATGAGAAACTCAATAATTTGTTGATTCAGTAGTTGTTTATGAATTTCTACACATTTCTTCCATCGTGGAAGCAGTTCAAGAGTGGGAACAGGAATTATAGGTATCATGAGGTATGTTGTGAATATCAGATTCGTGGAATTTTGGCTATTGTTATCGGAGGATATTATTATAGTCATGTGAATAATGCAGTGCATGGTCTAAATTCAATAAAGGTATGCAATCATGTATTGGTGCATCGTGTAGTGATTGATACGACATTCATAGATTGGAAACATGCATGGTGAAGAATTCTGGATGTTAGAATTGGGCTCTAAGGCTTATTTACCTAAATAAAGGGGAGAATCTTCAGATTTGCTCGAGCTAATGTCCTCAATTGGGTGTGGTAGCATGGGTAGGTGCTCGAAGTGTTAAACTGTGATTTTGGACAACTCCGGAACAGTCCTTAGCACGTTCGAGGACGAATGTATATTTAAGTGGGAGAGAATGTAACGACCCAACCGGTCGTTTTGACTTTTAGAACCCCGTTCCCCTAAATAAAACTTCTTGTATGTGCTTTAAATAATTTATGACTTCTGGGGATGGTTGGTTCGGGATTTGGAAGTGTTTGGGTTGAAATCGGAACACTTGGTTCCTTAAGTTGGCTTTAAAAGGCCAAGTTTGACTTTGGTCAATTTTTTGGGCAAACAGACTCAGATCAGTATTTTGACAGTTTCGGTAGGTCCGTATCGTGATTTGGGACTTGGGCGTATGCCCGGAATCAAATTCCGAGGTCCCTAGCCCGAGATATGGAATTTTGATGAAACAATTAAAAAGAGTTTAAGTTCAAATAGTGACCGGATATTGAATTATGTGCAAACGACCCCGGAATAGAATTTTGATGATTTCAACAGCTCCGTATGGTGATTTTGGACTTAGGAGCATGATCGGAATTTTATTTGAAAGTCCGTAGTAAAATTGGGCTTGAAATGGCTAAAACAAGAATTTAAGCTTGAAAGTTTGACCGGGGAGTTGACTTTTTGATAGCGGAGTCATAATACAGTTCTGAAATTTTTTATAGCTCCGTTATGTCATTTATGACTTGTGTGCAAAATTTAAGGTCAATCGAAATTGATTTGATAGGTTTCGACATCGAATGTATAAGTTGGAAATTTTAAGTTTCATTAAGCTTGAATTGGAGCATAATTCGTGGTTTAACGTCATTTTATGTGATTTGAAGTTCCAAATAAGTTCGTATAATGTTGTAGGACTTGTTGGTATATTTGGTTGAGGTCCCGAGGGCCTCGGGTGGATTCTGGGTGGTTAACGGATCGAATTTGGAATTTGAAGAAGAGTTGAGGCAGCTGATATCTGGTGTGATCGCGGGTGCGAAAAATCCATCGCGGGTGCGAAGCCGCGGATGCGAAAATTCGATCGCGGGAGCGAAGCCGCGGATGCAAAAAATTCATCGCGGGTGCGAATTCGCGGATGCAAAAAATTTATCGCGGGTGCGAAGTCGCAGGTGCAAAAAATTCATCGCGGATGCGAAAAGTTTTGCGCGGGTGCGATGATCGCTGGGCAGTAAGTGTTTAAAGCGGGGATTTGAACATTTTTGCTCATTTCTTCATTCTTGGACGATCTTGGGAGCTTCTTGAGAGGAACATTCACCTAACAACTTGGAGTTAAGTTAATTCCCACCTATTGCAAGTTAAATACATGGTTTATATATGGATTTAGACATAAAAATTTGTAGAAATTTGGAGTTTTGAAGGAAAACTTCAAAAATTAGTATTTTTGATTTTTCACCACGAAAATGGTTATGGAATTGGACGAAAATTTTATATTTGAGTTCTTGAGATTATGGGTAACGATTTCCTCCGGAAATTTCCGAAATTCGGGCGCGTGGGCCCGAGATAAATTTTAGGAATTTTACTATTTTGGATAGGGTAATTTATTTAATAGATAAATTTTGAATTTTTGAACGTGTATTAATTATTTTATATAACTTTTGGATAGTTTCGAATTTTTCTGCATCGAATCAAAAATTTTACGCGACGCGATAATTGGAAAGTAGACTTTGAGACGAGGTAAGTCTCTTGTCTAATCTTGTGAGGGGGAAATTATCCCATAGGGATTAAATTGAATAATTGTTGCTAATTGCGGGGGCTACGTACGCACGAGGTGACGAGAGTCCGTGCGTAGCTACTATAAATGCTAAAGTCCGGGTAGTATAGGATTCAAAGCATGAATTACTTGTGTAATTGTATTCCTTGATTAATCAATATTAATTGATATATATGAATATATTGTGAATTGTTAGATAAAGATGTTAAAGGATGAAAATTTCATATGCTTGATTTTCTGTTTAAATCAATTAATTATTAAAAAATATTGTTCTCCTCCCGAATTTATCTCATAATAAATATACTCTCCTTCCGGAGGTACATAAGAAAATGTCCTCCTTTCTTGTGGAGCGGGCCGAATTACCCCTTAAGCATTGAGTCTTATGTGCCATTTGTGTAATGTGAAAAGCCGTGTACGCGAGGTGACGAGTACGTATTCGGGCTTATACATGCAAAATTTATTGAATTAAAGTTTTAGGCATTATTGTGTAGTAAATTGAGAAATTATGAAAAATTATTAAATCATCTGTTTGCCATGCCTAAATACTTATTGTTGAATTTGTTTTTATATGATAATTTGATGTGATTGTTACTTGAAATATTTACGAAATTTCGTGAGTATTGTTGGTTTAATATTTCTTGGAAATTAAAGTCCAATATGAATTTTCTTATGCAAATAATTAATTTAAGCGAGCTTAAGAATAAGTGTTAATATAATTATCTAAATTTACATTAATGAAGGTTTTGCTTTATGCTGAGTAATTTCTATCTCTATTGATTGTTTTTAGGTGTTATATACATTGTGTGGAGCCCTGGGCTATTTGTTGTGAAATTAATTGATTTTCGTTATATCTTTGAAATTTGATTGTGGCCATTGGGCAAATTGTGACATGAATTGATTTTATAATATTGCCATATTAATTTTCCGTGTAAATTATTATGTTGTGTGAGTTATTAATTTGGGGAGATAAGGGTGGCATTTCACCGTTGATATTATGTGGGTATAATGGTGGCATTTCACTGTTGTCGTGTTTGTTGGAATATTGTCTGGGTGGAGCGATAAGGGTGGCAATAGGAGCGATAAGGGTGGCTATTGATATTGTCTGGGCGGAGCGATAAGGGTGGCTATAGGAGTGATAAGGGTGGCAATAGGAGCGATAAGAGTGGCTATTATCAGGGACGATATGTGATGATGTGGGGTTGTGGTGTTGATAATTTTCATGTGATGTTGTGATTTGCTTTTGTTTATTTTTATACCTTGTGTAATTTGTCTTGTTGTTGGTAAATTGATAACAATCCGATTTATGTTAAAATTGGGAGCATGTGGCCATTGCCAGGCGGATTATAAAATGAAATATGGGCATGAGGTGTCATGAGTAAATAATGAGGATATTTTGCACGTGAATTGTCTGTGCAGCTGTGATATAAAATGTGGGCACAAGGTGTTGTGATGAAATGATAATGATAATTGGCACGTGAATTGTCCGTGCAGTTGTAATATGAAATGAGGACACTAGGTGCCGGAAAAATATGATGATTTAATTATGGGCATGAGGTACCGTGAAAATGGGCTGAGACCCGTATTTTTATGATTATGAAATGAGGTGTCACATGGTGACTTTTTAATTGAAAGAATTATATTAAAAATATTTATTTGGAACGATTTTTATTCAAAAAGAACTATATGAAAGAATTGTATTTGAAAGTTATTTATTTGAGGAAATTATATTTGAAAAGATTTATTGAAAGAATTATATTTGAAAAATAATTATTTGAGAAAACTACATTTAAAAGAGAGTTATTTGGAAGAATTATATGTGACAGATATTTATTTGAAAAAACTTGAATTAATTAGGCGTACATGTATTTATTAATTATTGAGTGATATTTATGGTATTCTTGTTGTCTTGCTGCGCATACCATTGGTTGTTTTATCCCGCCCTTATTGTTATTTGTTTCCTATTATTTTATATATTATATTGCACAGGTTATTAGACTAGTGAGTGTCTTGACTGTACCTCGTCTCTACTCCATTGAGGTTAGTCTTGATACTTACTGGGTACCGACCGTGGCGTACTCATACTACACTTCTGCACATTTTTGTGCAGAGCCAGGTATTGAAGATAACGGACTTGAGCAGAGTTAAAGCGGGATCGTAAGTATTCAAGGTAGAGCTACTTGGTTGTCGCAGTCCCTTGGAGTCTTTTCATTTCATTGTACTGTTAACTTGTAATCAAACAGTATTGTATATTCGGTCCTCGTGATCATTCTATGTCTTCAGTTAGAGTTCGTGACTCAGTACTACCAGTCTTGGGAGGTTGTATATTCATATTTATTCCGATGTTAGTTTTGGTTACTTATTTAATAAAATGGCTTCAAAAGGTAATACAAATCGGGTTACCTAGTATTAGAGATTATGTGCCATCACGACGCCTGTGATGGGATTTTGGGTCGTGACAGTATCCAGTGGTCCATAGTGTAATGTCTTCCATCAAGATTACATGGATAATAAGAATGCCAATAGCCGCAACAGTTATTGCATCCAAGCCGCTTAGGTTTTTTTAAGTTGACGTTTCCTGTTTTTTATATATTTTTTGTACCTAACATGTTTTTTTATATGGATTAATATTTATTTTTTGGTATAATTCTTTGGTTTTTTACTATTTTATTATAAAAGTATGGAATCAAAAGTGTCTAAAATATTCTTATAATATTTGATCTGACATTTTTACCTTTTAGTATGACTATATTCCTTTAACATAATTATTGTACAATAATATAAATAGAAATTGCAATAAAAAACAATAATAATAACAATAACAGCCACAACAACAACAACAACAACAACAACAACAACAACAATAATAATAATAATAATAATAATAATAATAACAACAACAACAACAACAACAACAACAACTATAACCTATATTATATTAAAAGTACGAATGCCCTTAACGAAATGTAGTTCGCCTTTTTTACTCTTTAAAAATTAATTTCACACTAGACAAAATAGTCTATTAATTATTTTCCTAATATTTAAGAATATAAATATTTAATTATTTTTCTAATATTTAAAATTTCTAAATCAACTAAATTTTTTTATATTAAATCTTCCTTGTTTGCACTATGCAATATAATAAATTTATAACAAAAATAACAAGGAAAATCACATTACTATATCAATTTATGAAAACTTTATGGTACATGTTAGGAATGTAGTGATAATATTGCTTGTTTTCAAGTTTCTCTAGATGTCTAACCTTTTAAACTAATTAAAAGAGGAATTCTCTATCTCCCTATACGATGACGCTATCTTCTTCAATTTTTTTACTATTTGTTTTTCCTCATTAGAATTAACTTATTATTTTAGACTAAATCCGATTATAAACAATAAATATATTAGCATAAATATACATTCCCCATTGGATATGCCATCAATATTTTATAATTTAAATTTTGGAGTTACAATTAATTTTTTCAATTTAGAATGAGACAATAAGTTGAATTTTGAATTCAACTATGATTTTTTCACGTTCTCTCCTAAATTTAATGAGGTTTCTTAAATTTTATGACTTTTCCAATTAATAAATAAATTTTTATTTCATTATACGATGCGTGCATGGGTTGCTTATGAGAATATTTGCTTCTTTCAAGTTTTTTCGTAGTTATTTGAATTTTTTAAATAATAAAAAGAGCTTTTTTTCCGTGTAGATGAAAGACGTCAGAATATATATTATCCTTTTAAAAATCGATTTCATATTAGATAAAATTATAATTTTATTATTTTTCTAATATTAAGAACTTAGAAATCAACTTAAACTTTTAATTTATTAAATTTTTTTTATTTAAACGATATAGAAACTTCTAATATTTAAGAATTTAAAATTAAACAAATTTTTACTTACATAAATTATTTTCTTATTTTAATTTTGTAACTAACTATATAAATTATTTTGTATTTAAAATAATGTCTTTTATTATTGTAAAACTTTTAAGTTTATTCCAACGGGCAAAGCCATGATACTTTTACTTATCAGTTTGACAACAAAAAAGGTTTAAAAAAAATAAAACTAACCGTTCTTTATCAATATTATAAATGTTTCAAGATAGAAAGAACAAAAAACGTAATTTTGG
Source organism: Nicotiana tabacum (assembly GCF_000715075.1). Classification (NCBI taxonomy): domain Eukaryota; kingdom Viridiplantae; phylum Streptophyta; class Magnoliopsida; order Solanales; family Solanaceae; genus Nicotiana; species Nicotiana tabacum. The sequence goes on along the minus strand of NC_134094.1, from coordinate 119,322,089 downwards.
GGGAAGTATCTCATTTCAAAATATCTTGTGGGATTGTGTTTACATTTCACGTTAAAATAGTAAATTAATTCTCTAAAAATAATTCCAAGTTGAATAAAGTTACGTTGTAGTAGTTTGTAAAACTTTACCTAATAGTTAGAAATTTAAAGACAACTAATGATACTAGAACTTATTAAATTTGAAAGTCAATCTGAATTTCTTCTCTTGAGTTTCTGGACATGTATGGTATTTCAAGTTCTTAGCTCTGTACAAAATATTAATAGAGTCTAAATCAAAGTCTAATTAAGATAAAACTAAAAATAAAGTTCTTGATCTTTTGTTTAGATGTTTCAACTTCTTTGAACATATTTTAGCTTTCTCAAGATCATCGAAAATAAACACAAAGATGTTAGGCTGATAAAAAAATCTTCCTTATTTCCTTATGGATTTTTATTGTCGTGAATTTGCCTCTAAATATAAAAAACATTAATCAATTTTTTTTTTTACACAATGCAATCTTACTTATCTTCTATGTACAATATAATTGCATATTTTTAGAAACACAAATAAGAACTGATTTAAAGAAAATATTCTATATGACTTCCAAGTATATCAAAGAAATGAACCGTCATTACTCCTTTATAAAAGTTGTTGTGAGTTTGCTCCTAAAAGATTCAGATATAATTTATTTTCTTTTATATAATTCTGTCTTATTTAAGCTTTAATTTACATTATGTTTTCATTTATTCGAAAGTATAAAAGAATTTCTCTTTAAAATGTGACATACATATCTTTCAACATTTAACTTTTAAATCTTATAATAACATAAAATACGATGCAATGTATGTGCATAAAGACTATAAATTATAGTTTAAAAAAATTCCAAGGCATTTAAATGTATATCTACTATCTATATTATTAGATAAATATGATGATGCAAGTAAAAAATTTTGATAGACTAAATTAATTATTTTCAATATAAAGGAATATTGTATTATCTAGATGTCGATTGCTATTACATATAATTCATTCGTATTCTATATTTTAACACTTTTTATTGATGGAGGCAAAAACATACGTGCAATGCACGTACATTAAAGCTAATACTATATTAAAAGCACGAAGCTCTTTAACAAAATATCGTTCGTCTTTTTACCTTTCGTAAGTATATTCTATTTTGGATAAAATTATAATTATTGTCACAACCCGGAATTCCCACCAACGGGACCGTGATGGCGCCTAACATTTCACTTGCTAGGCAAACCAACGTTAGAGAATCATTAAACCAATTCCTTATTTCCATTCAGTAAATAACAATAATTAACTAAGATGAAATATAATAAGTGCGGAATATTATAAAACTATATTAATTACTACCACCCGGATCTGGAGTCACAATTCATGAGTATTCTAGAATTTACTATAAGTAATAGTCTGAAAGAAATACAACTGTCTGAATGAAAGAAACAGTAGAACATAAAAGATAAACGGGGATTTCAAGGTCTGTGAACGCCGAAAGATCTACCTTGAGTCTCCGGACAGCGGACCAATAATAAAATCTCGATCAACCCGAGTCGGTATTAAAATCTACACAGAAAGTGCAGAGTGCAGTATCAGTACAACCGATCCCATGTACTGGTAAGTGTCGAGCCTAACCTCGACGAAGTAGTGACGAGGCTAAGGCAAGGCACCTACAAATCAACCTGTACAATTTAACAGTGTGTATACAAATAACAGAAATGAAGAACTAAACAGGAAATGTCGGAATGGGAATATACTGAGGGGAATACAAGATAAAGAACTACAACAAAATAATCACCGGAGCAATCAATATACCATGAATCAATAGGAATAGTGAGTACAATAAGGAAAAATGCACGGCCACCCTTCGTGCTTTTACTCTCAATCTCACCATAAAATCAATAAAAATGGCATGACATCACCCTTCGTGCATTAACTCTCATATCATGGCATAACATCACCCTTCGTGCTTTTACACTCACAATATGGCACGACATCACCCTTCGTGCATTAACTCTCATATCATGGCACGGCATCACCCTTCGTGCATTAACACTCTCCCTTACCATAATGCAATGTATAAATAACAACAGGGAGATAGATTAACAAGTATAAACCTTACTTCAACATTAACACTCTCCCTTACCATAATGCAATGCATAAATAATAACAGGGAGATAGATTAACAAGTATAAACCTTACTTCAACATTTGGTTCTACAATATAAATCTCAACTTTTAAATAAATACTCGATTACCAACAGAAAATCCGTAAATATGATAATGACGATTAATTTAACAACACTAGTATAAACGTGTAGCAATTAGGCATATGAAGAGACAATATAAGAAAACGGAAGAAACATAGAAAAATAGGTAAATTGGCGGCGCATAAGTACTCGTTACCTCACATATAAGCCGCTCACATGAATTTCACTTAGCAAATAATCTAAGGTTCCTAATTCCCTTAAGTCAGGGTTAGACACAACACTTGCCTTGCTCTGAAGGCCACTTAATTCTTAATCACAGTTTTTTTTTTTGGAATTCACCTCCAAACCACTCGTATCTATTCAAAAATGACTCAATAATATCAAATATTGCTAAATGAATCAATTATATTGCATAAATTTTCCAATTTTTCCTCCAAATAGTCAAAAAATCGACCTCGGGCCCGCTTGGTCAAAATCCGAGGTTCGAACCAAAATCCATTTACCTATTCACCTCGAGCCCGAATATATAATTAGTTTTGGAATCCGACCTCAAATTGAGGTCAAAATCCCCAAATTTTTGAAATCCCTTGTTTCTACCCTAACCCCTAATTCTACCATGAAAACTCTAGATTTTAGGTTGATAATTCATGAAATGTAATGGGTAATTGAAAGAAAATGGTTTAGAATCACTTACCAACACTTTGGGGAAGAAATGGTTCTTGAAAAATCACCTCACACCGTTTGATTTTTGAGAAAAATAAATTTTTGGCTAAATCCCGTGTTTGGATTCTGTTAAGTGCTGGCCAATAGTGTTCATCGCGATCGCGTGAACACTGCCACATTTGCGAAGAGCTGCCTCCTAAGGACTTACGCGATAGCGGGAGGTTTTACACGTTCGCGAAGGCTTAGCCCGCCTTGCCTTCGCGTTCGCGTGAAATGGCTCGTGTTCGCGTAGAGCTTCCCCAGCATAGCTAGAGCTCCGCGTTCGCGTTCGACCTGTTGCGTTCGCGTAGAGCAACTCCCCCCAATGCTTCGCGTTCGCGACCATGGTCTCGCGTTAGCGTAGAGTAAATCCCATCCCCCCCCCCCCCCCCCAAGCCCAGTTTCCCCTTCGCGGTCGCGAGAGTGACTACGCGATCGCGAAGCACAGTATTGCAAATATCAGATACAACAAAAATATCAGATTTTTCTAAGTTCAAAACATCCCGTGGCCTAAACCAAACATGCACACAAGTCTAAAAATATCATTCGAACTTGCTCTTGCGATCAAATCGCCAAAATAACACCTAGAACTACGAATTTAGCACCAAATCAAATAAAATTCTCAAAAACACTTTAAAATTTTTATTTTCTCAACTGGACGTCCGAATCACGTCAAATCAATTCCGTTTCTCACCCCGTTTCCTCCCCCACACTCCCAGAATACCAAAGTTTGAAACTGCCCACATCCTGCGCCTTATCTCCTACCCATCTAGTCTCCTGTACACAAGCTATATTAATCTTTCTTTTCTCGAGAATATTCGCTAACTCTACATATTTTTCAGTCAAAGTTTCTATGTTCCAAGACCCCACTCTCAGCCTAGTATCTCCCTTAGTCCTCTTACCCCCTTACTCCCCGCACCCCTTCCCCCGCGCTGACACCTTCGAGGACAAGACCTTACCCTACCATCGTTCACCAAAGCCACTATAATCTAGGAGTCACTACACAACACTATCCCAAAAATAAGCGACAGAAATAAAAGAATTACCGAAATATAATCTACCACTAAAGGTCGCAAAACTGGTGAAGAAATAAAATAAAGGAACTAACGGAAACTATAATCTACAACTAAAGGTCAGAAAATATATGAAATATATAAAATAGAAGGTTAATCTTCACACCTATGCATATTTAGAACATTTTAAAGATAACTACTGATAAACTCAAGATCACTTATAACTAATCATACTCAATTGCTTTAGACCTAGAACATAATTGTAGTATTACTAATAACATTTTCCATAAATTTTTCTTGTAGTAAACAATTGCATTATTAAAATAACCAAGTACATATATGATAAATAGCTTTTGATTGAAAGAACAATTCACATTAGTAAATGTAATTTCCAGAAGAAGAAGAAGAAATGAACTCTAAATAAAAGAGATGCTAACGAGATCAAAGTCACAAAATTTATTTACCTAAGCACTATTCTTTCGAACGTTGAGTGGAGTCCGGAACCAACATAATGCATTTTTGGACTCAAGGCACAAAAATAGATAGAAAAAAAGTTAATGACCAAAATACATATAGCGCCCTTTTAAAGGGCGCTATATTTGAATATGAAAAGACGGCCAGGTATAGCGCCATTTATTAAGGCGCTATACATATTTTGTGGGCCCACCAATAATTATTCTGCGCTTAACTGATATAACAATAATTTAAATGGGTATAGCACCCTTATTTAAGGCGCTATACCTCAAAATATTCGACCCCTCGGATTGGGCATTGCCTTATTTAAAAATGTTAAGGATTTTATAAAAATCCATTTAGAAAAATTCTCAAGTCTTGTTAAATTTTTCTTCGTTAAGTTATTTTGCATTTTGTCATAATGTCTGAAGAGCGAAGAATTAGGGTTTCATTATATTGTGTGTGTGGGGGAGGGAGGGGGAGGGTGAGGTTGTGGTGGCGAATAACTCAGTAAGCTATAGTTTATCTCCATAGTGTCATGTTAAATTCCACTTACAATGGAGTATGATAGATTAGTATCGTTATTATGTAAAAAAAAAATGAGTGAGAGCAAACGTTCGGTGAACCTTAAAGTAACAGGAAGATATCCGTATTCTGTCACTCCGCAAAGGGGTTGCTTGTTATGCTGAGTTTAACATCGAGGATGATGAAACTCTGAGTGATTTTTTATAATGACCCGGTCGGTCGTTTTGAGAATTAGAGCCCCGATCCCCTAATATCTACTTTCCCCATATTTTTTTTCTGCTTTTGGGATTTGCCGGAGTGTTTGGTTATGGAATTCGGGGAGTTATGAGACACTTAGTCCCTAGTTATGAGTTTAAGCCTTAGAGTTTGGACCGTAGTCGGAACTGTGTGAAGACGGATACGGAATAGAATTCCGTAGACTCCGTTAGCTCCGTTGAGTGATTTTGGGATTAGGAGCGCGTCCGGAATATATTTTGGAGGTCTGTAGTAGATTTAGACTTGAATTGGCGAAAGTTAGTTTTTCGGCGATTTCAGCCGATAGTGTCATTTGTGACCTGTGTGTAAAATTTAAGGTCATTCGGACTTGATTTGATGCGGTTTAGCGTCGTTTGTAGAATTTGGAAAATTTTAAATTCTTAGGCTTGAATCCGTGCTTAATTCATGATTTGGGTGTTGTTCGACGTGGTTTAAAGGCTCGACTAAGTTCGTAGGGTATTTTAGTAGTGGTTGGTATGTTTGGTTGAAATCCCGGGGGGCCTCGGGTGTATTTCAGACGCTTAACGGGAAGAAATTTGGACTTAGGAAAAATTTGGTGCCTTTGCTGGTTCTGGTGTTTCGCACCTGCAGAAAAGAGACCACAGGTGCGCGAGCCGCACACGCGAAGATGGAGGCGCAGATTCGAGAAGAGCTGGAGTTGGCTTGGGGTCGCAGGTGCGAGGAAGTTCCGCATATGCGATGCCTGCAAATGCTCAAGGCTGTTCGCAAATGCGCAAGATGCGCAGAAGCGGAAGGGATGTCCGCAGGCGCGCGCGTGCAAGTGCGGCCCTTTTATCGCAGGTGCGAAGGTAGAGGGGGGAAAGTGAATTGCGAAGATGCGCACGTTCTCCGCACAAGCGCACCCACAAGTGCGAGCCCAGGTTCCGCAGGTGCGAAAATACCTGTGCAGTGATTAAAACCGAAGGGCTTCACGATTTTTATCTTTTTTGGCTTTGCAAACTCGGGTTAGGGAAATTTTTGAGATAATTTTGAGGCATTTCTTGAGGTAAGTTCCTTGTGCTTATTTTTGGTCAATAATCTTGCCTTGCCATGTATTTTCCCATCTAGTTAATGTGTATTTAAGGTGGAAATTGGAAGTTGGAGGCTAGAGATTTGGAAGTTTGAATTATGGATTGGAGGACCATTTGGTGTCGGATTTTAGTAAATTTGATATGGTTAGACTCGTGAGTGAATGAACTTTCTAGTTTCGTGAATTTTGTCGGGTTTCGAGACGTGGGCCCGGGGGCCGGGTTTGAGCCAATTTTGGATTTTAGCCTAATTTTGTAGTTTTTCTTGTGGGATTCATTCCATTAGCGCGTATTGATGGTATTGTACTGTTTTGAACAGATTCGGGCAATTTGGAGTCGGATACTCGTGGCAAGAATGTGATATCGAGTTGATTTGAACGGTTCGAGGTAAGTGGCTTGCCTAACCTTGTGTTGGGGACTTCCCCCTTATGATATCTTGATATTATTTGGTGTGTGGGCGCAATCGAAGAGAGTAAAAATGAGATTTTTAAGGCTTAAGAGCGCAAATTTGAGTTTTAAAACGTAAGATGACCTTTTAGGTCATCACAATTATAAACTCTAATAAATTTTCCTATGGAATAAAACTAAAAATTGCGGTTTATTTCCGTTTTTGTTGCATACGGTTTTTATCTATTTAGGTTTAGGTTTCACTTTTAGGTTAGAATTCTTTTACCAATAAATATTTACTTAGTTATGTCTTTTCTTTGTTTAGGTTTAGTATTCACTTTACATTTAGGATTCTTTGTCAAAATTTCTTATGCTACAGACACTACTAGAAATTCGGCAAAAACCGATCAAGGTCGACCGAAAAATCGATCAAAGTTGGTCGGTCGGTCAAAAAACCGACCAAAATACCGACTAAAGTTGGTCGGTTTTTCAAAATATATATTTTTTTTACGAAACCGACCAACTTTGGTCGGTTTTCTTTGGTGCAAAAATGCGGGAAACTATTTTTGAGTCCCGCAAAATTTATGTTTCAAGAAACCGACCAACTTTGGTCGGTTTTTTAATTAAAATAAATAAAAATTAATATTAAAAAAACCGACCAAAATTGGTCGGTTAATTCGGCAGGTCATTTAAAAAAACCGACCAACTTTGGTCGGTAATTTTACTTTTTAATAAAACCGACCAACTTTGGTTGGTTATTTTCGTGCAAAAATACAATTAAAGAGTATAAATCAAATAAAAGACAGTCTTAAAACAAAATGTACTAATGGTCTAGTGGTAGAATAGTATCCTGCCATAGTACAGACTCCGGTTTGATTCCCAGAAGGTGAATCTTTTTATTACATAATTAAAATACCGACCAACTTTGGTCGGAAAAAATCGACCAACTTTGGTCGATTTTTTTTGCAATATTTTTTTTTTGAATTTAATTGACCGACCAAAGTTGGTCGGTAATTTCCGACCAACTTTGGTCGGTATTCCTTTCCGATCACAAAAATACCGTCCACATGTAAATGGTCGCATTTTGGTCGGTTTTTGGCCATTACCGACCAACGTTGGTCGGTTTTTACCGGATTTCTAGTAGTGAGATCTTTTTTAACAGCTTGATTTTTGTTTTAATTATTGTATGCAGCTTTATTTCGTTAACAACTTTTATTTTTGTTTTAATTATTGTAGGTATCCTACAATTGATCATTGGAAGAAGTTCTTATAATTTCGTGGATTTGGATACGACAGTAACATCGGCTCTAGAGGCAAAAATTATTTGTACTTGAGGTAAACCTTTTAATCTTTAGTTTGATTTGGAAGTTAAATAATAATTATGGTTGATGTATTTTTGACCGATAATACAAATTGAAAAGTTGTTAGTTTTGTATTTTTTGCTTATAATTTTTCATATATGATTATCAGTTTAATGACCTATTTATAGATTTTGTACAAGTCATTTAGACTTTAGATCATGACATTCCGTAACCAAAAAGAATGGTTAGACATTCTAACTCATGATATCAATTCAAGATCTTATTTATTCAAGAATATTTTGCCTTATGTTTTATAATTAAAGTTGCTGATTGTTTTGCCAGCACAAATTGCTCATATTTTCTAAGAATTTGTTTTATGACCTCTTTTGATCGATTTTATTATAGATATTACATGATCTAAAAATTGTGTTACTTATAAAGAATAAACATTAACAAATGGCGTCCTAAAATTTTGACGATTTTGTCAGTTCAGTTAAACAATTTTCCTTATCTCATAAAATAGTCATTATAGAACACTATGGTACTGTTTTAGATTTTTCATCATAAAATTTTAAGGAATGTTATTTTAAAATGTGGTGTACAAATTTATTACGTTTTGAAAGTTACATGTCTTTGTTGAAGTTCAGCTACGAGTTTTTTTTCCAATCTTTGATCTTCAGAGATTGAATTTTTCTGAAATAGCAATTTACTTCAATTTACTTTAGGATAATCTAATTGTTTTACCTTTCTTTAATTTTTACTATTCGTGTATTGTTATTAATTGTTTGAAATTCCCATGATGAAGAGATCATCAAGAATATAACGTCATAGTCGTCACTTTTGCTCTATAACATAATAGGCATAAAACTTGTGGTTAATGAAAAAGTTGAAAAAGTTAATTCCATTGATTCCAACTTACCGCCGAATTCCATTGATTCTTTCGTCATGTTAGCGGACTCGTTCGTAAAAGCACATGATGGTGCCATAAAAGTTGCAACAAGAAAATCGGACCTCTTCAAAGTAAAGCAAAGAGGTAACGAGATGCTGAGGGAATTCGTATCCCGATTTCAAATAGAGCGTATGGACTTTCCACCGGTCATAGACGATTGGGCCGTACAAGCTTTCACCCAAGGACTGAACGGGCTAAGCTCGACAACGTCACGTCGGCTGAAATAAAATTTGATCGAGTACCCTGCAATAACTTGGGCAGATGTACACAACCGGTACCAATCAAAAATCAGGGTCGAAGATGATCAATTGGGAGCTCTGTATGGGCCCGTACGTCAGAACCACACAACCACTAAAAATCAAAGGGAAACCAACAGAGAACAAAGGTCGAACAGAGATCGATACCAACCGTACGACACAGATCGAATGAACAACGGTTCAGCACGTGACACGGTTCAGAACAACCGAAGGATTGATCGGGGGCAAAATTCTCGGGGACTTCTGAGCAAGAGCAGCTTTGATAAATATACATATCCTATAGAAATCCCTCAACTATCGGAGTATAATTTTAATATTGGTACATCCGCCATCGTATCGGCCATCGGACGCATCAAAGACACCAGATGGCCTCGACCCATACAAACCGATCCTGCCCAAAGGAATCCCAATCAAATGTGCGAATATCATGGCACCCATGGTCACAAAACGGGAGATTGTAGGCAACTAAGAGAGGAAGTGGCCCGCTTATTTAATAAAGGGAACCTTCGGAAATTTCTGAGCGATAGGGCGAAGAACCATTTTAGAGACAAGAAATTCGGTAAGCGAAACGAGCCAGAAGAACCGCAACACGTCATTCACATAATCGTCGGTGGCGTCGATGCCCCCCAGGGACCGATGCTTAAACATGCTAAAACGTCGATTGTGAAGCGATCTCGAACCCAAGATCATGCATCCACAAGGACTTTATCCTTCAGTGATGAAGATACAGAGGGAATCATCCAACCCCATAATGACGTGCTGGTAATATCCATACTCATGAATAAAACTAAGATTAAGCGTGTGTTAGTTGATCCAGGTAGCTCGGCCAATATCATCAGATCGAGGGTCATAGAACAGCTCGGCCTGCAGGATCAGGTCGTACCCGCAACTCTGGTTCTAAACGGATTTAATATGGCATGTGAAACCACTAAAAACGAGATTACCCTACCAATAAACGTAGTCGGAACCATCCAGCAAATAAAGTTTCACGTGATCGAAGGTGATATGAGATATAACGCCCTCTTTGGAAGGCTGTGGATCCACAGCATGAGAGCCGTACCCTCGACCCTACACCAGATCCTCAAATTCCCAACATCGGAAGGTATCAAAATAGTGTACGGAGAACAACCAGCCGCAAAGGAAATGTTCTCCGTCGAAGAAGAAAAATCAATATCCTCACCTTCACCAATGAAAGGATCAGGTTCAAAGCAGAGCGCCAAATAACAATCACAGACATCGGCTTCGACCCGGCTAGGTAAGCAAAATGTTGAAGAGGACGATGATGATCGATGGATCCCTCGATCCTTCACAACCCCCGATGATTTCGATGCCACCAAATCAACAATTGAGGAACTGGAGCAAATCGTACTGATCGAACACTGGCCCGAACAAAAGGTATACCTGGGAACTGGTTTGAGCCCCGAACTCAGGAAGAAACTCATTCAATTTCTTATCAATAACATCGATTGTTTTGCCTGGTCCCATCTAGATATAACAGGGATCCCGTCGGACATAACGACGCACCAGTTAAGCTTGAACCCTATGTTCAGACCGGTGAAGCAAAAAAGAAGGCCCCAGTCCGAGGAAAAGCACGCATTCATAAAGGACGAGGTAACCAAACTTCTCAAGCTAGGGTCCATTTGGGAAGTAAAATACCCCGAATGGTTAGCCAATGTGGTTGTTGTACCTAAAAAAGGAAACAAACTTAGAATGTGTGTAGACTATAAGGATTTGAACAAAGCATGCCCCAAAGATTCCTTTCCACTGCCCAACATCGATCGTATGATCGATGCCACGGCCGGCCACGAGATTCTCACCTTTCTCGACGCCTATTTCGGGTATAATCAAATTAAGATGAATCCGGACGACCGGGAAAAGACTTCATTTGTGACCCTATATGGAACATATTGTTATAACGTAATGCCCTTCGGGCTAAAAAATACAGGAGCTACTTATCAACGCCTAGTAAATAGAATGTTCGAAGAACAAATAGGTAAAACGATGGAAGTTTATATTGATGACATGCTAGTTAAGCCCCTGCGCGCAGAGGACCATTTGGCCCATTTGTAGGAAACGTTCAAGATTCTGAGGAAATTCAACATGAAGCTCAACCTCGAAAAATATGCTTTCGGGGTCGGTTCAGGCAAGTTCCTCTGCTTCATGTTCTCAAATCGGGGAATTGAGATCAACCCCGACAAAATCAAGGCCATCGAAGACATCACCATCGTGGACAACGTGAAAGCTGTACAAAGGTTAACGGAAAGAATTGCAGTCTTAGGCCGGTTCATTTCAAGATCATCGGATCGAAGTCACAAATTTTTCTCCCTACTCAAAAAGAAGAATGACTTCGCCTGGACGCCGGAATGCCAACAAGCGTTACGGGAATTGAAACGATACCTCTCGAGCCCGCCACTGCTTCATACTCCGAAAGCGGACGAGCAGCTCTACCTGTACTTGGCGGTATCGGAAGTCGCCGTAAGCAGCGTCCTAGTTCGAGAAGAGCAAGGTACGCAATTTCCCGTTTATTACATGAGTCGGACCTTAGGAGAAGCGGAAACTAGGTATCCACACTTAGAAAAATTGGCACTTGCCCTGGTAAGCGCATCTAGAAAGTTAAGGCCGTATTTCCAATGTCACCCCATAAGTGTATTAACCACCTACTCACTCCGAAATATCTTACATAGGCCCGAATTATCGGGTCGATTGGCCAAATGGGCCATCGAACTCAGTGGATACGATATCGAATATCAATCCCGCACGGCCATCAAGTCTCAAATTTTGGCAGACTTCGTGGCCGACTTCACGCCAACCCTTATACCCGAAGTCGAAAGGGAACTCCTTTTGAAATCAGATATATCGTCCGGGGTATGGATCCTTTTTACGGACGGTGCTTCGAATATAAAGGGGTCTGGGTTAGGCATAGTTTTAAAATCCCACACGGGTAACATTATTAGGCAAGCTATTAAAACTATCAGGTTAACTAACAACGAGGCCGAGTATGAAGCCATGATTGCAGGTCTCAAACTAGCTAGAAACTTGGGAGCAGAAGTCATTGAGGCGCACTGTGACTCTTTGCTGGTGGTGATTCAAGTAAACAAAACCTTCGAAGTCCGAAAAGGTAGGATGCAAAGGTATCTGGACAAATTTCTTATCACCTTACACCATTTCAAACAATGGACCATACGGCATGTCCCACGAAAACGGAATAATGAGGCCGATGCTCTAGCAAATTTGGGATCGTCGGTCGAGGTGGGTGATTTGAGCTGGGGGACTGTCGTCCAACTTTCAAGATCGGTAATCGAAGAAGGGGACGCCGAAATAAATTCTACTAGCTTAACCTGGGATTGGAGAAACAAGTATATTGAGTACTTAAAAAACGGAAAGCTCCCTTCAGACTGTAAAGATTCCAGGGCCCTACGGACTAAAGCTGCTCGATTTACATTGGCTGCGGATGGAACACTATATCGAAGAACATTCAATGGACCGATGGCGGTATGTGTGGGTCCGGGAGATACCAATTATATCCTCCGGGAAGTACACGAGGGCACTTGTGGCAATCACTCCGGCGCCGACACATTAGTCCGAAAAGTGATCAGAGTGGGGTATTATTGGATCAATATGGGCAAAGATGTGAAAGAATGTGTTCGTAAATGTGATAAATGTCAGAGGTTTGCGCCAATGATCCATCAAGTCGGGGAGCAACTTTACTCGGTCCTATCCCCGTGGCCATTCATGAAATGAGGGATGGACATCGTCGGCCCTCTGCCGTCGACCCCAGGTAAAGCCAAATTTATTTTATTTATGACTGACTATTTTTCTAAGTGGGTTGAAGCGCAGGCGTTCGAGAAAATAAGAGAGAAAGAAGTCATAGACTTTATTTGGGATCATATCATATGCCGATTCGGGATACCCGCCGAAATAGTATGCGACAATGGGAAGCAATTCGTTGGCAGCAAAATCACAAAATTCCTCGAAGATCACAAAATAAGAAGGATATTATCAACACCATACCACCCCAGTGGGAACGGTCAAGCCGAATCAACGAACAAGACTATTCTTCAAAACCTGAAGAAGAGATTGAACGACGCAAAAGGAAAATGGAGAGAAATCCTGCCCGAAGTCCTTTGGGCATACCTAACAACGTCAAAATCCAGTACGGGGGCGACCCCATTCTCCTTAGTATATGGTTCCGAAGCATTGATACCAGTCAAAGTCGGTGAACCTAGTCCCAGATTTCGATTCATGACAGAAGAATCAAATAACGAGGCCATGAACACCATCCTTGAATTATCGGACGAAGGACGAGAAGCTGCCCTCATCCGACTGGCGAATCGAAAGGTACTATAATCGAAGAACTAAACTCTGCTATTTCAAGCCCGGGGACTTAGTGTTAAGAAAGGTCACCATCAATACTCAGAATCCAAATGAAGGAAAATTGGGACCAAATTGGGAAGGACCATACCAGGTGCTCGAGAACGTTGGAAAAGGATCATACAGGCTCGGCATCATAAACGGCAAACAACTATCAAGAAGTTGGAATGTATCACATCTAAAACGGTACTACTGCTAAGGCACGACCTTTCCATATTCATCTAACTAACCCATGCAGAAGTTCGAACAAGAGCTGGAGAAGATCTTCCGATCAAGAGCACGCGTTGCACTCTTTTTCCTTTAGACCGATTTTCTCCCAAATGGGTTTTTCGGCAAGGTTTTTAATGAGGCAACCATCGATCGTGTTGCACTTTCAACAATATCCGAGGCCTCTTTTCGACATACCTCGAATACCGGGGGGGCATCAGGGCCCTCAAATACATCGAGTTCTGATGCAAGAAAGTCATCTCACAACAATAGGGTTCCAACAGGAAAAATTGTAAGAGCCAAATGGTCAAAATGAACCACGCTCATATAGATTGGCCCAAACATAAACACATGTGCAATGACTTGAGATTTATTGTTCAACCAGAATTAAGATTCACTCAACCATTAAGCCTACGGGCTACTTATATTCCGAGTTCGAAATATTCACTCGAATATTAAGCCTACAGGCTACTTATATTCCGATTTCAAAACATTCACTCGAATATTAAGCCTACGGGCTACTGTTATTCCGATTTCGAGCAAGCACTCACTCGACAATTAAGCCTACGAGCCACATTATCTCGAGTTCAAAATATTCACTCGACCATTAAGCCTACGGGCTACTGTTATTCCGAGTTCGAGCAAGCGCTCACTCGACAATTAAGCCTACGGGCCATATTATCTCGAGTTCAAAATATTCACTCGAATATTAAGCCTACGGGCTACTGTTATTCCGAGTTCGAGCAAGCACTCACTCGACCATTAAGCCTACGGGCCACATTATCTCGAGTTCGAAACATTCACTCGACCATTAAGCCTACGGGCTACTGTTATTCTGAGTTCGAGCAAGCTCTCACTCGACCATTAAGCCTACAGGCTACTTTCATTCCAAGTTCGAAATAATCACTTGAATATTAAGCCTACAGGCTACCTTAATCTCGAGTTCGAAACACTCACTCGACCATTGAGCCTACGGGCCATATTATCTCGAGTTCGAAACATTCACTCGATTATTAATCCTACGGGCTACTATTATTCCGAGTTTGAGCAAGCACTCACTCGACCATTACGCCTACATGCTACAATATTTCAAGTTCAAAACATTCACTCGACGGTTAATAAGCTACTTTTACTCTAAGTTTACATTAACTCAACCATTACATTACACCTACGGATTATGTTCCTTCAAAGTTTGAATCATCGACTCAACAAGCAAACCCAGGGGCTACAAATCTGATCGATCAGAGAGACTACAAGGTCAACATTCGATTAAAAGTCTTCACAAAACAAAAATAAGTCGACCTGATTATACATGTATATACAAAATTTGCCTACGAGATTAATGTACAAACATGAAGAATTAGAAACTAAGCTTCCTGGTCGAGCTCTTCCCTGTCCTCGGATCCGCTATTGCTACCATCATCATCGTCAGAAGCCAAGGCTTCAGCTTCCGCTTCGAGCTCTTTTGCCTTTTTTTACCTCTTGGGTAAGGTCGAAACCTCGAGCATGTATCTCCTCGAGGGTCTCCCTCCGAGACCTACACTTAGCAAGTTCGGCAATCCAATGAGCTCGAGTATCGGCAGTCTTCGCCGCTTCCCGGGCCTCCATCTAAGCAGCCTCAACATCAGCCCGATATACAACAATGGACTTATCCGCCAAGACTTTTGACGACTCAACCTCCGCCATAGCCTCAACAAGTTGTGTTTCAAGCTCCTCGATCTTCTTAGCTTGAACCGACCCCTTTTGCTTGACACTTTGAAGTTGAACGTCGGCCGATAATAATTTTGTTAAGATGGTTTCTTTTTCCGTTGCCAGGCGGTCGAGGGTCTCCTTCCACCGATTGCATTCAGCTCGGATTTGATCCACTTCTTCTCGAAGTAATCCGATATTTTCGATCTTTTGCTGCAACTGAGACAACGAAGGGTTAACTTCCACGGTTGAGTCAAACCCATACTTTAACAAAACGAGGCTCGCCTGCTTATCGAGCTCGACCCCTTCTTCACGGACCTTAGCCAAATCCGCTTGGAGGTCCTTTATAGCCTCGTCCTTTTGGCTGCAAAGAAGCCGCAGGGCATCTCTCTCACCTGAGACCTTCCGGAGCTCGGCCTCACACTAGCTAAAATCGACTCAAAACCTACCAATGGCCTGCACAGTAAGAAACACGAGTCAAGTATGGAAAAGAACAAATAAATGAAGTGTGGAAGAATCATTACCCGAGTAATGAAACGCCGATCCTCCTCCAATAAAAGAGAAGCGTCACCGATATCGGAACCATCGTCGACTCCAGTAAAATAATCCCTGAAAGGATCCCCTGCACCAGAGCCTGCGCCGATATCAGGAGTCTTCAATTCTCGAGCTTCCTTCAGCGCCTCCTCAGAAAAAGATGGAAGAGAAGGTGAATCACCCATTGTCATAGCCCCGAGGAAATCGCTCGGAGTACTCCGGTCGAGATTCTGGTCTTCGGGAACAACCCCGACAGGTACAACCGCCATCGGCTCGGGAGCTCTGGCAACCTCGATGGCCTCCGTAGACCGAACTACCAAAGCCGAGGAGCTATTTTATTCTTCCTCTTCTCTCAGCCGTTGGACCGAGTCAATCAAAAGGGCAATTGTTTTTCTCTTCACCCTGCGAGTTTTGGAATTGGGGTCCTCTGACCGAGAGGAAGCTTTTCGCTTCTTATCTTCCCCCTGTTTAGGGACCAGTGACTTGTTTCTTTCCTCGCCGCTCGAAGGCCTCAAAACGGCATCCCTGGTTACACCTGCACAAGAGGAAATCGGTAACAAATAGAACGCAAAGAATACTTCGAAGGAAACAAGAAGCAAACCTCACCATGGTTCTTGGCCTCCCATCTGCCTTTTGCCAAATCACGCCAAGCGCGCTCGGCGTAAGAGGAGGTCGATGCCAACTTCCGAACCCAGTCCTCGAGGTCGGGCACCGCTTGTGGCATCCAAGGGGAAGCTGAACATTAGAGAAGGACATCAGAAAAAATCGGAAAAGCACCTGAAAAGTGAACAAAAATCACTTACGGTCAAAATTTCATTCCTCAGGGAACAACATCTTCTCCTCCGAAATGATATCTCGGGTCCTCACTCGGATATAACGACCTATCCAACCTCGATCCTTGTCTTCATTGATGCTCGACATCAATGCCTTCGATGCCCGACGATGAAGTCTGATTAGTCCTCGAAAGATCTGAGGCCGATACAGTCGAATGAGGTGGTTTAGAGAAAAATCCAACCCTCCGGCTTTGATAGAGAAGAAGCACAATAAGATCACTATACGCCATAAAGAGGGATGGATTTGGCCAAGGGTGACTAGATACCTTTTGCAGAAATCAATAATCACCGGGTCGACGGGTTCCAGTATGAAGGTATAAGTGTAAACACTTAAAAACCCCTCCACGTGAGTGGTAACATCCTCATCGGAAGACAGAATTTGCAGCACGACCTCGGAACCCCAGTTGCAGTCTTTTCGGACAACCTCGAGGTGATCCTCCGTTATAGAGCATGTATACATCGATACATGTTCACATCGACCCGGAACGGAAGAAGGGTTCTCCACCTTAAAATCGGTTTTCAAAATGCACGGGCCAGGAACATAGTCATGAACTGACGGCTCCACCGGCGCCTTATCATCAGACGGCCGTGAGGAAGAGGCTTTTTCCTTCTGAGGTACAGTTTTGGAAGTTTTCGCCATTGATTTGAAAGGAAAGAGTGCAAAGGAAGAAATAGACAGCAACAAAATTCTGGTATGAACGGCCCCGTAGCAGCAAAGTAGAGAGGATAAATAGGAAAGTCTGGAAGAAGAGAAGGTGCAAAAATGGTAAAAGTTGTGTGGAAAGATTATTTATAGACTAAGGCCTGACGGTTCGGTATCAGCGGTGGCCGATCACCGTCTGATACACATTAAATTCCTCGGTAAAACTGAGCCGATGGGACAGCCATCACATACGTCGAGATCGGGTTCGATAGAAACGTCGGCATAAATTTTTCCGAGCCGCAGGAAAATTATATCGTTCCTCCCCACATCCTTTTCGAGAAACGAGGGGACTATCTGCGTACGGTCAAAACCGATTCTCAGTCATAAAGACCGGTCGAGATAATGACATTTAATCGAAGGGTATCCACATGGCGAGCTCGGACGAATTTCGAAGTAGAGACGTCGAGCTTCGAGCTATAAGACTAATCAACCACAAAACTCGATATAATTATTGAGCCCGCGTCCGAATCGGATTACGGGGCAACGCCGACCGACACAGGCCCCGAATATCGATGCTCCAAGGCAGAACCGAGCTCGAACTAAGACTGGGTATTCGATTTAGCACCGAGCTCGAGTCAGTGCCAAGCTCGCAGACAAGAGCCGTTACAACCGCACCAAGGGAGAGAATCTTGGCGAGAATCAAGGGAGAGACAAACCATCATGGGTTCTCCACTATATGTATTATTTTATGTTGTTACAAATAAAGTAGTGACCCTCTACTATAAAAGGGGAGATAGACTGCAATAGGGAGGACACATTAAGATTTCATTGTGCTTGTTCTTCTAATATTTTTCAGTCTTCCCTTCCATCATTTTTTATTTTCACAGGCAAAATACCTGTATCATCATTTTATATCAAAGAAATTTGCATACCCTTAGAACCATATCTAAATTTAACGTTATCCGATTTTTCGGGTAAACAATAATAAAACATTATTTTGTACTATTAAGAAAAGCTGAAAAGAAACTATACGGAGATAATGGACAGACTTGTGGTATGATATGGTGTTGTTTAACCCATGTAAACTAAGTACTATATATTGTGGTGCCAATGCATTACGAGATAAATTTACCCACTCTGTTCAATTTTTATTACGCATTCAGGTATTTTTGTTAAATTTTCTTTTGAATAAAATTTTAAATATTTTGATCGACTTTTACGATCGTACTACCTTGTTGGTACTAAAATACTTGTGTACAGTTGATTTCAGGTATATTCGCAATAACAGCTGAAATAGAATTGACAAACAAACGTGTGCCAAGTAACGATTTAAGAAAATCTGATTTTCAAATAAGAGTCTTAATTAAAATAGATTAATCAAAGTAGTACATTGATAAATGTTCGAAAATCATGTTGTATCAATGTACTAATCGTATGAAAGCACAAGACAAAAAAAATGACACTAATTGTATCCAAGGTTCTTTTTTCGGATATTCTTTTAAATATTCAATAATTTTAGATTCTATTGCGCTAAAATATAATTAAACTCATTTTCATTAAAATATATATTGCATTTATTTGGACGTTTTTCTATTATACATAGTTTATACTTATTGTGTACAATTCTTTTATTAAAAGACACAATTACCACGTGCAACACATGTATCCTAAAACTAGTACTATACTAAAAACACGAATCTCCTTAGCAAAATATCGTTTGCTTTTTTTTTTTACTCTCTAAAAATAAATTTTACGTTGGAAAAAATTATAATTTAAGTTATTTTTCTTATACTTAGGGTGTTTAAATCATCTAAAACTATGATTATTAAATATTTCCCTTTTGAACTAAGTAAGAAGTCCTATTTTTAGCCTTTGGCCATCATAACATACTTATTAATTAATTAATAAGAAAACGTGAGTTTTTTACACCAAATAGAATACTATTTAATAATGTTTTAGGTGAGTTCTTTAATAATATTTACCTACAATAAAGGACTAAAATTTAAAACTAATGCCATATATATATATATATATATATATATATATATATATATATATATATATATATATATATATATTCTGCATATCTCTCAATTTTATGTTAAATATTATTAGAAACATTTCATTTAAGAATTAATTAAATATTTTTTTTACTTTTTAAAAATATACAAGACTAGCACTAATAATATTATTCAATATTATACATTTTAACTTTCAAAAATTTTAAATACACTATTATAATGATGAGCAATATTGAGCAAAAATCAATAAAAGACACAAAATTAACAAGATAATTATGAGATTCTTAAATTTTTTTTAATCCACAATACATTTAGCAAAATATGAGTGGGTTTATTAGCTACCTTTCAATTGTAGATTCTCGTACTAGCTTGCTTTATTTTATTTTTTTAATGCCTTTTTGTTTGTTTATTATTGCACTATAATTTTGTGTTTATTTAAAGTTCGTAGATTATTAGTTACATGCTTATATTTTGTAAGTTGTATCCTTCAAGATTATTTAGATTACTAAGGCTCTTGCCCGTGAAACTGAAATTCTGAAATTATAAATTTGGAATAAATTTTAAGTTGAATTATTGATGTTGAGGACTTCTAAGATAGTTTCTTTAACTGTTGAGTTAGTTACACACAACCAATATTCATGATCATCTTTAGGAAATTATACTTTTATTTTATAACTTAATACTATTTTTTAAATAAATTTTTATTCACTAAGACATGATTCACGCACATCGCGCGTCTATACACTCTATTAAAAGCACGAACACCCTTAGCGAAATGTAGTTCGTCTTTTTTACTCTTTAAAAATATACTTTATATTGGATAAAACTGTAAAATAAAAAAAAACCTAATACTTAGGAGTTCTACATCAAATAAGTTTTTAAAATATATATATAATTTAGTGTTTCATATTTTCTCCTAATAAGGATACAAAATATTAAGACACCAAAAGAATACAAAAAAGGTAGGAGGAAAGTTTCGTTTCCAACAAGGAAACGCCACGACGTATTTTTTTAGAAACTTGGTTGTTAAATATGTTTGTTTCTATTCTTAAAATTTAATACGACATTAGGTTTTAAAATTGTCACGACCCAAAATCTCACCCGTCATGATGACGCCTATCTCAATACTAGGCAAGCCGACAATCTCAACAAACCACAATTTCTTTTAAGTTTAAAAATATAATGTTTAAATACAATCCACAAATCTCATAAATACCGATACAAACACTCCTAAAACCTAATGTCACTGAGTACATGGGCATCTAATATGAATACAAGTCTAGAAAATATGGTCTATAATAGTCTGAGACCAAATACAGTAAACAAAGAGATAGGGAAGGAGAGACAAGGTCTGCGAAATACGGCAACTACCTCTGAATCTCTAGAAAAATCAACCGTGCGAAAGAATCAACACTCGCTATGTCCGGGAATACCTGGATCTGCACACGAAGTGCAGGGTGTAGTATGAGTACAACTAACTCAGTAAGTAACAATAATAAATAAGGAACTGAAGATAGTGATGAGCTACACAGTTATAGTTTATTTTCAGTAATTCCAGCAAAGAATAGACATGCTTTCAAATCCGGCAGTTTAAGTCAAATCAGTTTTATACAGTTCAAGTTCAGGTAATCTGGATCTAAAATCTTTCAGAAATTTCACAACAATGACAGATAGCAACTAAGTGCAATAACAAATGAAAAGCAAGTTCAACCTCTCAGGGCAACAGTCACTCGACTCGTCACAACAGCTCAACCACTCGGCTCCCAGCCCTCAGCACTCACACTTAATGGGTACCCGCACTCACTGGGGGTGTACAGACTCCGGAGGGGCTCCTACAGCCAAGCGCTATAATCTGTACGGACAAGTCACGTGTTGCACGGATAACTCACGTGTTATAGTATAAATATCTAGATCCACACAGACAACTCACGTGCTATAATAATATCTCACAATCAGGTCCTCGACCTCGCTCAGTCATAAATCTCTCGAGTCTCTTGGGCTCTCAAAAATCATGAAATCAGCCCAAACCACAATGATATGATGCATTAATAATGAACAATAGAGACTGAGATAAAACAAACAAGTAAATTGTGACCGAGTACAGAACAACCATTAAGCAGATAGTTCAATATGTACACGACCTATGTGGGTCCCTACAGTGCCAACATATAATCTAAACATGATTTGTGGTTCAATTTCTCTACCACATGGAGAATGTACAGATAACAACAGATTATTCAACTTTACAGTTTTACGAGACGAACCAAGTCATAATTCCCTCGGTGCATGCCCACACACTCGTCACCTGGCATGTGCGTCACCTCCAAATCAATCACATGACACAAAAATCTGGGGTTTCATACCCTCATGACTAGATTTAAAACTGTTACTTACCTCAACAAGACGAACCCAACATCGAGCAAGCTAATCAATACTCAGGAAATTCCATTCCACGTGTATCCACCTCTGAATGCCTTCTTGTCTCCTCAATTCAATGCCAACGATCCGAAACTGAAATTCACCCCTTAATGATACTACAACGATCTACTATACTAAGCAACTGCAATCTATAATATCAGCATCCAATGTGACCAACATTAGTAACCAATTCCATAGTTTAGGCCATTTAGACAATTTACAAAACACCTAGTGGGCATACATCTATTTATTTCTTAACCATAGAATTAGTTCTTCCAACTACCATCATTTACTAACAATTCATCCCACCATTATTCTTTAACAACTTATAATCCTAACATCACATGTGTGACCAACCATTCTCACCCAACCAACAAAATTCCATCAAATAATCACCTTTCAATCTCTACAATGATTATGCATTTAAATTGAGAATTTATGGCTTCCAATCACTATACCATAAGTTCCAATACTTGATTCATACTCATATTTCCATAATAAATTCAAACATGTATACATAATGCTCTCACACCCAAGAATCATACTTCTTATGGCCTACTTTTAATCCAAATCCCGAAATTAAAAACTAGGGTATGGAACCTTACCTCTTTGATGAAGATCTTGTGATTAGCTTCCTTGATTCTTGAAGATTGGTGCAAGATTGGATGATTAGAATGTTAGGTTTACTCCATCTCTCTCTAAAATGCTCTTACATCTCTCTAAAATATCAGATTTTTACCTAAAAATGACTTAACCCCTTTTTCTACCCGGCCTTGGGGTTATTTAATGGGTTTCTACGTGCGCGACCGTGCACCTAGGCAAGTGGCCACGCACCTGAGGCAGAAACTCTCAAATATGCTCGGCCGTACATCTGGGCGCGCATATGACACAGGTCCAGTAAAAGTGCCATAACGTTCTGTATACATATGCAAATGACAAACGGTTTGATGCGTTAGAAACTAGACTCAAAGAGATTTGATTTTATAGGTTATACACCATATAAATCTTCATATCTTGAGAGTTATTCTTGTTTGAAGTTAGGTCTTGTGCGAACTCACTTGAAGCTTTATCCCATCATATAATGTTTCAACTTGACTTAGCCTTAGGGATCTTCTTAGACCATAAACCATTCTTAATGCACCTCATACATATATTATCATGATCAATTGATATCATTCTAATTATAAATCTTGTTCTTAGCCAAATTAATATAATAAGCCCCCGCCAATCTTTTTAATGGTCTTAAAACACTTCGAAGTATTTTTATTTTCGGGGTGTTACAAAAATAGTAATTAATGTTGGAGAAAATAGGAATTATTAATTTGTGATAAAATATAATTACCTTAATTAATCTATAAAAGTACCTAAATTATTAATGTGACTTTACAAAATAGGAATTAGTTACAAAATTCATCTTGTAGCTAATAGGATATTTTTATAACTTGTCACTAATTCTATCACCGAATATGAATTTTTATTATTTAGCTACACAATTGGTCCAACACTAATTGGTTTTCTTTTTGTAATTGACATGTCAATAATAAGTAACTACACGATTATTTTGAAATGAAATTAAAGTAAAAGAAAGGGATACATAATAGAACACTGAACTTTCAAGATTATCTTGGTTGTTTACATGCTTATTAGCTAGGTTATTCACTACTTTTTTGACTAAATAGGATCAATATTCGTCATTTTTAAGAGCTTATATTTTTTAAAATTTTATTTCAAGGGATTATATATTTTTTAATTTTACACATATCGATAGGATACACGCGCATCGCACGTACCCTAAAACTAGTAACTAAAAATAAAGGTGTCACGACCCAAAATCCAACTAGTCGTGATGGCACCTAACTCAACTCGCTAGGTAAGACAACTTTCAATTATCCAATTCCAATAACAATTATTAAAGCAATTTAAGTGAATAATTATCTTAACCTTATACATTCCCCAAGAACTGGTAGTACAAATCATGAGCTTCTAAGAATAGAGTATACAAAGCGGAAATGAAATAAATACATAGTCTGTTTGAATAATACATAAACAGAGCTTTTATAAATCTAAGGCTACCCTGAACAAGAGGCAGCTACAACAGGAACGCAGGTACATCTTCAAATTCCGCAACCATCGAGCACATCAACAACAACATCCAACATCTGCACACAACGTGCAGAAGTGTAGTATCAGTACAACCGACCACATGTACTGAGTAAGTAACAAACCTAACCGTAGGTTGAAAGTAGTGACGAGCTTCTACTAAGGTCGGAGTCCAACTTCCATAATCAACAATAGTTCATAACAATATTAAACAAGTAATACCAGAAGTAACTCAAAGAATAAATGATCAGCTAAATCATGACTTCTGAAAATAGTTCTGCCTTTCAAGTAAATCAATGAAAACCCAAATCGTTTACCGAAGTTACCACAAAAATGAATAAGTTTGAAAATAATAATTTTTCCAAAATATATTCAATAATAAATAAAATATCTCATTTTCTTTTCAGATAACTAGTGTAAAACAAATGCATCACTATGCCCATCTGTCAACATATGTGAGAAATCATGGATAATGTGATACCGTACAGCATGAGAAAAACACATCTCTATGCATATATATCATGTGTGCATGTCAATATAATGTATCTCAGAGATTGTACTCATGTACTCACACTCTCAGAGTACTCAATATCACTGTCTCGCATTCTCTCTCACTATGCTCAACACACTCAATCACTCAGCGCTATACAATACCTGCTGCGGCGTGTAGCCCGATCCCTATTTATAGTCGACTGCGCTCATTGGGGGTGTGTACAGACTCATGAGGGGCTCCTATAACCCAAACGCTATAAGCACGGGCAACTCACGTGCTGCACTGACAACTTACGTGCCATAATATAAATATCTGGATCTGCACGGCCAACTCACGTGCTGTACGGCCAACTCACGTGCTGTACGGCCAACTCACGTGCTGCACGGCCAACTCACGTGCAATAATAATATAAGGATCCGCACGGCCAACTCACGTATTGCACGGTCAACTCACGTGCAATAATAATATAAGGATCCGCACGGACAAATCACGTGCTATAATAATAAAGTATGCTGCAGACGGGCAGCCCCGATCCATACTCATCCTCACAATCAGGCCCTCGGCCTCACTCAGTCATCAATCTCTCCAGTCTCTCGGGCTAGCAATGTCATGAAAAATAGCCCAAAAATAATGATATGATGTATCAATAAATAACAACAGAGACTGAGATATGATATGCAATGAAATGAATGTGACTGAGTATGAATTTTCAATTTAAAATAAATAATTCACAGCAATATGACCTCTATGGGTCCCAATAATACTGGCATATAGCCTCAACATGATTTTTAATATGCTTTTCAGCTCAATATCTTTAACTCATAAAACTGCATGGAAAATGCCAAGATTATTTAACTACAAATTCCACAGAAATAATTATATCACAATTTCTATAGTACATGCCCACACGCCTGTCACCTAGCATGTGCGTCACCTTCCAACAATTTACGAAATACATATATTCAGGGTTCATACCCTCAACTCCAAGATTAGAAGAGTTACTTACCTCGAACAAGCCAAATCCAATATCGAGCAAGCTAAGCAATGCTCCAGCAATTC
This sequence comes from Nicotiana tabacum, assembly GCF_000715075.1. Classification (NCBI taxonomy): domain Eukaryota; kingdom Viridiplantae; phylum Streptophyta; class Magnoliopsida; order Solanales; family Solanaceae; genus Nicotiana; species Nicotiana tabacum. The sequence continues at coordinate 119,296,642 of NC_134094.1, read as the reverse complement.
CACTCTGCGCGCAGTAACTTCCAAACAGCTCGAATCTAGTCACAATAAATTTGATTCAGCCCAAAAATTTTATATTAATTAATTCCATATCAAAATACTAATATTTCCACAAAATCCGAAATTACGCACCAAAAATCACCTGTGGGGCTCACGTCTCGAAATCCGACGAAACTCACAAAATCCGACAACCCATCCAATTACGAGTTCAACCATACCAATTTTATCGAGTTCCAATAACAACTCAACATCCAAATCTTAAATTTTCATTTTTGAAAGATTTTACAAAAATCTTGATTTTCCTCCATTAAATTAGAATTAAATGATGCATTCAAAGGCATAATCATGGAAATTAATTAAAACTAGATAAGAATCACTTACCCCAAACACCCACGTAAGAATCTCTCCAAAAATCGCCTTCTACCGAGCTCCAAATTTAATTTTGAGTTATGAACTCAAACCCCCATTTTTGGGACTTTTAATTCTGTCCAGATAGGGCTTCTTCACGTTCGCGACCATTACTTCGCCTTCGCGAAGGCCAAAACCCAACTGACTCAAATCCTTCATCTCGTTCGCGACCTCCTCATCGCATTCGCGAAGGCCAACTGTTTCTGCCCCATCATTTCCTCTTCGCGTTCGTGGACTCCTCGTCGTGTTCGCGATGACCAGCTCCTTCGTGTTCGCGTTCCACGCTTCGTGTTTGCGAAGGCCAAACAAACAGACCCTCAAATTCCTCTTCGCGAACGCGGGACTCTCTTCGCGTTCGCGAAGAAGAAAACCAGGCTTCAGCAACAACAGTCCAAACAACTCCAATTTGGTCCGAAACCACCCCGAAACACACCCGAGCCCCTCGGGACCTCAACCAAATATACCAACAAATCCTAAAATATCATACGAACTTAATCGAGCCCTCAAATCACCTCAAACAACGCTAAAACCATGAATTACACCCCAATTCAAGCCTAATGAACTTTGAAATTTCTAATTTCTACAAACGACTCCGGAACCTATCAAATCACGTCCGATTTACCTCAAATTTTGCAGACAAGTCATAAATGATATAACAGAGGTATTCAAATTTTCAGAATCAGATTCCGACCCCGATATCAAAAAGTCAACCCCCGATCAAACTTCCCAAAAATTAAACTTTCGGCATTTCAAGTCTAATTCCACTACGGACCTCCAAATAATATTCTGGATACGCTCCTAAGTCTAAAATCACCATACAGAGCTATTGGAATCATAAAAATTCAAATCTAAGGCTATTTACACATCGGTCCATATCCGGTCCATTTTTCTAACTTAAACTTTAAACCTTGGAACTAAGTGTTCCAATTTATTCCAAAACCTCACTAGACCCGAACCAATTACCCCGGCAATTCACACAATAACTGTAAAGTACAATTTGAGCAGTAAATGGGGAAATGGGGTTGTAATACTTAAAACGACCGGTCGGGTCGTTACAAAAGGAGCGAGATATCTGCGCCTCAGCTCGGGGAATATTTATTTATTTTTCTTCATCTTATTTTTCAAGTGTAATTACTAGTAATTTTCATCAACAATTTTAAGGAGATTTAATTTTTTATGCAGTTAAAAAAATAGCGGATATCAAGGAGAAGCTCACTCTCTTTACGAGATAGAACAGTAAAAACTTTTTTACTTGCTAAACAATGGAAATATAAAATAAAGTTTTACCTAATATTGTTCATGAATATTACATGATGATATTTTCATGAATTGTTTTTTTTTTGAATTCTAGAATAATGGGGGTCAAAGAAGTTAGAAAAAATTTGGCACGAAAAAATTGATTCCTACATGATTGAAAATTAATTCAATCAAAAGAGTGTGATAAGTTTATCTATCAAGAGGTAAAATTCAGATTATTGTGAAAGTTACTGAATGAATCTATAAATCACATGTTATTGTTTGTCGTTATATTGATACAACAATAACAACAACCATCTAGATCTAATATAATCCCACAAGTGGGGTCTGGGGAGGGTAGGATGTACGCAACCTTACCCTTATCCTGAAAGGACAGAGAGACAATTTTCGATAGACTCTCGGCTAATTTGCCGTTATGTTGATGATTCATTAATTATTAGCACTGACAAGAATGTTATTTGAGAAACTAAAGGATGCCTTGTAGCTATTTTAGTATGAAAGATTTAAGTGAGGCAAATTCATTCTTGAAGTGAAGCTACTAGAACATGTAATGGAATTATCCTTGACTAGTCATTTTATGTTGAGAAAATTCTGAAAAAATATAAATTTATTTATCGCAAGCATATTGTAACTCATTTTGATTCAAGTGTTCATTTATTTTATGTGCAAACTAACAATGATGTGATAAATCAAAAGAAATATGTTAACTTAATCGGAAGGTTGAGATATGTGACTGCTTGTTCTCGACCTAATATTGTATACGTAGTAGGAATACTGAGCAGGTTTACAAGTAAGCCAAGTAATAAATATTGGCATGTTATAACTAGAGTTATGAGATGTTTACTTGGTATAAAAACTTATGGCTTGTTTTGTAAAAAATATCCTGATGTACTCGAAGGCTTTTCTGACGTAGATTAGAACACTTTAACCGGTGATTCATGTTCTAATATAAGCTATATTTTTACCTTGGGAGGTGGTGCTATTTGTTGGAAATTAAAAAACGTAAACAATAATTGCTAACTCTACTATGAAGGCTGAATAACTGCTATGGCTTCAGCTAGTGAGGAAGCGAATTGTTTGAGAGATTTATTATTGTTTACCCATAAAACGGTACAGTTGAATCCCAAATGATAAATAAATTAAATGAAATGCAAGACGTAGCTTTAAAATCGAGATAAGACAACAAACAACTTGGTTCCGGGAGCAAGGCTTCCGAAGACAGTAATAAGAATATTGATAGACAGAAAATAAAGTATTATTGAACTTAGAATAAATATAGCATAAGTTTGTCAGAAATTTGGTCCCTTACAATGGCTGTTGAAGTTACTATTTATAGTTCTACCTAGGGAACAAAGTCCTAGGATCAAGCCCCTGTTAAATAACAATTATGTGGGTCACTGATGAATATATAACGGCAAGCTATGAATACCAAAATTCTCTGTAATGGATTATGCATTTAATACTAAGGAATATTCTTCATTGAATGTCATCGGGTGGCAAATATTCATTTGTCCTCGTTAGCAATGTTCTCCTCGGGGTCTGCCCAGTGCCAACTGAGGTTGTTTTCTTCGGTCTTAGTTCCCACTTGCTTCGTCTTCCTGTCTCCGGCTCCACGTGTCTCTCTATTATTCTAGTATTTAATATGAATTGTTTTACCCTATACAGATAGTCCCCCTATTTTGCGGTGGCACATCTTTGTGTCATTAGGATGTTGGTGAAGATTTCTTTCTTGGTGTAACATTTTCTGATCCCTTCTGAAAAGTTTCTGATACTTGATTAGACGCACGTCTCTCCATATTTAATACCTCAAACACGTGTCACTACACGATTTATCAAAAAATATTCATCGGTTCTCGAGGTAATCATGGCCACGATTTTTGTCGCCTATTTCTTTACTTATATGCCTCATTCTTCTTCTTTTACACTTCACAGTTTTACAAATTCTCTCAACTTCTTTGCATTGAACTCTATCTTGCTTTCACTCTTCTTTAATATTCTTCTTCAAAGAACTTTTATTACCTTTTATTGATTATGACTTCTTCTTCCAAGAACACAAGTTCTCTTAAAAACAAAGAAAACCCCGTTGATGATGGCCCTCCTATAGTGAGCACCATCATTCCCAGAAGACTCAACATAACCAAGGACTTCGAAGAGAAGTTTCCTTCTACAAGTTCTCATACATGGGCTATTGGTGTATACCCTTCTTACATCCGTCCTTCCAGCATTCCTATTGTGAATGAAGATTATGATTTCCATGATCTGAACATCATCTCTCCCGAACTGGTAGAGCGAGTATCCTTCTCAAAGAAGGGCTTCATGTACGTTATACGTACCCATTTACTATGGGTGCATTTTCTTTGAGTAAGGGAATTGACCCTGTAATTTTGGAGTTGTGCAACAAATACCAGATTTGTTTGTCACAGTGGGCCCTTCGGTTTGGCGGACAGTAGCCTGTCTATGACGGCTGTACAAGGAGACGAAGGAAGAACTCACCTTGGCTCTCATGATGAATCTATACTCCCCCAAGATTTTTCATTGAGGAGTAATAAATTTTAGCAAACGTGGCCACCATGCTTTTCTCACCAGCATGGATGATGACAACGACCGTGGATGGATGTAGCAGTTTGTTGTTTTTGCCACCAGGGATATTATCCTGACCACAACTCCATCTTTTCCTGAGTCCTGGATTCATACACGTAAGTTCAAAGTCTATTTTTTTTTTTGAAAAAGGGTTGTTTCACGTTATTACTGATCCTTCTCTTTTCATTATTTCAGCAACTCGGTGGACACCACGCATGAGATCGACCCGCCGATGGAAAGAACTGGTCCCAAAATATGGGTGAAAGGCCAAAAATCATGGTAAGTTGACTCGTAGAATTGACCTTGTCTTCATCTCATCATTTTTTTTTGTATAAGAATATTGGTTAACTTTTTTTTTCATTGAATTCAGATCTTCTGCAGGGCTCTGTTACCATCCATGATGAGGATGTTTTGGATGATCCCGTAGAGGCTGCGAGGTTGCTGAAGGAGGTCTTTACCTGAACAGGTGCCATCGGATCCACTTCCGGTGCAAGTGCTTCCTCTCGGAGTCCCCGGTCGGAGAGCAAACAACCAAAAAGGCGACGCTCTTCCTCGACCGAGGGCAAAAATAAAAAGGTGAAGAAAGTCACGCTTGAGCCAGCCACAGCCACTGTGGTGATTGATGATGATGGGAAAGCTAGTAATGAAAGGCTTCCCTACAAAGGATACAACGACCTTCATCAGCTCAACATAATGCCCAATTTGAAGAGCTTATAACCCCAACCGAGGACGATGCCAAAGTGCTCTGGGGAGAGTATGACTTAGTGGAGTATGCCAATTCTCCCTTTCGAGTCCCAGTTGTTGCTCCTGGTACTATGTGACTAAGTACCAAGCCTTTTCCTTCTTCGTTTGATGAGCAACCTACAACCAGCATTACCTTTGTCGCAACTGCTTCTCAACTCATAACACTATCAACTTCATCTCCTTCTACGCCGGTCAGACCTTCGTCACCAGCAACTGCTACACCACCCCTATCGGCCGCAGACACCCAAGAGGAGGATGTCCCTCATCCCCAGTCCATAGACCATGGGAATATGGGGCAAACCTATTCGCCCCCTTCTGCAGATCCCCAGAGGAGGAGGAGTGTCTCCCTCTAGATATCGACTGAATGCCATATGTTGTCCCGGTCGGTGAAACTCGCCAATTACCTGAAGCCGCTGGCTTTAGAGAAAGACAAAAAGAAAATACACTCTCTTTCTGGGGAGTGTATGATAAACAATGCCATGCACAAAGCAACATCGGTATGGTACTTGTTCCTTTTACTGTTTGTTTCCTCTTGACTTGCTATGGCAGGATTTGTAATTTGAGTTTTTGCTTTGTATGCCAACTTTCTTGCTTCCGAGGGCCTTCAAAAGTTGATCCTTGATAAATAAAAGCTTACGTCTGAGCGAGATCAACTGTTAGCCGAGCAGGACCAAGTTGTTACTCGCCTCCTAGAGGTGGAAGCACAAGCTGCTGAAGCTAGTGAGTTGGAGGCTCGGCTACAGTAGTGTGAGCAGGAAGTGATGGCCCTCAGCCAAGAAGCCTCCCAGTTGAATGTACAGTTTCAAGAAGCCAAGGCTAAATGGTCTGAGGTTCAAAATGTTGTGTTTGCTGCTGCCATGCGCGAGGCTGCCCCACTGAGCGAGTAAATAACCTGGAGGTAGCCTTGAATTACAAGACTTCAGATGTTGATAATGCCGAAGAGAAGCGTGCCTAGATGGAGGATAAACATAAAAGGATCATGGAACACAATAAGGTTCATATAGCCACTATCCGTGATCTTGATCTTAGCCTTAGCACCACTACATTCGAGCGGGATGACCTTTCGAGCAAAGTTGACCGGCTTAAATCAGAACTCCAGCACCGAACGAATTCCCTCATTATTGAAAAAACATATTCTATGTATAGCACGAGGAGAAAATTTTTGGAAAAGTCCAAAGAGGGTATCATTGACTTTGATGCCGAAATCGCCAAGGTTCGAGAGTTGGAGTCAACCGCTCGAAGATGCCTCCCGGCTTAGCCCGATGCAACTGACTCTTCTGGTTTTGGTTCCGAGTTCTTGAGTACCGAGGAGGAATTTGAGGATGATGATGATGAAGGCCAAGATACCAAGCCGATGATAGATCCGCCTACTTCTCCCGAAGGCGTAGATGCTTCTCTTCCCCGAGTTATGAGGGTGATATAGTTTAGTTTTTTGATTTCTTTTTCCTTTGATATTTTTGTACGTGTGCTATTTGGAACATTTGATATATAAAAGTGCTTTTTCATTTAAGCATTGCACAAAGTTTACTTTTTTGCGTCAAATTATGCAAGGTTGCAGGTGTATTTTTCCGATAGCACTTGTGTTCCGGGCATAAACTCTTTCGGAACCAACCTTTTACTGTAAAGGTTTCATAAGAGAGGACCCTCTTATATTTACGGTGCTCTTGAAGAGGACGTCTCATGTTCATTATGACACTAGCATTTGAAATACTTGATTAACTTTCAAATGATAAAATTAATTCATCGTTTGGACAAGAAACAAGACAAAAAAAAGGACTTTGTTTTATTCCTTATATATTCAAAAGTACATAAGCATTCATTTTGCTGAAAAAGAAATTGCCATTACTTGTGGCTAATTTGTACAACTTGTTTCTATGGAGCTGGTTGCACAGTCCCCGATTCCGATGTGACATTTTTGTTCCGGAATTTTGTAGTCCCGGTTTCTTTGGCAATCAGGTTGTCGTATTCTCATGCCATTCCCCCCACAGTGTTCGAATGTGAAGAATGTGAATTGGAACATTGGAAGTATTGCTCCTTTGAGGATTTCGCTAGTGAATTGTTAGATAATCTTTGGTCTTATAGCAAAATTCGTTTCCCGTTAGGAACTTTGCTACCGAGCCAAAGATTATCCAACCATCCCCTAGTGGCTTGTAGTGAAGAAGCACTCGTGAACAGTCAAATAGATTTTGGTCCGCTAGCAAGCTTTTTTTCCTGTTAATATCTTTGCTATCGAGCCAAAGACTATCTAACCACCCCGCAATGGTTTGTTGTCTCCATGCCTTGTCATTTAAAGGTCTTATTTCTGCTGATGGTATTTCCTTCGTAGTATGCTTTTCGTTGCTATCTCGTTAAAAATCTTGTCAGAAAAACCCAATTGGGACAAAAACTGGGCGAAGGGAAAAAGAGTGTAGCACATAATTTCAGTATAAGCGGTGCCTATCAACAATAATACCTTTTGAGGTGTGCCACATTCCAGTTGCTCGACAATTTTACTCCGTCTTGTTTTTCCAGTTTATATGATCCTTTCTCGGTGACAGCTGAAACCTAGAAGGGGCCTTCCCACGTCAGACCCAGCTTCCCTGCATTGAGCTCTCAGGTGTTTTGAGTCACCTTTCTTAAAACCAAGTATCCCACTTTTAAATAACAGAGATTGGCTCTTTGATTATAATATCTTTCAATTCTTTATTTTTGGGCCACCATCCTTATGTGCCTCAAGTCCCTGCATTTTTCAAGCAGCTCTAATTTGACTTGCAATGCTTCGTTGTTTGTTTCTTCGTCTGCCCAGAAGTATCTTATGGTAGGTTCTCCCACGTCCACCGGGATAAGGGCTTCTGCATTGTATACGAGAGAAAAAGGTGTCTCTTCCATGCTTGACTTAGCCATTGTCTGGTATGTCCATAGCACTCCCGTCAACTCTTTAGGCTATTTGCATTTGGCTGCTTCCAATCTCTTTTTGAGGTTTTGAATAATCATTTTGTTTGTCGACTCCGCTTGGCCATTTGCGCTAAGATGGTATAGTTAAGATGTGATCCTTTTGGTTTTCAAATCCTCAAGGAATTTTGTGACCTTTGCTCCTATGAACTGTGGCATGTTGTTGCACGCTATCCCCTTTGGTATTACGAACCTGTAAATTATATTCTCCCATAGGAAATCGACCACTTCACGCTTGCCGATTCTCTGGTAAGTACTTGCTTCAACCCACTTAATGAAGTATTCAGTTAAAATCAAAATAAACCTTACCTTACCGAGAGCCGACGGTAGCGGGATGACTATGTCCATTCCCTATTTCATGAAGACCATGGAGATAATACCGAATGCAATAGTTATGCCAGTTGGTGTACTAACGGTGCGTGGCATTGACACTTGTCACATTTCTGAACGAACGCCTTAGCGTCTTGTTCTATCTAGGGCCAATAGTTATGTCACGACCCAAAATCTCACTTGTCGTGATATCGCCTATCTCAATACTAGGCAAGCCGATAATATCAATAAACTACCATATCTATTAAGTTTGAAAACCTAATATTTAAATTCAGCGGAAGAAATCTCATAAATACAGATATAAAAACTCCCAAAACCCAGTATCACTGAGTACATGAGCATCTCATATGAATACAAAGTCTGACTGATAAAATAATGTCTGAAAGTATAGAACAATACAATAACCGAAGGAAAGAGAGTCAAGGTTAGCGGACGCCAGACATCTACCTTGATAGTCTCTAACTGATAGCACTCTAAGATCTAATAGTCCAGGTGTCCGAAAGCATCTGGATCTGCATACGAGGTGCAAAGTGTAGTATGAGTACAACCAACTCAATAAGTAACAAGACTAACCTCTGGCTGAAAGTAGTGACGAGCTCCGCTTGTATAGTCCAGTATATAATTAATGGTACAGAATGTAGGCATGCTTTCAAGTTCAACAGTCAAACTCAGTACAAGAAAAATAGATCAATACTGCATGATATGAGGAATATGACATCTCAGTGGAAAGACCTTATGTACTACTGGTCATTAATCATTCGGTCACTTGGTATTGTTTATGGCCAATCCATCCCAGGGATATTTCATCCCGTATATATATACTCATCGACTGACAGTCAGTCACTCAGTACTGTATAAGGCCAATCCAGCCCTAGGTAATTTATCCCCAAATATAAATGATACGGACAAGATCCATGTCCATGGACATTTATCACAATATAAATAAGTAAGGCAAGTCCATTCCGTAGGAAGTCTATCCCGAATATGTAATCATCTACGCTCACTGTGGGGGGTGCAGACTCCGGAGGGGCTCCTTCAGCCCAAGCGTGATATAAAGCTGATATGGCCTGCTGCAAGCGGGCAGCCCCGATCCATATAATAAAAAAGCCTATAAGGCCTGTTGCAGGCGGGCAGCCCCGTTTCATATAATAGTAATGTATATAAAGCCAATATGGCCTACTGCACAGGATTTATTCAAGTCACAATTTCTATGGTGCACGTCCACACGCTCATCAACTATCGTGTGCGTCACCTCCAAACAATTTATATAACACCAAATTCAGGGATTCATACCCTCATAACTAAGTTTAGAAGTGTTGCTTACCTCAAGTCGTGCAATTCTTTACTCTGTAATGCCTTTACCTCGCGTATTGGCCTTCAAACGCCTCGACTCTAGTCATAAATAATTCAATTTAGTCAAAACAAATTATAAGAATTAATTCCATATGAAAAATACAGATTTCCCATCAAAATCCGAAATTTCACCCAAAAATTGCCCGTGGGGACCACTTCCGGAACCCGACAAAAGTTATAAAATCTGAAAGCCCATTCAACCATGAATCTAACCATACCAATTTTACCAAATTCCGACATCAACTCGACCTCCAAATCCTCAAATCTTATTTTCAAATCCCTAGGTCCAAATTCCCGATTTACTCCTCAAAATCATATAATCTAGTCGGATTAGTCGATGATAATTCAATATTATGGAGTAGAAATGATCACAAGTGACTACCTCAAGATTTTCCTTGATTTCTTGTTCAAAAAACTCCCCAAGCCGTGTTCTTTCGTCCAAAAATGTTGAAATGAGCAAAAAAACAAAACTGCTCAATAAAAACACTATTCTGGTCGCTAAAAGCCTAATTTTCGTCACTAAAAGTGCCAAATCTGGTTGCTAAAGGTGCACACCAAAACATGTTGCACCAACAATATTTATTTTCACTAAAAAGGCTCTAACTCTATCACACGAACTCAGAATTTGACGATTCTTATTCCTATGGGTCACAAATAATAATACGAACCTAATCCTTCAATCGAAACTCAATTCGGAGCTCATTTGCTCAATGCGATACCAATTTCGCTCGTTAAACAATTAACTCATGTTTCGCGCTAAAAACCCAATCGCGACTTGATGAAATTAGACAAAACTTTCCAGATCATTCCTATAATTCATTATCAAACTCCCGGAAGTCTCGAAATCAAATTTCGATCTCTAGAACTAAAAATGGACCTTTGGATCATTACATGTTTATGCTGAAAACATCAAACCCTTCCAAAACTCATTCGAAACTCATCCGAGCCCCATGGGACCCCAACCAAGTATACTAACAAGTCCCATAATATGAAACGAACTTAGTCGATGCCTCAAATTAAATTGAACAACACTAAAACACGAATCACACCCAAATCAAGCCTATTCAAAACTAACAAATTCCAAATTCTACATTCGATGCCGAAACCTATCAAATCAACTCCGATTGACCTAAAATTTTGCACACAACTCATAAATGACATATCGGAGTTGTTCTAATTTCCTGAATTGGATTTAGATCCCGATATCAAAAAGTCAACTCCCCGGTCAAACTTTCAAACTTAATTTTTCTATTTTCGCCATTTCAAGCCTAATTTAGCTACGGACCTTACAATAAATATCCGGACACACTTCTAAGTCCTAAATCACCATACATAGCTATTGGAATCATCAAAATTCTATTCCTGGGGTTGTTTACACATAGGTCAACATCCGATCAACCTTTTCAACTTTAGTTTTCATCTTGGAGACTAAGTGTCTCAATTCATTTCAAAACCTCACCGGACCCGAATCAATTACTCCGGCAAGTTATATATCAAATGTAAAACATAAATTGCGCAGTAAATGGGAAAATGGGGTTGTAACACTCAAAATGACCGGTCGGGTCTTTACATTCTCCCTCTCTTAAACAAACGTTCGTCCTCGAACGAGTTTAGAATTATACCCGGAGTCTCAAATAGGTGTGGATATTTGCTCCGCATCTCTCTCTCAATCTCCCAGGTAGCTTCTCCGACTGACTGGCCTCTCCACTGGACTTTCACTGAAGCCATGTTCTTTGATCTTAACTTTCAAACCTACCGGTCTAAAATGGCCACCGGCTCCACATCATAAGTCAAATTACCATCCCACTGCACTGTGCTGAAATACAAAACAGGAGACGGGTCTCCAACTTACTTCCGGAGCATGGATACATGAAACACTGGATGAACACCCGATGGATTATGTGGCAATTCAAGTTCATAAGCTACCTCCCCAATCTTCTTAAGTATTTCAAAAGGTCCAATATACCTAGGACTCAACTTTTCCTTCTTTCCAAACCTCATAACACCATTCATATGCGAAACTCGAAGTAGTACCTTCTCTCCTACCATGTAAGCAACATCACGAACCTTCCGATCGGCATAACTCTTCTGTCTAGACTGCGCTATTCAAAGTCGTTCCTAAATCAATTTAACCTTTTCCAAAGCATCCTGAACTAAATTAGTATCTAATAGCCTAGCCTCACCCGACTCAAACCAACCCACTAAAGACCGACACTGTCTCCCATATAAAGCCTCGTACATAGCCATCTAAATGCTCGATTGGTAGTTGTTATTGTAAGCAAACTCTACAAGTGGCAGATCCCAAGAACCTCCAAAATCTATAACACAAGCGCGTAACATATCTTCCAATATATGAATAGTGCGCTCGGACTGTCCGGCCATGTGAGGGTGAAATGTTGTACGCAACTGTACCTGTGTGCCTAACTCTCGATGTTCTGCCTTCCAAAACTATGATGTAAACTGCGTGCCCCGATATGAAATGATAGACACTGGCACACCGTGTAGGTGAACAATCTCGCAGATATAAATTTCATCCAACCGCTCTGAGGAATAAGTAGTACTGACTATAATAAAATGCGCGGACTTGGTCAATCGATCTACAATTACCCAAACAGCAGCAAACTTCCTCAAAGTCCGTGGGAGTCTAAGGATCCGTTTGGTCATGGATTTTGCCAAAATAAATTTGGGTTTTATTTGGCAAACACATGTTTGGCCATAGATTTTGCCTACATTTAGGCAAAATCCCAAATCTCAAATTCCAAATCCCAAAACCAGCTCAATAGCTAGTTTTGGGCCAAAATATCATTATTATATTTTTCTAAAATTACCCCAAACTTTTATATTTTATAAAAGAGCCCATAATTTATTATTTTGTAACAATGTTGCTTTGTCTTCTCGGTCACCTGGTAATGTATCATGTAGTTCATTATAAAAATGATAATTTTGTATCAAATTTATTTATGTCCAGGACTATGGTTTGCGATAATATAATGAATGTTATTAATAATGGTATTGTTGGGTATTTGTGATAGTTTTTAGAACTTGTGGGTATAAGTCATGTTTCATGTTTTTCCAAAATAAATTTGGGAAATATGTTTTGAAAACTGATGTCCAAACACATTTTCATCTTCAAACCAAACTTCACCCAAATCAGATTTTTCAGAACAAATTCGGAAATCTATGGCCAAACGCTAGCTAACTACAAAGTCCATGGTAATACGCTCCCACTTCCATTCCGGAATTTCAAGTTTCTGAAGCAATCTGCCCGGTCTGTGATGCTCGTATTTCACCTGTTGACAATTTAAACACCGAGCTACAAACCCTACTATATATTTCTTCATTTTTCTCTACCAATTGTGCTTCCTCAAGTCTTGGTACATCTTAGCGGCACCCGAAAGAATGGAATACCGCAAACTGTGGGCTTCTTCAAGAATCAACTCACGCAGTCCATCTACATTTGGCACACAAATACGACCCTGAATTTTCAATATCCCATCATCTCTAATAGTAACATTCTTGGCATTACCGCACTGAACTATGTCCTTCAGGACAAGCAAATGGGAATCATCATACTGGTGCTCTCTGATGCGGTCATATAAGGAATACCGTGAAATCACACAGGCTAGAACCCGACTGGGATCCGAAATATCTAATCTCATGAACTGATTAGCCAAGGTCTGAACATCAACTGGAAAAGGCCTTTCACCAACATAAATGAATTCAAGGCTACCCATACTCACTGCCTTTCTACTCAAGGTATCGGCCACCACATTGGTCTTCCCTGGATGATACAAAATAGTAATATCACAATCCTTCAGTAGCTCCAACCATCTATGCTGCCTCAAGTTCAGATTTTTCTATTTGAATAAGTGCCGAAGACTCCGATGATCTGTAAATACCTCACAAGACACACCATAGAGATAGTGTCTCCAAATCTTCAATGTATGAACAATGTCTGCCAATTCGAAATCATAGACAAGGGAGTTCTTTTCATGTGGCTTTAACTGGCGTGAAGCATAAGCAATCACTCTACCCTCCTACATTAAGACACACCCAATACTAATTCGAGAAGCATCACAATACACTGTATAAGAGCCTGAAGCTGAAGGCAAAACTAGAACTGGAGTTGTGGTCAAGACAGTCTTGAGCTTCTGAAAGCTCTCTTCACACTCGTCTGAACACCTGAATTGAGCACCTTTCTAGGTCAATTTAGTCAAGGGCGATGCAATAGACGAGAAGCCCTCCACAAAGCGACGATAATACCCAGCCAAGCCAAGAAAACTCCGAATCTCAGTAGCTGAAGATGGCCTGTACCAACTCTGAACTGCCTCTGTTTTCTTCGGATCCACCTTAATCTCTTCACTGGACACTATGTATCCTAAGAATACCACTGAACTAAGTCAGATTTCACACTTAGATAATTTGGCATAAAGTTTCTCTTCCTCTGTAGTACAATACTCAAATGTTGTGCATGTTCCTCCTGGGTACGTGAGTATACCAGGATATCATCAATAAATACTATGACAAATAAATCAAGATATGGCTGGAATACACAATTCATCAAGTGCATAAATGCTACCGGGGCGTTGGTCAGCGCAAAAGACATCAAGAGAAATTCATAGTGGCCATAACGAGTTCTGAATGTTGTCTTTAGAATATACGAATCCCGAATTTTCAACTAGTGATACCCGGATCTCAAATTAATTTCGGAGAATACCCTCGTTCCCTGAAGCTAATCAAATAAATCATCAATACGCGGCAAAGGATATTTATTCTTGAATGTAACTTTGTTCAACTACCTGTAATCGATGCACATCCGCATAGTGCCATCTTTCTTTTTCACAAATAGAACCGGTGCACCCCAAGGTGACACACTAGGCCTCGTAACCCCCTTATCTAGGAGTTCCTGAAATTGCTCTTTCAGTTCTTTCAACTCAGTTAGTGCCATACGATACAGAGGAATAGAAATGGGCTGAGTGCCCGACACCAAGTCAATACCGAAATCAATATCTCTGTCGGGTGGCATACCCAGCAGGTCTGCAGGAAATATATCCGGAAAATCCCGTACTACCAGTACTGAATCAATAGTAGGAGTATCTGCCTCAGCATCTCTCACAAAGGCCAAATATGACAAACACCCCTTCCTAACCACACGTTGAGCCTTCAAGTAAGAAATTACCCTGCTGGGAACATAATCTGGAGAACCTCTCCACTCGACCTTCGACAATTCCGGTATCGTCAACGTCACCGTTTTTGCGTGATAGTCCAGAATAGCATGACATGAAGACAACCAGTTCATACCCAAAATTACATTAAAATCAGCCATACTAAGCAGTAAGAGATCAACTCTAGTCTCCAGTCCCCTAATCGTTAGCACACACGACTGATACATATGCTCTACAATAATAGTATCGCCCACCGGCGTAGATACACGAACATGTGAAACTAAAGACTCGCGAGGTATATTAAGATAATGAGTAAAATATGATGAAACATACAAATATGTGGAACCAGGGTCAAATAATATAGAAGCTTCCCTGTGGCACACTGAGACAATACATGTGATCACTGTATCTAAAGCAACGACATCTGGCATGGCAGGAAAATCATAGAATTGGGCCTGACCGCCACCTGATCGGCCTCCCCATCTTGGGCGACCCCTAGCTGACTGAGCGGGTGGTAGAGCAACTGGTGCAGAAGTAGTAGCCTGACTCCTATGCTTAACTAGACCTCGCGAAAGGCGGGGACATAATTTCCTCACATGACCCAGCTCTCCACACTCATAGTAATCCCTCTCGAAAAATGGTGGCGAGTTCTGAGGCGGACCTTGAGAACCAGAATAACTACCAAAAGAACCTGGTACAGATGAACCCTGAACTGAAGGAGAACGGTGCATACTTTGGGCTGGCAGGGCACTGAGAGATGACTGACCCTGATAAGAAATGTATGAACCATGGTGAACTGGATGACCCATCTGAGCGTGCATGTACGAACGACCCCTGTTGTGTAAGACTGCCTTTCAGAAGGTACCCTACCAGAACCACCCAAACCTCGAGGCCTTTTGGCCTCCATCTCACCACGCTCCTCACTACAGACCACCTCTATCTGCCGAGCAATGTCAACCACCTCGTCAAAAGTGGCACCAGATACCCTCTCCCTAGTCATAAGTAACCGCAACTGATATGTGAGGCCATCAATGAACCTCCTAATCCTCTCCCTATAAGTGGGAACCAACCAAACTGTGTGACGAGCCAACTTAGAAAACATCATCTCGTACTGGGTCACAAACATGCCATCCTGCCAAAGCTGCTCAAACTGCCTGCGCATCTCCTCCCTGTGAGACTGCGGCACGAATTCTCCAAAAAGCGAACAGAGAACTCCTACCATGTAAGTGGTGCTGCACCGGCCGACTTGTGCCTCTCATAAGCCTCCCACCATCTGAAGGCATCCCTAGAAAATTAAAAAGTAGTGAATGAGACCCCACTAGTCTCCAGAATACCCATTGTCCGAACTATCCGCTGGCACTTACCCAAAAAAACTTGAGCATCTTCGGATTCAGCACCGCTAAATGATAGAGGTCGAAGCCTCCCAAATCTCTCAAGTCTCCTCTACCCATCATCTTCCATAACGGGGACTACCGGGGCCTGAGCAGTTGCAGCCGACTGGGCTGGTAGGGCCCTCAGTGTCTGAAGGCCCTGCACTACCTACTCTGGAGTACGGGCAACAGGGGTATGAGTACCTCCCCCGACCTAAGAAGTGGCTGGTGCGGCCTGAGATGAAACAACCTGAGCAAGGCCAGTGCAAACTATCAATATCTGGGCAAAAGCCTCCTGAAGGCCTGGAATCACAATGGGCACAGCTGATGCGTGAGCTGGTCCTGTCGGCTCAGCTATATCTGGAATCTGATCCTGAGCTGGAGTAACTGGTAATGCTATAGGTGCTGCTTCAACTGCAGTACGAGCTACACCTCGACCTCTACCTCAGCCCCTGCCTCTACCACGACCCCGACCTCTCGCGTCCCTAACTAGTGACCGTCTGATCCGGTAGTATGTATCCTCACCATCTGTGTGAGAATAGAATAACAGAAATTTAGTTTCCGAAATCAACAAATTCGTACGATAGAATACAAGAAAGTGAAGTATTTCCTAAGGGTTCGACAGCCTCTCAAAGGTAAGTACAGACGTCTTCGTACCGATCCGCAAGCCTCTACTAAACCTGCTCCTGACTTGTGAGACCGATGTAACCTAGGCTCTGATACCAATATGTCACGACCCAAAATCTCACCTGTTGTGATGGTGCCTATCTTAATACTAGGCAAGCCGACAATCTCAATAAGCCACCATATCCATTAAGTTTGAAAACATAATATTTAAATTCAGCGGAAGAAATCTCACAAATAAAGATATAAACACTCCCAAAATCCGGTGTCACTGAGTACATGAGCATCTAATATAAATACAAAGTCTGACTGATAAAACATTGTCTGAAAGTATAGAACAATACAATAACTGAAGGAAAGAGAGTCAAGGTCAGCGGACACCATACAACTACCTTGATAGTCTCCAACTGATAGCACTCTAAGATCTAACAGTCGCCGTGTCCGAAAGCACCTGGATCTGCACACGAGGTGTAGAGTGTAGTATGAGTACAAACAACTCAATAACTAACAAGACTAACCTCTAGGCTAAAAGTAGTGACGAGCTCCGCTTGTACAGTCCAATATATAATTAATGGTACAAAATGTAGGCATGCTTTCAAGTTCAACAGTCAAACTCAGTACAAGCAAAATAGATCAATACTGCATGATATGAGGAATATTATATCTCAGTGGAAAGACCTCATGTACTACTGGTCACAAAGCATTCGGTCACTCGGTATTGTTTATGGCCAATCCATCCCAGGGATATTCCATCCCGTATATATATATACACATCGACTGACAGTCAATCACTCAGTACCGTATAAGGCCAATCCAGCCCTGGGGTAATTTATCCCCAAATATAAATGATACAGAGAAGATCCATGTCCAGGGAAATTCATCACAATATAAATAAGTAAGGCAAGTCCATGCCCTGGGAAGTCCATCCCGAATATGTAATCATCTATGCTCACTATGGGGGGTGCAGACTCCGGAGGGGCTCCTTTAGCCCAAGCATGATATAAAGCCGATATATGGCCTGCTGCAGGCGGGCAGCCCCGATCCATATAATAATAAAGCCCATAAGGCCTACTGTAGGTGGGCTATCCCGTTTCATATAATAATAATATATATAAAGCCAATATGGCCTGCTGCGGCGTGCAACTCGATCCCACAAATATCCTCACAATGGATGAATATGACTAAGTGTGAAATGTATATTTTCTTTTAAAAAACAATTAATTCAACAACACATGACCATGTGGGTCCCAAAATATCAGCACGTAGCCCAATCATGGTCTTTAATACGAGTCTTAACTCAATTTTCCTAACACGGAAAAAATATTCGGATAATAACATGATTCTTTAATTTTACAACTTTACAGAATTTATTCAAGTCACAATTTCTATGGTGCACGTCCACACGCTCGTCAACTATCGTGTGTGTCACCTCCAAACAATTTATATAACACCAAATTCAGGGATTCATACCCTCAGAAATAAGTTTAGAAGTGTTACTTACCTCAAGCCGTGCAATTCTTTACTCTGCAATGCCTTTGCCTCGCATATCGGCCTTCAAACGACTCGAATCTAGTCATAAATAATTCGATTTAGTCAAAACAAATTATAGGAATTAATTCTATATGAAAATATAGATTTCCCATCAAAATCCAAAATTTCATCCAAAATTTGCCTATGGGGCTCACATCTCGTAACACGATAAAAGTTATAAAATCCGAAAGCCCATTCAACCACGAGTCTAACCATACCAATTTTACCAAATTCCGACATTAACTCGACCTCCAAATCCTCAAATCTTTTTTTCAAATCCCTAGGTCCAAATCCTCTATTTACACCTCAAAATCATGTAATCTAGTCGGATTATTCGATGATAATTCAATATTATGGAGTAGAAATGATCACAAGTGACTTGCCTCAAGATTTCCCGTGATTTGTTGCTCAAAATTCTCCCCAAGCCGTGTTCTTTCATCCAAAAATGTTGAAATGAACAAAAGAAAACTGCTCAATAAAACACTATTCAGTTCGCTAAAAGCCCAATTCCCATCACTAAAAGTGCCAAATCTGGTTGCTAAAGGTGCGCACAAGAACCTGTTGCACCAACAATAGTTATTTTCACTGAAAAGGCTTTAACTCCATCATACCAATTCGGAATTCTACTATTCTTTTTCCTATGAGTCACAAATAATAATACGAACCTAGTCCTTTAATCGAAACTTAATTCGGAGCTCATTTTCTCAATGCGATACCAATTTTGCTCGTTAAATAATTAACTCATGTTTTGCGCTAAAAACCCAATCGCGACTTGATGAAATTAGACCAAACTTTCCAGATCATTCCTATAATTCATTATCAAACTCCCGGACGTCTCGAAATCAAATTTCGATCTCTAGAACTAAAAAATGCACCTTTGGATCATTACATGTTTATGTTGAAAACGTCAAACTCTTCCAAAACTCATCCGAGCCCCATGGAACCCCAACCAAGTATACTAACAAGTCCCATAATATGAGACAAACTTAGTTGATACCTCAAATTATATTGAACAACCCCAATTCATGCCTATTCAAAACTAACAAATTCCAAATTCTACATTCGATGCCGAAACCTATCAAATCAACTCCGATTGACTTAACATTTTGCACACAAGTCATAAATGACATAACGGAGTTGTTACAATTTCCATAATCGGATTTCGATCCCGATATCAAAAAGTCAACTCCTCGGTCAAACTTCCAAACTTAAATTTTCTATTTTCGTCATTTCAAGTTTAATTTAGCTACGGACCTCATAATAAATATCCCGGCACACTCCTAAGTCCGAAATCACCATACAGAGCTATTGAAATCATCAAAATTATATTCTAGGGGTCGTCTACACATAAGTCAACATCCGGTCAACCTTTTCAACTTTAGTTTTCATCTTGAAGACTAAGTGGGCGTTTGGACATAAGAATTATAAAATTCCAAAAAGAAAATGAAAAAAAATTTCAAGTGAAAATGGTATTTGAAAATTAGAGTTGTGTTTGGACATGAATATAATTTTGGGTTATTTTTGAAGTTTTGTGAGTGATCTGAGTGAAAATTTTAAAAAACATCTTTTTGGAGTTCTTCAAATTTTCAAAAAATTCCAAAATGCATCTTCAAATGAAAATTGGAAATTTATGACCACGCTAATTTCGAAAAAAGTGAAATTTTTTTGAAAACAAAGTAAAACATTTCTTATGTCCAAATGGGCTTTAAGTGTCTCAATTCATTTCAAAACCTCACTGGACCCGAATCACTTACCCTGGCAAGTCATATATCAATTGTAATGTATAAATTGAGCAGCAAATGGGGGAACGGGGTTGTAATACTCAAAACGACCGGCCAGGTCGTTACAAGTAACCTTTCATAACTAATTTTAACACTAACGAGTCCGCACCTGAGTGATTTCCACAGACTCTTTCGTGAACTTCTCTCATAATGTAATTGGCCTCGGAGGCTCCTACACATCGGGCCAACGGGCCTTGGAAAGACTTTCTATACAACTGGCCTCCCTAGCAACTGTAGCGAGCTGCTTTGGTGCGGAGTGCCCGGGATGCCTTCGGGTCCTCGGGCAGTTTGCCATGCTCGAGGTAGTCGATTGATTTATTTCTTCAGTCCCAGACCAAGTTGGTTGTGTTTACTTTATAATAGCCATCCACACCCAATACTGAGCGCATGAGATGTATGACTGTATCGGAATCTGATCCCTTAATTTTCGTGGATGAGCCCAGATTGACCAATGCGTCTGCTTCTACGTTTTCTTCTCTCGGGATGTGGGTGATTGACTATTCCCTAAACTGTACGAGCAGAATTTGAAATTTCACCACATACTGTTACATGCGTTCTTCTTCGTGTCGAAGATTCCATATACCTGATTTACCACCGGTTGGGAATCACATTTAATTTCAATGACCTTGGAGTCTAGTCCCCGGGCCAGTTCAAGTCCTGCAATCAAAGACTCATAATCGGCTTCATTGTTAGTCAAGGGAATAATTTTTATGGCCTGCCTCAGGGTTTCTCCCGAGGGCGTAATCAATACCACCCCGAGTCCGGACCCTTTCACATTGGAAGCTCCATCCATGAATAAGGTCCAAACTCCTGATGTCATTTCCGACACCATCATCGCTTCTTTGATGGCCAAAGGTAGCAATCCGAGACTGAAATCGACTACAAAGTCGGCCAAAACTTGTGATTTGATCGTAGTCCTGTGTTTATACTCGATATCAAATCCATTCATTTTGACTGCCCACTTGGCCAATCGACCTGGCAATTCAGGTTTGTGAAGGACATTCCGTAAGGGAAAGGTTGTCACCACGGCTATCGGGTGGCATTGAAAATAAGGCCTAAGCTTTCGAGCGGCGACTACGAGAGTTAAGGCCAATTTTTTGAGATACGGGTAACGAGTTTTCACATCCGTAAAAATTTTGCTAACATAATAGATAAGAGATTGCGTACCTTCGTCTTCCCAGACTAGAACGACACTTACCACTACCTCTGAGACCACTAAACAAATTAGCAATTGTTCACCTTCCTCCGATTTTGATAGTAACAGAGGGCTTGATAAATACCTTTTCAGGTCTTTTAGGGCCTGTTGGCATTCCAGAGTCTATTCGAAGTTGTTCTTCTTCAGAAGTGAGAAGAAGTGATGGCATTTTTACGAAGACCGGGAAATAAACCTACTTAGAGCAGCCAGTCTTCCAGTTAACCTTTAGACTTCTTTCACGTTTGTTAGCTGGTCGGGAATGTCCTTGATGGCTTTATTTTTATCGGGATTGACTTCGATCCCCTTTGTGATACCAGGAAACCCATAAATTTATCGGAGCTGACTCTAAATGCACGCTTTTCGGGGTTAAGTTTCATGTTGTGCTTCCTTAGGATGCCAAAGGTTTCTTAGAGGTATTTCAGATGGTCACTTACGTTCAAAGACCTAACCGGCATATCATCTGTGTAAACTTCCATTGTTTTCCCTATTTACTTTTCCAACATTTTGTTCACGAGCCTTTGATAACTGACCCCAACATTCTTAAGCCCGATGGATATCACATTGTAGCAATATGTGCCAAAGTTTGTTATGAACGAAGTCTTTTCCTAATCTTCCAGGTTCATTTCGATTTGGTTGTACCTGGAATAAGCATCTAGGAAACTCATCAACTCGTGCTTGGCAGTTACATCAATCATTTGATCAATGTTTGGCAATGGGAATGAGTCTTTTGGGCACGCCTTATTTAGATCCTTATAATCTATGCACATGCGGAATTTATTATTCTTTTTTGGCACTACTGCTACGTTAGTTAGCCATTCGGGATACTTTAACTCCTGGATTGAACTGATGTCAAGCAATAGAGTTACCTCTTATTTGACAAACCTATTTCTGACCTCGGCAATTGGGCGTTTCTTTTGCCTTATCGGAGGGATGTTGGGGTCCAGGCTTAACTTGTGCATGACCACTCTAGTGGAATACCTGTCACATCTGCATGCGACCACTGATCTAGTCCAATTTCACTCCTTTATTTGAGGATATGAAAACAGTCGATGCAATCATAATACCTAACAGAGTCGGGCTCGAATTCCACAGGGAGAAATGTGAATCGGTGTTAGTAGTATATATCTTAACGCGTGAGTTTATATATCTTAATTTGATCTTTCGCAATATTAGGTTTTGTTTGAAAATCTAAGTTAGACTACAGTTGTGATTTAAAGAATGAAACTAGGAAATTGTTTTTGGTTATTTTTCAAATGATAAAAAGACCTAGGGATATGACCTTCACCTAGGTGTTCGCTTAATGGATTGTAAACTTTAAAGCTTGTTATATTGGTCGGGGTATATTATAGCTATCAACACTCAGGTACCCACTCAATACCTCTCGGTCAGAGAGTGATTTTGCCCAATTTGGCTTTATCAAGTCCAAATGGGTATTTGAACAAAGCAGTTGATAATAAACTCAAGTTGGGTTATACTATCTCTAGGTTCAACTCTTTAATTGGGCTTATCTGTCACGCCCCAGACTTGGGGAGGCGTGGCTGGAACCCAGTGCCGTGCTGGCCCGAGCAAACCACTCTGTAACTCATGATCGTTCGACCAAAACTAGAATATACATAGGTCGAGTTAACTAAACTCATTCCTTTTGTAACTATCATGGGCCCACACGGCCACCACTCATAATGTACAACTGTAAGTGAGAAAACATTGTATCAATGAACCATCTTTCTTAAAATATGAATACATATAGGCCGTCAAGGCCTTTGACATACTGTACAAAATAAACATCTGTCTACAAAGCCTCTAAGATTATTTGACATCAAATGGAATAGGGTACCGGCCTACCCATAAGTCTGTAGCAAAACTCTGACACGATGACTCATAGACTCGGCTACACTCCGAATGAGGTGGAGTCTTACCGATCCTTCGATGAATGCTAACCTCGTCTACTATGAGGGCTCGTCAAACTGATTATCTATACCTGCAGGCATGAATGCTGCGTCCCCAACAAAAGGACGTCAGTACGAATAATGTATCAAGTATGTAGAACTGAAACATAACAATAAGTCAACATTAATTAAAGACATATAAGAATCAACCTGAATCTCTGAAGTGCCACCGTATATGTCACGCCCCAAAACCGAGAAGCGCAACCGGCGCTCAACCGAGTGAACCCGACCGAGCAAGCCTATTAGATTTCTTCTACCCAAACTCATTCATGAATAAAGAGAATATATGTTTTCCTTAATTAAACAATAAAGTGGTCATGTCTGCAATTACCAATTTCTTACCATAGGTTTTACCATTTTTAAAGTCTCAAATGGACAAGTAATACAACCACAACATAGCATAATTTGTCTTTCCCAGCACCAATACACAACCCACACTATGTCTACGGAGCCTCTATAGATGAAGAAGAGTACAATGATAATGCCGGCAATAAGGCCCCGGCTATACCTCAAACCGAATACACAAAGTACAAAAAAATACATGACCCCGGGATGAAGTGGGGCTAACCAAGTCAGCTGGGAAGAAGGTGTACTGCTATCACTGATCAATATCTCCTGCTGTGGAACCACCTGCATCCATTTAAAGATGCAGCGCCCCCGGCAAAAGGGACGTTAGTACCGTCGAATAGCACTAGTACGTATAACTAAACACCCTCTCAACAACAACAACAATAACAACAACCCAGTATAATCCCACTTGTGGGGTCTGGAGAGGGTAGTGTATACGCAGACCTTACCCCTACCCTGGGGTAGAGAGGCTGTTTCCCATAGACCCTCGGCATCCTTCCCTCCAAGAACTCCCCACCTTGCTCTTGGGGTGACTCGAACTCACAACCTCTTGGTTGGAAGTGGAGGGTGCTTACCATCAGAGCAACCCACCTTGTCTAAACACCCTCTCAATAGAATGACAAATAATACAAACAAGATTATCATAATATCAATGAAAGTAGTAATCAACATCAAACCTCAATTTAAGATCAAGACAGTGTTCAAATTAATTTCCATATCTCACATTGGGAGATTTTTAGTATTGATATACCATTTGTTCACAATGCCAGTACCATTATTCACCATACCAATATCACTATTCACAATACCATTATTCACAAAACCAGTACCATTATTCACCATACCAATACCACTATTCACAATACCATTATTCACAAAACCAGTACCATCGCACTCTTAACACGAAGTCCGATCATGACCCGATCGGCTAGGCTATCTCAGTAGAGACATTAACCACAATTACTCTCAATATCAATACCACCATCTTTAACACGGAGTCCGATCACGACCCGATCGTCTAGGCTATCTATTAGGGACATCGACCACAATCACAATTTCAATTACAATTTCCAACACAATCACCACCATGTGTGCGGCATGGTGTCCGATCACGACCCCGACCGGCTAGGCTGTCTTATTTAAGACATCACCTTTTTATATCAATCATCGCATTTCATAATACTTTCACATATTTTCATTTCATTGGCACTAATGGCCATAATTATAAGATCATTCTTGGCACGTTGGCCATATTCAGTATTTCATGATCACCTTATCAATTTCAAATATCATTATCATCATCAACAACAAATACAACTCAAATCACGGTGTGTAGTACACATGTGAGCAATTTAGAGTCTAAGGCACATAGAGATATTTCACAAAATTTGGCATAATAACCTTCATTTAAACTTGACTTAAAGTCAAAACATTATTAATGCGCATCCCATATTTTAGCACATCCTCAATTGGTAACATAACATGGATAGAGCATTTGGGATGCTTGTTGAACATATATCTTTTAACCCAATCTTACTCGGAATAGCCAATTTCATAATAAATCACTCGGGACTTACATAATTTACATGAATATCGTGGGATTCAATTCTAAGAGAAGAATTTAGCCAACATACCTCACTTGAGCTTCCTTACACTCTAGATGTTCCGAAATTCTTAGCAACTTCAATATATTGTAGAAATATAACAAATTGAATCAAAATAAGGAAGATGATCATGGTTCTAGATCATTTGAGCATTTTATCAAACACTAGGTGTGCACAAGGTTTCAAGGTCCTTTTATGGAGGATTCCATCATCCCACAACCCAATCTTTATCATGCTTAGTTCAAAAATCTTCCTACACCCCTTGATATCACATGCATGTAAAATAATCAACTCTCATGCCCAAAAATTATCTTGCTAATTACCATTTTCAGATGATTTCGAAAGTAGAGTTTAGGGTGTAGAATCTTACCTCTAGGATGAAGACCTAGTGAGCTTCCCTTCTTAATCTTCCAAAACTTGAGCAAGAATTGAAGAAAATTTATTGAAGAACACCTTCTCACTCTAGGGCACTCTCTCTCACTCTAAAATATCAGATTATGTCTCAAAAATGGCCCAAAGAGTGTATTTAATGAAATAGGGTCGGGTTTTAAAAACCCAAAAATGGAGCTCCGGAACAAGGTATGCGATCGCATAACCGATATGCGGACCACATATCGGTCGCATAATTAGTTACAAAATAGCCAAAAGAACTGTTTGTGTATGCGATCACTATGCGGCCCGCATAACTGTTATGTGGTCGCATAATGCACCGCATAATAGTTATGCGGTCGCATAGTCGACCGCATAGTTGCTTCCAACTGACCCAATTAACTGCCTCACTCTGTGGCCATTATGCGGTCCGTAGAGTAATTCTGCGGTCGCATAATGGACCGCAGAAATATACTTTTTTGCCAAAACAATTTCCTTTACTTTCCGATGCATTGTTCAACCTAGTTCGGCACCATGAAATATTATATTCTTTGCAAACTTTACCGGGCTTTACACAAAGTACTTCAAATTTTTTGCTGCTGAAGGGCCTGAAGAAGGAGGTAGAGGCATAGCAGATGCACTATCTGGAGGCACTGCTGAAGTAGATGACACATCAACTGTCTCAACAGCTACCCCGATGGGCTCGTCAGACTGGCCCGCAGTAGTATGGGCTGACCCTTCTTCTTTGAGTTTCCACCATCCATCAAAGAATACCATGAGAAAGGCTTCTTCGCCCGCACCTTTGTGTCAAAATCCATTGGCTCCACCCCGCATATGTAAGGTACTCAGTGATAGTGTTGGGATACGGGTAGGAGGTGTCACCTTGCCCGGCGACCACAGACATGTTGGCCAATATCACGTCACCCACATTGATCGGGTACCCGGCCATAATAGAGGCAACTAGCACTGCCCATGGAATTGGAAGATTTGTTTCATTTCGGCACGGGTCTAGTCTGCTACATAAAAATGTCTGCCATCCCTTTGCCTCAAAATTTAGGGTGTTCCGCTGAATAGGAACCCCTGCTGTGATACATGCTGGAGGTGACCCCGGAGCTACAAGAATCTCAGCTAGCCACGGGCGAGCTGCATTTCCCAGTGCAAACTTTTCCAGGTATTGTACAGGCTCCAAATCCTCAAACCCTAAATAAGCGTTCAGGGTGCTCTAGTCGAATCTCACCTTCAGATTTCTCACTTTGTTACCTTGGTCCCTTTCTTTATATGCTCCACATTGGCGTAAAATTCCCGGACTAGGTATTCCTTGGCATCTATCACACTCTGGGTGAACCACATCCACCCTTTTCGTTCTCGGAACTATCTCAACACTACTGGGTTATATTTATAAAGGTCTTTCAAATTGAACTGATGCTCAAGAGTGAGTGATCTTGCCGGCCACCACTCTCGGAAGCTTGTGAAAGTAGCCAGACTAACAAACCTTTCTTCCCAAATCTCTTTCTTCTTCGACCTATCAAGGCCGGTTACTATTGTATCACCCCCTTCGACCATCATCCATGAGATCATCAACATCCACTGTGGTAGCAGGTGCGTCGGGGGCATGTGTGTATGAGGGCTCCGAAGCCTGACTGTTACCTCCCGAACCTTCAGAAGTGCTCTCAAAGGAGGTAGGCTCGTCTTTAAGTTGGTATCTGCCTTGAGGCTGCAGTGGTTGTGATTGTGTAGCAGGCTGTGATTGCACTGAGTCGCCCTCCGATGCTTCCCTAGATGGTGCATATGAACTAGATTCGGAGGGATTGAGCTATATTCGTCGGCCTATTGTGTCTTTCTTACTGATTACTCTTTGGAGGGCGAGGGGTAAATTGCTTTTGCCTCTGCCTATGGAAGGTTCACCCCTTTCCTTTGATGTATCACCACGACCACGTGATCTAACCATTTTCTGCAACAAATAACAGCAGGAGTCAGTTCTAATTCAATTACAGATAAACATAAAGTCATAGAACAAAACATGTTTTAGGGTGGGGAAGTGCGGTCGCAGGTCTAGTTGTGCGGACCGCACAACTAAAAAGTGCGGCCGCATCAATGAAACTGCGATCCGCATAATTTTGAGTGCAACCGCAGAATTGAAGTGCAGTCTACACACTTGCAAGTGCGGCCGCGCATGAAGCTTTCCAAAAGTGCCAACTCTCTAATGATAGATATTGGCCTGATCTGAAGCCACACACACTTTTCTGCGGCCGCGATGAAATTACTACGGTCCACACAATTTTAAGTGCGGCCCGCACAATCTTTCCTCACCAACTGCCCTAATCTATACTTCTGCGGAGCGCACAATTCCTTGTGTGACCGCACATTTCAAAATTCAATCGGGCTGAGTCCTGTAGGTTTTTGATTTATGCACAAATTGGACATGGTGATAGTAACTAAACATGATAATCAAACTACCCACTCCCTAAAAAGCAAGTAAGAGTTAACCCACACAATTTAAACCCTACATGGATATGAAATTGACAAATGTTCTAAACTAACTAACAAATTGTAAATTAAACTAAGAAAATTGAAGAATCCTAGAAATGATTTAAACATACCAGTGATGAAGTAGTGCTAAGAAATGATCACAGATGTGTAATTAGGTGGTAGGTGATTGAATCAGATGTGTGCAAAATGCCTTTTTTTTTATTTCTCAGAGAATGGAAAGTTTCAACAATAGCCTTAGGGTTACTATTTATACACAATGGGTCTAGCTAAGGAATCAAGAGATGAGTGCGGCCGCAGAATTCTTTCTGCGGTCCGCACTCTGTTACCTGGTGTTCCACTTCCTTTTGATGATATGTGGTCTGCAGCTTTAGCTGTACGGGCGCATATTTAGCTGTGCGACCGCAGATTTAGATGTGCGGTCGTAGATTTTGGTGCAGATCACAGAATTCGTTGTAGCGTCCAAAATTGTGCGGTGCACACTTTTTCCATACTTAGCCAATGTTTCTGAGCACAGTTCCTGTAAAGAACACACTTTCCTGCAACACACTTCAAATTCAGTTAGCACAAAATAAGACCTATCTAAAGAAGAAGAAAAGAAAAAAGAAAAAGAAACATGGGTTGCCTCCCAAGAAGCGCCTGATTTAACGTTGCGGCACGATGCAGAATACCATCACTTCAAAAGAATCACTGCTACCATGTGGCCATCATCAGCTTGCCCCAAATAATGCTTCACCTGGTGACCATTGACTCGGAATACCTCATCATTTTTGTTCTTCAAGTCCAATGCACCAAAAGGTGTCACACCCATAATTTCAAAGGGACCACTCCATTTGGATTTCGCATTTCCGGGAAACATCTTCAATCGTGAGTTGAACAACAAAACAAGATCTCCCATCTTGAACTCCCTATTTCGGATGTTTTTGTCATGAAGGTACTTCATTCTTTCTTTGTACAAGGAAGAACTTGCATATGTATGGTACCGAAATTCATCTAATTCATTCAAATGTGCAACCCGCAAGTTAGCAGTTGCATCCTAATCAAGATTTAACTTCTTTAAAGCCCACATGTCCTTATGCTCGAGTTCCACCGGAAGATAACAAGCTTTGCCAAACACCAACCGGTATGGAGATATCCTGATAGGAGTTTAAAAGCAGTTTGATATGCCCATAGTGCATCATCAAGCTTATTTGACCAATCCGTCTGGTTAGCATTCACTGTTTTGGACAAAATACTCTTTATCTCCCGGTTGAAAACTTCCAATTGACCACTAGATTGAGGGTGATAGGGAGTCGTAACTTTATGAGTGACACCATACTTGCTAAGCAAGGTGTCAAAAGCTTTGTTGCAAAAATGTGACCCCCTATCGCTTATGATAACCCGCGGAGTACCAAATCTTTTGAAGATGTTCTTCTTCAAAAATGTCACCACACTTCTTGCTTAATTGTTGGGTAGAGCAATGACCTCAAGCCATTTAGACACATAATCAACCACAACCAAGGTGTAGGTGTTTCCACAAGAACTCACAAAAGGTCCCATAAAGTCAATACCCCACACATCGAAAATATCAATCTCCAATATAGTGGTGAGGGGCATTTCATTTTTCTTTGAGATTCCACCGGCCCTTTGACATTCATCACAACGCTTGACTAGATCACTTGCATCCTTGTAAAGAGTAGGCCAATAGAAACCGCAACTTAGCATTTTGGTCGTCGTTCTTGCTCCAGCATGGTGACCACCATACGACGAAGAATGACAAGCCCCAAGAATTTCAACTTGTTCCTCCTTCGGTACACATCTTCTAATCACTCCATCCGTACAAATTTGGAAAAGGTACGGTTCATCCCAATAAAAGTCTTGACAATCCCGTTTGAGCTTCTTCCTTTAGTTTGAAGAGAACTCATCTGGGGTGATACCACTTACAAGAAAATTTGCTAGATCCGCGAACCATGGCACTTCTTTCATTGAAATGGATAAGAGTTGCTCATCGGGGAAGGAGTCATTGATTTCAAGGCCATCTTGCGGCCTCCCCTCCCCTCCTCTTCCAAATGAGACAAGTTGTCTGCCACTTGGTTTTTACTTCCTTTTTGGTCTTGGATATCTATATCAAACTCTTGCAATAAAAAAACCCATCTCATCAACTAGGCTTTGGAATTTTTCTTGCTCATAAGGTAACAAAGTGCGGCATGATCCGTGTGGACAATTACTTTTGCGCTAATCAAGTACGGGAGGAACTTCTCAATAGCAAGCACAATGGAAATGAGCTCTTTTTTGGTCACAGTGTAATTGACTTAGGCATCATTCATGGTCTTACTAGAATAGTAGACCATATGAAAGATCTTGTTGATACGTTGCCCCAAAACTGCTCCAACCGCTACATCACTAGTATCACACATGAGCTCAAAATGAATGCTCTAATTAGGAGCGGTGATAATGGAAGTAGTTGTCAACTTGAACTTGAGCAATTCAAATGCTCTCATGCAATCATAATTGAAGTGAAATTCCAAAAGCTTTCACAAGGGGTTCACCACTTTGGAAAAATCCTTTATGAAACGCATGTAGAACCCCGCATAACCCAAGAAACTTCTCACGCCCTTCACGGATGTTGGAGGTGGAAGTTTAGAAATCGCCTATATTTTCGCTTTGTCGACCTCTATTACCTTCTTTGAAATCTTGTGTCCAAGGACAATACCCTCCTCGACCATGAAATGGCATTTCTCCTAATTCAATACCAAGTTTGTTTCTTCATACCTTGCTAATACCTTATCCAAATTTTCCAAGCAATCATCAAAAGAATCCCCGACTACCGAAAAGTCATCCATGAAGACTTCAAGGTAGTCCTCTACCATATCCGTAAAGATCGCCATCATACACCGTTGAAACGTTGTCGGTGCAATGCATAAGCCAAATGGCATCCGCTTGAAAGCGAAAGTGCCATAGGAACAAGTGAAAGTTGTTTTCTCTTGATCTTTCGGGGCAATAAGGATTTGATTATAGCCCGAATATCCATCTAGAAAGCAATAGAACGCCCGGCCGGCCAACCTATCAAGCATTTGGTCAAGAAAGGGTAATAGGAAATGGTCTTTCCTTGTGACTTTATTTAGCTTATGATAGTCCATACACACTCTCCATCCGGTCATCATTCTTGTTGGAATCAACTCATTCTTATCATTGGTGACCACAATTATGCCCCCTTCTTCGGAACACATTGCACCGGAGAAGTCCACGAACTGTCAGAAATGGGGTAGACAACCCCGGGATCTAACCACTTTATGATCTCCTTTTTTACCACCTCTTGCATGGCTTCATTGAGTCTCCTTTGATGTTCAATGGAGGGATTGGCATATTCCTCCAAATTAATCTTGTGCATGCAAAATACGAAGCTTATTCCCCGAATATCTGCCAAAGTCCACCTAATAGTTTTGTTCCTCTTGTGGAGCACCGCCAATGTAGAGTCAACATGCAAGTTAGTCAAACAAGAGGAAAGAATAACCGGTAAAGTAGAGCAAGGGCCAAGGAATTCATACCTGAGATGTGGAGGTAATAGCTTCAACTCCAAGATAGGAGGCTCTTCGATTGAAGGCTTTGTAGGAGGAGTTTTCATATTCTCAAGATCCAAGGAAATTTTTCGAGGTGCATAATTGTATGACCTCATCCCTTGCAAAGAATTAACACATTCCATGAAGCCATCCATTTCATTATCATTAAAATTGAGCAAAACGGCCTCTAACATGTCACCCACATTAATCGTGGCACTTGTATCATCAATAATCACATTTGTCACCAAGTCCACGAACGAACACACTTCATTGCTATTCGGTTGACTCATAGATTTGCACATGTGGAACACCACATTCTCATCACCCACTCGAAAAGTGAGTTCACCAGCTTTCACATCAACAAGAGCCTTTCCCGTAGTAAGGAAAGATCTACCAAGAATAATCAGCACTCATAGTCCATTTCACAATCAAGAATAACAAAATTCGTCGGGAGAATGAACTTATCAATTCGAACCAATACATCCTCAATCACCCCCAACAGTCTCTTCATTGTACGATCGGCCATTTGTAATCTCACAAATATGGGTCTTGGTTGCCCAATTACCAATGTCTTGAAAACCGAATAGGGCATCAAGTTGATACTCGCCCCAAGGTCACAAAGAGCTTTTGCAAACTCAGAACTTTCAATGGTATAAGGAATTGTAAAAGCACCGGGATCTTCCAACTTTGAAGCCATCGAATACACAATTTCACTCACTTGATGAGAGACTTTGATAGTTTCAAAATTTATCGATCTCTTCTTTGTCACCAAGTCCTTCATAAACTTTGCATATCCGGGAATTTGCTCCAAAACTTCAACTAATAGCACATTTATAGAGAGACTCTTCATCATATCAATGAACTTCTTGAATTGATTCTCGCCATTTTTCTTGGCAAGCCTTTAAGGATAGGGATGAGGTGGCTTAGGCAATGGTGCCTTAACTTTTTGCACTACCATTTCTGGTATGTCAATCATATGATCCCTAGACGGGTTCACATCCTCTTGAGTCTCTTCCACCGTGTCATCAATATCAATCCACACTTCATCATTTGCTTACACAACATTGTTCGGGATCTCCTCTTCTTCTACCACTTGCTCATCATCCACAAGTTGCCTTTGACTTGAGGTAGGTGCATTCCCACCTCTTCCACTTCTTGTAGTAACAGCCATGGCATGCCACATAGTGTTCCCACCCTTCGAGTTCCATACCTTATCACTTGGTAGTGCCCCTTAGGATGAGAATTTAAAGCTTGAGATATTTGACCCATTTGCACTTCTAAGTTACGAATTGATGTATTGTGTGAAGCAAGTTGGGTATCATAATCAGAATTCTTCTCCATCATTTGCTTGAACATATTCTCAATATGACCCATTTCATTATTGGAGGAACTAGGACCATGAGAAGGATAAGGAGGTGGGTTGCTCGGTTATTGGTACATCGAGGGACTTTGAAAACCCGACCCCCAATTTCCTTGGTTGTTGTTCCACCCGCATTGGTTGTTGCCTCCCCAATTGCCTTGATTATTATTGTTTTGCCAATTCCCTTGGTTATTGCTTCCACTCCAATTGCCTTGATTATTTCCACTATTTCTATTACCTTGGTTGCTAGAATTCTAATTGCCTTGATTATTCGAATGTCTCCATTGTTGTTGGCTAGGGCCTTGGTAGTTGTTTCTTTGTCCTTGAAAGTTGTTCACATATTGGACCTTTTAATCTTGATCATTGTAAGAATCTCCTTGATCAAATCCACTATCATCTTGCACAAAATTTTCCACTCTTTGTTGCACTTGTGGACTTCTTGTTCTTCTCTTGTTTACCATCATTGCTTCTCTTATTTACTATCATATTGACTCCCTCCATAGCATTGACTTGCCTCGGGTTTTGCACTTGTTGAAGTTGAGCCTTTGCCAATTGGTTCATGGTGGTTGTCAACTCGGCTATTGCTTGCCCATCGTCATGTAACTCTTTATGAAGAAGAATCACATTTGGATCACCTTGTGGAACATTGGATCTAGATTGCCATGCCGATGAAGTATCTGCCATATCATCCAAAATATCACACGCCTCTGCATAAGGCGTAGTCATGAATTTCCCACCGGCAAGTTGATTAACTACACATTGGTTGGTGGTATTAATCCCCCGATAGAAAGTTTGTTGAATCATGTTCTTCATCATATCATTGTTGGGGCACTCTTTCACCACTGTCCTATATCTTTCCCATATCTCGTGTAGTGGTTCACTAGGCTCTTGCTTGAATGCTAGAATTTCATCCCGAAGAATGGCCATGTGCCTGGGAGAGAAGTACTTTGAAATAAATTTCTCCGCTAGTTCATCCCAAGTACGAATAAAATGATTTGGCAAACGTTCCAACCAATCTAAAGCTTTCCCCCGTAAAGAGAAGGGAAAAATCCTTAGCCTCAAAGCATCCTCGTAGACATTTGTTTGTTTGCTTCCCCAACACGTATCAACGAACCCCTTCAAATATTTATATGCATTTTGACCCGATGCACCGGTGAAGAACCCTTGTTGCTCAAGAAAAGTGAGCATCATGTTGGTTATTTGAAAGTTGCCCGCTCTAATACGGGGTGGGACTATAGCACATGCATACCCTTCATTCGACAACACCTGGTGTGGAACCGCTCGTGGTGGAGGTGGGGGTGGAACGGGAACATTTTCTTGAGGTGGTCGACCTCGTCTATTGGCTCGAGGTTCAAGAGGGACCTCATCCATTGTATAATCATCAACGTCTACATCCCCCACAGCTATGTTTCCGAGCTCATTGTTTACCATGATTGCACCTACAATACTCACACATTAGTAACAAGAAAGGAAAAGAAGATATTCTAAAACACACATAAATATATAGCTAGCACCGTCTTTTGTGAATGGGTGTTAGTAGTATATATCTTAACGCGTGAGTTTATATATCTTAATTTGCACTTCCGCAATATTGGGTTTTGTTTGGAAATCTAAGTTAGACTACAGTTGCGATTTAAAGAATGAAACTAGGAAATTATTTTTGGTTGTTTTTCAAATGATAAAAAGACCTAGGGCTATGACATTTACCTAGGTGTTCTCTTAATGGGTTGTAAACTTTAAAGCTTGTTTTATTGGTCGGGGTGTATTATAGTTATCAACACTCAGGTACCCACTCAATACCTCTCGGTCAGATAGTGATTTTGCCCAATTTGGCTTTCTCAATTCCAAATGAGTATTTGAACAAAGCAGTTGATAATAAGCTCAAGTCGGGTTTTACTATCTCTAGGTTCAACCCTTTAATTGGGCTTATCAATCTATTGATTGACCCAATTTCTTGCTAGCCAAGTTTACCTAGGCTCAGTCTCTCTTTCTCAAGTAGAGACCAAGTCAAAAAGGCATGCAATAATGTTTGCAACCATTAATTCTTCAAATAAAAGCAAGAGCAAGGCTAGATAATCAACACCTAACCATAAACAAGCAATAAATCAAACACCCATTAAGTTTACACACTAGGGTTGGGTCACAACCCTAGTAAATATCTAGCTACTCATGCTTAAATTAGAAGAAAATGAAGAAGAAGTGATAATTAAACCCATATTAATAATTAAAATGATAAAATCAATATTCAAAAAGCTCAAAATAGCAAAAACTACTAAAAAGGGCAAAATAAAACGTCTAGAGTGGCTGCAGATGTCAAAAGTTGACCTTAAAAAGTGAAACTCTTCTATTTATACAGTGCTGGAATTTTCAGACAAAAATGCCCTTTCGAAGATTCTGCGGCCGCTTAATTCCATCTGCGGTCCGCACTTTGCTTTAGCCTGACAGGAATGGAAACTTGTGGCCGCATAATTCTGAACTGCGACCACACTTCTCTCTTTCTGCGGTTCACGCATTTCTGAGTGCGGCCACACATTTCTCTTCTGCGGACCGCACAAATGTGATCACTGCGACCGCGTAGCTGTTTTTCATGCGGCCGCACAATAATTGTGCGGTCCGCACTTCTGTTGAACTTGAGATGCAAGTTCTCTGAACTTTTTCTCTTTCCCAAGTTCTACGGCCGCACATGTCATGTGCGGACCGTACTTTACACTTGTCTGCGGTTGTAGATGAAATTCTGCGGTCCGCACTTCTGAGCTTCTGTGCATGTTTGTGTCCTTGAGTTCAGATCACTCCTTCTTGAGTTGGATTTCATCTTGGGGGCTCATTTTCCATTATTCCTGCAATTAAGCATATTTCATCACTTTTCGGGAACACAATTAAACGCTTTTGGACTAAAACGAAAGAAAAAATGAATTAATAAGTAGTCAAAATCCCCACTTATCAACCACACAAAACAATCAACATTAATTTTAAGAAATTCTATAAATCTTGACATGAGCTAGGGGTTTAATCTCGTCCCCACGTAAAACTTCCTCTCTAAGAACTTCTCAAACAATGCGACTTGTTCGAGTTCTTCCGCCATGGATTTGGTTGCATCCGTTTCTTCAGGTGCCTGGAAATACCTTGGTACCTGATGGGGTTCCGGTGACTCCTCTCCTCTGTCGACTTCGTTTGGTTTGGGAGCAGGCATCGGTTCCTGTAATCGCTATGTCGCGTGTCCCTTCCCTTTACAGCTGGAAACCGAGATCATATTCATGTCCCTTGCCACTGGTTGATCTCCTCTTATTTGTTTGATTCTCTCTAGAGTTGGGAATTTCAGAAGTTGATGGTATGTTGATGGCACAACCTTCATCTCGTATAGCCATGGTCTGCAAAGAATAATGTTGTAGCCTATGTCGTCGTCTACTACTTCAAATAAGGTAGTCTTCATGACCCCTTCGGCGTCTGTGGGCAGCAGGATCTCCCCTTGGGTTGTCACACTTACTAAGTTAAACCCCGCGATGAGCTTTGTGAATGGAATGAGGCTTCCGGTTATCTTAGCTTGCTCCAGCACTCTCCATTGAATGATATTGGCTGAACTTCCTCGGTCCACCTAAACACGTTTAATTTTAAAATCTAAAACATTAAGAGAAATTACCATGGCATCGTTGTGCGGTAGTAGGAGTCCATCGCATTCCTCCTTTGTGAAGGTGATATCGTCCTCGGCGACTTCTAGGAGTCTTTTGCTATAAGTCACTGATACCTTTGTCTCTTTTTCTGCTGAAAAGGTTACACCATTAATCTCGCCCCCCCCCCCCCCAAAAAAAAAAAAACAAAAGTCATGTTATCGTTGGTCAAGGAGGATCTTCTCCTATCTTCGAGGGTTGTGCGTTATCCTGGTTGCGGCCATAGTTATTTTTAGCCCGGTCGCTTAAGAATTCTTTGGGATGGCCATTTTTCAGCAACGTCACCACCTCTTGCGCAGATGTCAGCAATCCCCAGTCCGATGGAAGGCCGTCCCATTATAATCACACCATAAATTAGGATCCCTCTGACTGTGGTCGGGAACCGTGCTTCCTTAATGTTCCTCATCGCCGATACCAGCTCCACCATGCTGATATTGAAATTATACTCAGACAGTCTTGGGGTAGGTGGAATCCCGGAAGCCTGATATCTCCTTATCCTGCAATGATCTATTATTCCAACCACGATCAGCTCTCCTGTCGGAAGCGAACCTGTCCACCGACCGGAAACCTATGCCACATCCTTCGGACCTTTCGTAGGGTAACAATCGGCCCTTAGAAGATCACTGATCTGTGTCGAAATCATCCTTCGACTTCTCCTTGTTCTTTTCTCGATCCCGACACTTGGTTGATGTCGAAAAACCGAGTTAGTCGTCTTCTATTCTTATCTTTTATTCGTAGCGGTTGTGGACATCTGCCCATGTATTTGCCTACAACTCGAGCATGCTTTCTTTCCATTTCCGGGAAGCGTCGGAGATCCTCGGGTTTAGCCCCTTAGTCAATGCCTCAGCTGCCCATTCATCTGGCATGGCCGGTAGCAGCATCCTTTCCTTCTGAAACCTGGTCACGAATCTCGCAGCAATTCAGACTCTCCTTGCGCAATTCTGAATATGTCGTCTTTTCGGGCTTGTACTTCTTGGCCCTGACATGGGCCTGGATGAAAGAATCTGCGAGCATGTAGAAGGAATATATTGAGTGTTCGGGTAAGAGTGAATACCATGCCAGTGCCCCCCTCGTGAGGGTTTCCCCGAACTTCTTCAGAAGGACTAACTCAATCTCGTGCGGAGCTAAGTCATTTCCCTTCACTACCATTCTGTAGGTGGTGATGCGCTCTTGTGAATCCGGAGTCCCATCATATTTTGGTACGTCTGGCATTTTGAACCGTTTTGGGATTAACTCTGGTTCCACGCTCGGTTTGAACGACAACTGGGTGTATTTCTTTGAGTCTGGTCCTTTCAACACTGGCGGTGCGCCCATAATTTGGTCCATTCGGGCATTTATTTCCCTCATAAACCGCATGAGCTTGGTTTTAAAGGGATAATTCTCGTTGTTGTTACTAGATCCGCTGCCTTTCCCCCCAACCCCGTTGAAGCCGACCTCACTCCTCGGGGGTGCTAATATCAACCCTTTTGTTTGATTTGCGGGAGCACTGGAAGGAACTGGACCTTTTTCCATTCGCGTTGTTGGAAGCACCCGACAACGCTTGTCTCAATTCTGTCATGGCTTGGTCTTGTTGTGAGAGATGGACCATGATGGCCTTTTGTTGTTCTCTCGAGATCCTTACCGTTTTCGCAAATTGCTCATCTTCAGAATCATCAGGAGTCGTCTCACGTACCTGTCATGCTTATTGCCCGCCATGGACCGGCGTGGCTACGTCCTCCTCATTGCAAGTATCATTGATTGAATCTTCGTGTTGAGGCGAATTTCCTTGTGCCTCAACATTGTGTGCGATGCTGATATCGTTGTCTACCATCTTTTACGATTTTTTGCTAAGAAATAAAGAATCAAATAGATTAGTAATAGATGCAAGGATTAACTCAATTACACAACTGTCTAAGCCCCACGGTGGGCGCCAAACTGTTTATCTATAAAACAGTACAGTTGAATTTATAACGTGGCTTATAGACAAGTGAATCAATTTGATCCCAAAATGATAAATAAAATAAATGAAATGCAAGACTTAGCGTTGAAATCGAGATAAGACAACAAACAGCTTGGTTCCGGGAGCAAGGCTTCCTAAGGCAGCAATAAGAATATTGACAAACAGAAAAAAAGTATAATTGGACTTAGAATAACGTATAGCATAAGTTTGTCAAAATTTTCGTCCCTTACAATGGTTGTTGAAGTCACTATTTATACCTACACCTATGGAACAAGGTACTAGGATCAAGCCCCTCTTAAATAACAATTATGGGGGGACATTGATGAGTATATAACAGCAAGCTATGAATGTTAATATTCTCTGTAACGGATTATACATTTAATACTGAGGAATATTCTTCATTGAATGTCATGGGGTGGCAAATATTCGTTTGTCCTCATTAGCAATGTTCCCCTCGGGGTTTGCCCGGTGCCAACCGAAGTTGCTGTCTTCTATCTTGGTTCCCACTTGCTTCGTCTTCCGTCCCCGGTTCCACGTGTCGCTCTATTATTCGAGTATTTAATATGAACCGATTTTATCCTATACAATTATTTCAAATTCCTTATTTTGAAAAATCAATTCTCTTATTTTAATTTATTTTGATAACACCGCTGCTATTGGTAGAGTACAAAATCGTTATTATAACGTTAATTCTAGACCTATAAGAAGTGAGATCATATTTCATAAATGGTACTATTAATGTTGATTATGTTAAATTTTATGAAATCTTGCAGATTTACTGACTAAGGCTTTAGCAAGAAAAGTATCTGGAGCACATCGAGGGGGATGGGATTGAAGCCCGTAAACTCATAAGTCATATACGAGAAAATCCAACCTGGGGACTAGAGATCCTATAACTAGGTTCAATGACAAGAACGAATCATATGGTGACTTGTTTTGAAATGCACTATTATATTTATTTTATATTCCAACCCTATGGTGTAAGTGCATTTATCTTGTAACAATTCGCTAGGTTTGTAGCTCATATGAGTACGATGTTAGAGTTACAGGAACACCCTTGATAGATTTTACCTATATGAGTATAGAAGTAGGCCGTTTCCTATAAGAATTGGGCTTACTCTCAAAATCACTCATGAAAATCAGGATAGCACAAGACCGTAATATGATAGCTAATAAAGCTCATGTCAAAACCTTGACTATAATGTGTAAGAAATGATACTTTATTTCCATCAAGCAATCATAGTTCAAGTCTGAGACTACTACGACTCTCGAGTAAAGATTACAGTTTTACTAAGTGGAAGTCCAATGCAGAGCACACCTTCATTATGCATAATAGTTTTCCTTCAACCGGTAAACTCTCTTATTTTAATATTAAAATAAGTGGAGAAATATTAGTGTTATGTGCATTTTAATATTAAAATTATAATAGTTAAATGCATTATTTCTTGTGAGGTAGTGGCCATAAATTGGCAAGAAAGTGGTCATTAACTTTGGTGTAACTCATAAAATCACTAATGCCATGATCTACCACTAATTACCCACTAAATATTGAATTTTGTAACCACCAACCATGTTTTACAATTTTATTATCCCACTATTTTATTATTTATTCTATGGAAGAAATTTTACATCTATAAATAGTGGTGTTTCTTCCTTGTATTGTGGATAAGAATAGTGTTGTAGTGTGCATGAAAAAGTGTGGTTGATAGAATGAAAATGAGAGTTGAGAAAGGGAGAAAATCTAAGTCTCCAATTTTATTATCTACAAAAGAGAATATTATTTCGGAAAAAAAGTGTTCGTGTTGGTGGAGCTTTGGACTCAACAACTTGTCTAGAGTTTGTTCGAGCCATAAGATATTGTTGGGATGTTGTATCCTAGATGGGACAAGCTAAGAATATTACTGTTGGACCGATGAATATACTACCGCTTTTGGCCAAACTGCAAAAACCGGCTTATTTTAAGAAGTGCTTTTTCTCAAAAGTATTTTTCTCAAAAGAACTTTTGGTGAGAAGTAGTTTGTGTTTGGCTAACTAATTTGAAAAACACTTCTGAGCAGCAATTAGTGTTTGGCCAAGCTTTTAAAAACTTATTCTAAGTGTATTTTTCTCAAAACTTCTTCTCAAAAAAGTGCTTTTGGAGAGAAACTACTTTTTTTTCTTCTCCAAAACCGCTTCTGCTTCTCCTCAAAAATATTTTTTTTCTTCTAAAAGCTTGGCCAAACACTTCAACTTTTACAAAAAAAAAAAACACTTTTTTTAAATAAAAAAAATTTCTTCTAGGCTTGGAGAAGCTTGGCCAAACAGGTTATGAATCACCTTAAAGAAAGCGAAATATTCGCGCCTCACCCTGAAGACTATTTATTTATTTTTCTTAATCTTATTTTTCAACCATAATTACTACTAGTAATTTTCACCAACAACTATGGAATGGCACAATTATACCGGGTAAGACAAGAATGCACATTACATATGTGCTAATGAAAAATACACTTCAATCTCTTCCCATATTTCTCATTTCACGTTAACATGCTTTGCAATCAGCTACATCAACAACGCCAATCACAACAAATCCAGTATAATCCCACAAGTAGGGTCTGAAGAGGGTAGCATGTATGCAAACCTTATTCCTACATTTAAAAAGGCAGGGGGCTCTTTCGGAAGACCATCGACTTAGGAAAGATAAAAGGAAAGCAACAACAAGCACACCAATCAGAAAATCGAAGCAAAAATACAAAATTAACACTAGGTAATGCAATCAAAAACCGAAACGAGAGCAACAACAAGTAATAACAGAAGTCAAGGAATACAAAAATATACAAATGACACCAAGTCATGTACTAAAGCTACTGTTACAAACAAGGATAACGCTCGACTACCTAACCATTTACCGTTATTCTCAACCTCCATACCTTTCTATCCATGGTCATGTGCTTAGTAAGCTCGAGCAATGTCATATTTTGTCTAATCACCTCTCCCAATACTTTTGCGGTCTGCTTCTATGTCACGCCCCAAACTCGGGTTGCGCGATCGGTGCTCAACCGAGTGAACCCAGCCGAGCAAGCCTGTTAGATTTCCTTCTACCCAAACTCATCCACGAATAAAGAGGAGATGTACTCCATTAATCAAATACTGTAAAGATTTCATTAACAACTTTTATTTTATTCCCATTAGCAACTTCATTCATAATTTCCAAAATATTACGATTTTACAAAATAAATAAAAACATGATTTCCAAATACCAATATTTCTACTTCAATTCCCAACATCAACCACAACCCACAACCTATCTACAGAGCCTCTAAGTACAAGAGAAGAGTAATATGAAAATGCCAACAATAAGGCCCCGACTATACCTCAAAATACAGTACATGTGAAAAAAAAGATACATGATCCCGAAATAAAGTGGGGCTCACCAAGTCAGCTGACGAGAGTGTACCTCTATCACTGATCAATGTTGCCTGCTGTAAAACTACCTGCATCCATTAAAGATGCAGTGTTCCAAGGCAAAAGGGACATTAGTACCGTCAAATAGCACTAGTATGTAAAGCTAAAAGTTCTCTTTCAAAATGGAATGTCCATGTAAGAAAAGAAAAACCATAGAAACAGCAAGCCACAATCAACAATATCCAAATGTCCAATTAAAACACAATAATTTTCAAAATACGAACTTCTTATGCAATTTTGGTTGGGAGATCATTAGCACCGATATACCACCGTCTTTGTTAGCTCGATCACGCCCGATCGGCTAGGACATCTCCCCACGAACAATGTGGTTTGACATGTGATGTGAAAGAAAGTTGTTACAAAGAGTAGTACCATCATGTGCGCAACATGGTGTCCGATCTCCACCCGATCAGCTAGGCCGCCTTCCCACATATGTCGTGAAGGTTGACTTTTTCAATCCACAATTATTACCAGTTTCATCCCAATCAAGGGGAATAATATCACAATTTCACCAATATTTCAATTTCATCCCAAATAAGGGGAATAATCACAATCCACCCCTACACCGGCACGCGTAGTTTCAAGTGTCTTATGACCCACCCTTCCTCGGTTTTGCTAATGGTGCTCCCAAAAACATTTTTGATTTGATTTGTACGCAGAGGTAACATAAATACAATTGTACTCACCTCAATATCTTTCACATTGTATAACTTCTCATTAGAATTTCCATTCATTCACAACAATAATATTTCCTTGGCTCATTTGGCCATTCACAAGATTCTTTATTCCTAGCACGATGGCCGTATTTCATATCCACACTTTCACCTCTTTCAAATTCAAAGATCACCATCAAATATCAACATATAAAATATTTCAGCAATCATATACCTCAAATTCATTAGTAATGGAAACTTTAAATATAAAAGGTTTCTTCCCAAAGAATGGGGCATACCGACCAACAGTAGGAACACACATCAAAATCATAAACAATCAATACACTATTTATTCTTGCAATACTCTTTCCCATAAATGACAATACACAATCTCAACACCTGAGTATGTAAGAACTCAAGCTACACTGGATATGTTTATAAAGCAAAGCATTAGTTAAAACAGCCACTTATGGGCATGAATTGAGTACAAAAGCTTTTAGGCAATTCTATTTTCGAAATTATATTTTTAAACAATTGAGTTGAGGCTCATTTCGTATTCTTTATCGCATCCTCTCAAATCATTTGCACTACTAGCCACAATCATAACTTAAATTCTTGGCACGTTGGCCACATATATCCCCAATTCAATTATTTCACTTCCAACCATCTTTATAGATTATCAACAATAACACATTTCCAATCAAGACTTTAGGTACACATATAAGCAATTAAGAGTCTTAAGAATATTGAGATTTTCTCACACAATTTGGCATCATAACTTTCATTTGGAACACGACTCAAAGACATAGCATTTTAATACACAAACCATACTTTGAACATATATCTTTCGACATAAGGCTCATTCAGAATAATCAAGTTTATAGGGAATAACCCGGAATATAGAAGTTAGGAGTCTTGAGCCAATCATATTTGATCTTACAGAAACATTATGAAATTTGATTCTAAGAGATAAAGTTTAGCCAACATACCTCAAATTTGTCCCTTAATGATACTACAAGGATTCACTACACTAAGCAACTTTAATCTATAATAACAACATCCAGTGGAACCAATATTAGTAATAAATTTCATAGTTTAGGCCATTTAAGCATTTTATCAAACACCTAGTAGGCATGAATATCTACATCTCTTATCCATTGAATTAGTTCATCCAACTACTACCATTTATCAACAATTTATCCCACCATCATTCTTAAACAATTCATTACTTCCAACATCACATACATGACCATCCATCCACACCCAACCAACAAAATTCCATCAAATAATCTCCTTTCAATCTCTATAATGGTTATATATTTAAATTGGGAACTTATGGCTTCCAATCACCATACCATAAGTTTCAATATTTAATTCATACCCATATTCCCATAATATATCCATACATGTAAGTCTAAGGGTGTAGGATTGCCTTTTGAAAGAAATCTTGTAAAACCCTCCTTTGAGTTCTTGAAGAAATTTCTTGTAGATCTATGTATTTTATGGAGGATTGAGTTAGTTTTATGGTAGAATTGATGGAATGAAACAAAATTAGTAGGTATTACTCACCTTGAAGATTGGGGGGGGGGGGAGTTGGAGGTCTTGAAAGAGTGGAGGAAAACCCCAAAGTTCGGCCAAGAGAAATGGGATAAAA
Organism: Nicotiana tabacum; assembly: GCF_000715075.1. Classification (NCBI taxonomy): domain Eukaryota; kingdom Viridiplantae; phylum Streptophyta; class Magnoliopsida; order Solanales; family Solanaceae; genus Nicotiana; species Nicotiana tabacum. The sequence goes on along the minus strand of NC_134094.1, from coordinate 119,252,369 downwards.
TGAACCCCGAATGAGTATATAGTGTTTTTGGGCGCCACAGGTGGCATGGGGCATTGCATGTGGCACTGTTTGCAGAACCTCAAGATTCCTGGCGCCAGGGATAGTGCCCTACGCTACCCTGGGCGCTGGTTATGGAAAATCGTTTCTATTTTGCCCGAAAATGGGCATAACTCTTTCATACGATGTCTGAATTCGACGATTCTTTTTGCTATGGCTCCGTAATTTCAATACGGGTCTAATGATTCAATCAAAACTGAATTGGAGTTCATTTGCTTAATGTCATACCAATTATACTCGAAGCAACGACGTCGTTGAAACACTTTTGATGTCAAAATAATGCGATTCCACCCCATAGGTCTCCTTTGATACTCAAATATGTTATTCCCGAATACCGTTGTCACACTTGAAAATCTTAAATCATTAGAAAATTTTAACGAGGCCTTACATTCTCCCCCGCTTAAGATCATTCGTCCTCGAATGAGGGTTAGAATCTTCCATAAACACTTAATTTGGCAGATTCTCCTTTGTAATTAGGCCTAACCACCTGTATATATATATATATATATATATATATATATATATATATATATATATATATATATATATATATATATATATATATATATATATATATATATATATATATATATATATATATATATATATATATATATATATATATATATATATATATATATATATATATATATATATATATATATATATATATATATATATATATATATATATAATAGTGACACATGAACATGAGCTGCACATATTTAAATTATAACACAAAGAAAGTACCTTTTAAATCAAAACCAATTGCTATACAATAAAGAGAAAATATTTTCTTTCCTTAACAATTTTGGCCTTCGAGGTGGCCTCTTCGACTCAAAGACTTCGCCATAACACACGACAGAGGCAATCTCAACTTTCGGACTTATTTAACAAGGATGACAATTATATACCTCTCATAGGCCAATTATCCAATAACTTCACCTTCACTAGCTTTCACTGGAAGGATAGACAAAGGATTTCCAACTACCTCCTTAGACATAGACACATGAAACACCATGTACATGGAGGACAATAATGGGGAAACATCATACTCATAGTTCGGCATATTTCCTTCAAGATTTCATAAGGCCTAATGTGACTACACATACTTTATCTTTATTAGCAATTCACCTAATATATTCATAGAGAAAATCTTGAGAATGACCCGTTCACTTTCTTCAACAATAAATCCCTACACCAAACACCCAAGCTAAACCTTTGGCGACCTCCAACAATTACTCTAAGATGTGCTCGCTAGAATATGACCATAAAACATCATATCCAATATATTTGATCACAGGATGATACTCCTTCTTTGATATGTTTGAACCTATAACTCTCGATAGATTTGCTACAAACAGAAATAACGAGGTTCGAGATTTCGCTGGAATTATTCAAGAATCTATCAACGTGCTGAGCATGGCATTTCAGGAGGTTAATCATTGTGATGACATCATTGATTCGACAGATGAAGCATAGAGTTGCCTAGTAGGCATTGATAAATGTAGGGACTATGTACATGATCTTAAGATGTAAAAGAAGTGAGTCATTTTAGACATGTGATATATGGGAGGCATGATCGGGAGGATAAATACATTAGCATCAGTTATTCTTGGAAGACTATGGGCCATGAAAAGGACATCAACAATTGTTTCATTCCATACATGCCTTATTCGGCAATAGTAGGCCTCAAAGAGAAATAACTAAGTACGTGACACCAGTCGTATCCTTGGGGGTAGGAAAAATTAATTTAAATTGAAATGAGAATATTGAGGCAACCTGAATGTGATATGGGTTTCAAAATACATGAAGTTGCATTACGCTCTTAACATTAACTCACACAAGATAGATATGCCACAAGCCCATGAGGTTGAGAAAAGAAGTTGAACACTTGTGAGATTATTATCATTCGAACAGTTTAACCCTTGCCAATAATTGATCCTATATGATAGGACTAGAGATACGACAAACTTGTCTTTCAAATCAATATGCTCATGATATGTGCCAAAATCTGAAAGCATCTACTTTCAACCTTTCACGAGTGAAACCACATAGCTAGGACATCTTAATATTGGGGTGAAATCATGTATTGGTTAGAGAGAATGAACACTTTGCTATGAGCTAGACCTGTTTCTACCATAACAACTCTCAAGCTGCAATACCAAGCCACTTCATGGGCAACTACAATACTAGGAACAAAGTGAGTTACTCGCTGAGGCATGATATAGGTGGATATGAAAGTCATACTGAGATGGGCGAACAAAAAGATCTTCCTGTGATGAATTTGTGAAAATCTCAAATTTCCCAGAAACATTATGCGGACAAGTAACCCCTTTCAATTGACAAGTACACATATGATAGGTGCTGAGATATGCTCTCATGTTACTAGAAAGTGAAATGGATTCATGATAATATTCACAAAGGAGTAGAGTGATTGTTCAAACCATAGGAGTCACATACACCGGAGAGAAAAAAAAAGAGTGGCTCAAGAAGGATCTCAACACTAGGATGCTTTACATTGGGTTTGATACCACATAGGTAAACTTTATGATGGTGCATGCATAATCACAAGTGAGCAGATGTTATCTATTTGAATCAAAAGGTTCTGTAAGAAATTAATCAGGTACAGTCCCTTGTTGAGAATTTAGGAAAGCAAGTAGGAAATATTAGCCTAGAGCTATAACTCAATCCAAAGAAATAATTATAGAGCTCAGTTCCATCAGAGATTGTAAGTAAGAGAATTTTGATAAAGAGCATTTACGAGTAATGCGTCCCATTCAGAAAGTGAGTAAATGCAATGTTTTGTGATTCAGTGTCTTGTTAAGACCATGTTTATGAAGGCTATTCAACATGGATGTACATATACAACAAGTAAACATTATGCGTGTTCATAATGATGTACTAAGGAGTGACTTACTTAATGACTTTAGGTTGACAGGAGAGTACCTTAACTGATGCCCCTCGAATCAACATTCATAACATACATTGATACCATAGTGACATACCCCCGAATGATATCTCCTACACTTCACGCAACGAGGATGAGGTCCACTAAAATGACTCGCCCTACTAACCTGATATTTACCCGTTTTGCATACATAAACAAAAATTCCCCTTGTCCTTCCTCCAAGCCTTCACGGCGGGAGTAACAATTTCTATACCGATTTGTTATGTGGGCCATTGGAATTCCCAAGCCTGCCACCCCTAACACACTCTTGAGCATACTCACAACATGTCGCAAAATGTCCCTGCCCACATATCGGGCAGACCGGGCTAGGTGTACCCAACCTAGGGCATTTGTTCTTCTTGTGCCCCTTATTTACACAACCATAACATATTTCAAGAGTCATCAAACACATCCCCAAGTGGCCTTCTTACAAATCAAACATTCCGGCCTTTTGGTACAAACAATGCTCTTTCGTTTCTTAGGTTCTCTCACCACATGATCTGGTGGCGTGGTGACATTAATAGGAATAAGGAAACTTCCCCTAGCAACTGGTTCTTTCATTTCCTCCTTACTGCCTCGAAGCCGTGGGTTACTCATATGGAAAATGAGACATGACGAGGAATTTAGCTTCTTATCTTGAGCTCTATCGCACGATCTGGAGTATCAAAGAAGGGTGAAATTCCTAAATGTCCAAGTAGCCTCCTCATTATAGATGTGGTCGACAACACACCGATAAGAAGGACTCTACTAGACACGGCTCCGAGACATCCTAGGACACTTTAAAACCTTAGGATATGATACCAAGTTTGTCACGCCTCAAACTCGGGTAGCGCGACCGGAGCTCAACCGAGTGAACCCGGCCGAACAAGCCTATTAGATTTCCTTTTACCCAAACTCATCCATGAATAAAGAGGAGATGTACTCCATTAATCAAACACTATAAAGATTTCATTAACAACTTCCATTTTATTCCCATTAGCAGCTTCATTCATAATTTCCAAAATATTACGAGTTTACAAAATAAATAAAAACATGATTTCCAAATACCAACATTTCTACTCTAATTCCCAACATCAACCACAACCCACAACTGTCACGACCCAAAATCCAACTAGTCGTGATGGCACCTAACCCAACCCGCTAGGTACTCCAATTACCAACTATCCAATTCTAATGAAATTAATAATGCAATTAATAAAAAGAAAATATATAAAACTAATACATTTCTCCAAGAACTGGTAGTAGAATTCATGAGCTTCTAAGAATAGAGTATACAAAGCTGGTATGAAGTAATACATCAACTGAAAAGTACATAAATAGAGTTTTATGAATCTAAGGCTACCATGAATAAGAGGCAACAACAACCGGAACGCAGGTACATCTTCAGATCCAGCTCCCAACGAAAACATCAACATCAGCAGCCAACATCTGCATGCAAGGTGCAGAAGTGTAGTATGAGTACAACTGACCCCATGTACTCAATAAGTAACAAACCTAACCTTAGGATGAAAGTAGTGACGAGCTTGTACCAAGGTCGGGTCCCTACTTCAATAACCAACAATAGTTCATAACAACATAAAACAAGTAATACTAGAAGTAACTCAATAATCAAATGCTCAACAAAAACATGATTTCTGAAAATAGTTCTGCCTTTCAAGTACATCAATAAAAACCCAAATCATTTACTGGAGTTGCTGAAAATATTAATAAGTTTGAAAACAATAATTTTCCCAAAATCTTTTCAATAATAAATAAGATGTTTTATTTTCTTTCCAAATAACCAGTGTAAAACAAATGCATCATTATGCCCATCTGTCAACATGTGTGAGAAATCATGAATGATGTGATACCGTACAACATGAGAAAAATACGTCTCTATATCTGTATGTCATGTGTGCATGTCAATGCAATGTATCTTAGAGATGAACTCATGTACTCACACTCTCAGAGTACTCAATCTCACTTTCTCACACATTCCACTCATCATGCCCAATCACTCGGTACTATATATGTCCAATTCGGCACAGGGAAGATCCATCCCGAAATATACACATCAATTGATCATCAGTCACTCAGTACCGAGTAGGGCCAATCCAGCCCGTGGAGAAGATCCATCTTCAGGTATATAATACTTCGGACAAGATCCATATCCAGGGAAGATCCATCCCTCAATAATATCAATCGCGCTCATTGGGGGTGTGTGCAGACTCCGGAGGGGCTCTTTCAGCCCAAGCGCTATAAATCGCACAGACAACTCACGTGCTATATAAGGCCTATAAGACCTGTTGCAGGATGGCAACCCCGACCCACATAATAATAATAATAATAATAATAATAATAATAATAATAATAATAATAATAATAATAATAATAATAATAATAATAATAATAATAATAATAATAATAATAATAATAATAATAATAATAATATAAAGCCAACATGGCATGTTGCGGCGTGCAACCCGATCCCAAAAATATCCTCACAGTCAGGCCCTCGGCCTCCCTCAGTCATCAATCTCTCCAGTCTCTCTCTCATGGGCTCACAATGTCATGAAAATAGCCCAAAAATGATGATATGATGCATCAACAAAATAACAACAGAGACTGAGATATGATATGCAATGATATGAATATGGCTGAGTATAAATTTTTAATTTAAAATAAATAATTCACAGCAATATGACCTCTGTAGGTCCCAATAATACTGACACATAGCCTCAACATGATTTTTAATATGGTTCTCAGCTAAATTTCTTCAACATATAAAACTGCATAGAAAATGCCAAGATTATTTGACTAAATATTCCATGGAAACAATTACGTCACAATTTCTATGGTGCACGCCCACACGCCCATCACCTAGCATGTGCGTCACCTTCAAACAATTCACATAATATGTATATTCAGGATTCATACCCTCAGCTCCAAGATTAGAAGAGTTACTTACCTCGAACAAGACGAATCCAAAGTCGAGCAAGCTAAACAATGCTCTAGAATTTTCATTCTGTGCGTATCAACTTCTGAATCGCTCGAATCTAGCCACAATAAATTTGATTCAGTCCACACAATTGTAGGAATTAATTCCACATCAAAATACTAATATTTTCCCACAAAAACCGAAATTACACTTCAAAAATTGCCTGTGGGACCCACGTCTTAGAATTCGACGAAACTCACAAAATCCGACAACCCATCCAATTACAAGTTCAACCATACTAATTTCACTCAATTCTGACTCCAAATCAATGTTCAAAACTCAAAAAATTGTATTATGAACTTTAGGCCAACACCCCCAATTTCCTCTTTAAATTCATTAACCAATTGCTAAAAATAAAGATAGATTCATGAAATATTATCACAAGGGAGTCAAGAACACTTACCCCAACTTGTATGGAAAAATGCCTCTCCAAAATAACCCAAACTGAGCTCCAAAATTAGAAAATAGTGAAAAATCACGAACCCTCAAACTTAAAGGATTCTGCCCAACACTTTCACAGATGCGGACAAGAGGTCGCACCTGCGACCCTCACTTCTGCGGAAAACAACTCGCTTCTGCAAGAATAGCTTGGCCAGCCCAGATCGCTTCTGCGATGCCTAGGACTGCACCTGCGGTCGCGCTTTTGTGCAACAGGCATTGCACCTGTGAAGACCCTCGCTTCTGCGTGTGTATTGTCAATTCTGCGACCATCACACCTGCGAGCCCATTTCCGCAGGTGCAAAAACACCAGAACCAGCAGCCTTCAACAATGCAATATGCAACAAAATTAATCTGAACCTCGTCTGAAACTCACCTGAGCCACTCGGGACTTCAACCAAATATACCAACAAGTCTCATAACATAATACAGACCTACTCAAGGCCTCAAATCACACCTAACAACATCGAAATGACGAATCACACCTAAATTCAAAATCAATGAACTTTGAAAGATCAACTTCCACCACCGATGCCGAAACCTACCAAACTACGTCCGATTGACCACAAATTATGCATACAAGTCATAAATGACATAACTGACCTATTTCAATTTTCAGAATCATATTCCGACCCCAATATCAAAAAGTCACCCCCGGTCAAACTTTCCGAAAATTCAACTTTCGCCATTTCAAGCCTAATTCCACTACGTACCTCCACAAAATTTTTCGGACACGCTCCTAAGTCCAAAATCACCATACGGAGCTACTAAATCATCAGAATTCGAATCTGAGGTCGTTTACACATAAGTCGACATCTGGTCGACTTTTCCAACATAAGCTATCCATTACGAGACTAAATTTCTCAATTCATTCTGAAATCACTCCGGACCCGAACTAACTAATCCGATAGGTCATAATAAAACTATAAAGCACAAATAGAGCAGTAAATGGAGAACGGGGCTGTAATACTCAAAACGACCGGCCGGGTCGTTACAACAACCTGTCTACGGAGCCTCTAAGTACAAGAGAAGAGTAATATGGAAATTCCAGCAACAAGGGCCCTGCTATACCTCAAAACACAGTGCATGTGAAACAAAAGATACATGACCCCGAAATGAAGTGGGGCTCACCAAGTCAGCTGAAGAGAGTGTACCGCTATCACTGATCAATTCTGCATGTTGTAGAACTACATGCATCCATTAAAGATGCAGCGCCCCTCGACAAAAGGGACGTTAGTACCATCGAATAGCACTAGTATGTAAAGCTAAAAGTTCTCTTTCAAAATAGAATGTCCATATAAGAAAAGGAAAACCATAGAAACAGCAAGCCACAATCAACAATATCCAAATGTCCCATTAAAACACAATAATTTTCAAAATACGAACTTCTTATACAATTTTGATTGGGAGATCATTAGCACCGATATACCACCATCTTTGTTAGCCCGATCACGCCTGATCGGCTAGGCCATCTCCCCACGAACAATGTGGTTTAACATGTGATGTGAAAGAAAATTGTTACCAAGAGTAGTACCACCATGTGCGCAACATGGCGTTTGATCTCCACCCGATCAGCTAGGCCGCCTTCCCACATATGCCGTGTGGATTGACTTTTCCAATCCACAAAGATTACCAGTTTCATCCCAATCAAGGACAATAATATTATAATTTTACCAATATTTTAATTTTATCCCAAATAAGGGGAATAATCACAATCCCTCCCTACACCGGCACGCGTAGTTTCAGGTATTGGCCTTATGACCCACCCTTCCTCGGTTTGCTAATGATGCTCCCAAAAATATTTTTGATTTGATTTGCATGCAGAGGTAACATAAATACAATTGTACTCACCTCAACATCTTTCACATTGTATAACTTCTCATTAGAATTTTCAGTCATTCACAACAATAATATTTTCTTGGCTCATTTGGCCATTCACAAGATTCTTTATTCCTAGCACGATGGCCGTATTTCATATCCCACAATTTCACCTCTTTCAAATTCAAAGATCACCATCAAATATCAACATATAGAATGTTTCTGCAATCATATACCTCAAATTCATTAGTAATGGAAACTTTAAACATAAAAGGTTTCTTCCCAAAGAATTGGGCATACCGACCGGCAGTAGGAACACACATCAAAATCATAAACAATCAATACACCATTTATTCTTGCAATACTCTTTTCCAGAAATGACAATACACAATCTCAACACCTGAGTATGTAAGAACTCAAGCTACACTGGATATGTTTATAAAGCAAAGCATTAGTTAAAACAGCCACTTATGGGCATGAATTGAGTACAAAAGCTTTTATGCAATTCTATTTTCGAAATCATATTTTTAAACAATTGAGTCGGGGCTCATTTCATATTCTTTATCGCATCCTCTCAAATCATTTGCACTACTAGCCACAATTATAACTTAAATTCTTGGCACGTTGGTCACACTCTATATCCCCAATTTACTTATTTCACTTCCAACCATCTTTATAGATTATCAACAATAAGACATTTCCAATCAAAACTTTAGGTACACATATGAGCAATTAAGAGTCTTAAGAATATTGAAATTTTCTCACACAATTTGGCATCATAACTTCATTTGGAACACGACTCAAAGACATAGCATTTTAATACACAAACAATACTTTGAACATATATCTTTCGACATAAGGCTCATTCGGAATAATCAAGTTTATAGGGAATAACCCGGAATATAGAAGTTAGGAATCTTGAGCCAATCATACTTGATCTTACGGAAACATTATGGAATTTGATTCTAAAAGAGAAAGTTTAGCCAACATACCTCAAATTCATCCCTTAATGATACTACAAGGATCCACTACACCAAACAATTTCAATCTATAATAACAACATCCAGTGGAACCAATATTAGTAACAAATTTCATAGTTTAGGCCATTTAGGCATTTTATCAAACACCTAGTAGGCATGAATCTCTACATCTCTTACCCATTAAATTAGTTCATCCAACTACTATCATTTACCTACAATTTATCCCACCATCATTCTTAAATAATTCATAACTTTCAACATCACATACATGACCATCCATCCACACCCAACAAATAAAATTCCATCAAATAATTACCTTTCAGTCTCTGTAATGGTTATGTATTTAAATTAGAAACTTATGGCTTCCAATCACCATACCATAAGTTTCAATACTTAATTCATACCCATATTCTCATAATATATCCATACATGTAAGTCTAAGGGTGTAGAATTACTTTTTGGAAGAAATCTTGCAAAACCCTCCTTCGAGTTCTTGAAGAAATTACTTGAAGATCTATGTATTTTATGGAGGATTGAGTTAGTTTTACGGTAGAATTGATGGAATGAAATACAAAATTTATAGGTATTACTCACCTTGAAGATGGGGGGAGTTGGGGGTCTTAAGAGAGTGGAGGAAAATCCCCAAAGTTCGGCCAAGAGAAATGGGGTAAAATGAACCTCGAATGAGTATATAGTGTTTTGGGGCGCCACAGGTGGCGTGGGGCGCTGCATGTGGCGTTGGTTGAAGAACCTCAAGATTCCTGGCGATAGGGATAGCGCCCCACGCTACCCTGAGCGCTGGCTATGGGAAATCATTTCTATTTCGCTCAAAAATGGGCATAACTCTCTCATACGATGTCCGAATTCGACGATTCTTTTTGCTATGGCTCCGTAATTTCAATACGGATCTAATGATTCAATCAAAACTGAATTTGGAGTTTATTTTCTTAATATCATACCACTTATACTCGAAAAAATAATGTCGTTCAAACACTTTTGATGTCAAAATAATACGGTTCTACCGCATAGGTCTCCTTTGATACTCGAATATATTATTCCCGAATATCGTTGTCGCACTTTAAAATCTTAAATCATTAGAAAATTTTAACGAGGCCTTACATTCTACCTTTCCTTAGGCCCTCCAAGGCCAACCTCTCACACGTCTAAGGCTTGCAATCAACTATTTTTTGAATTTGACTTTGATATTTAAGCTTCAGTTCACGTAATACTACTACTCAAGATTTAGAGTAGATGGATTTGACATGGATGTTTTCTATTAATTTATGAAGTATGTATTTTGTAGTAGATTTTTGCAAATGTTTACATGATTTGAAAGTAGTGGTTCGATCAATCATGCTACAAAAAAGAGTAGTCTGCCTAGGATGGCTCTCATTCTTAAGCTTAGTCTTATACGGCCCAAATACCAACCTCTTGAGCATCATTTTAAAGTTGATAGTGTTCTTCACTCCGTTCATAAAGTGTTGAAAAATTACTGATATCTCATAAGGTAATGTCCATTTGGTTTAAAAAATCTTTTTCTTTGAAATATTATTTACATCTACTTATTATTTAGTAAGTTATTTTATAATTAATAGAGTCAAACTAGTCGTTACTAGCCGTTGGAGTAATACCTATATAAATATGGGTTTTGAAGAGTTAAAGACACACTTTCTAGCAAAACTTTCTGAATTATCTTCTTCCTTCTATATGTTGGGTTTCTTTCTTGAATTTTTCGCTAGTTCTGTTCCCAATTTTATAATTGGAAGAGCTTGTTGAATCATGGGGGATACACCCAATTTTATTCTTTATTGTGTGAGCGAAATATCCTTAAGGACAATATTCTTGACACGCCTCAAGTTAACTCCTATTCTCCATAATAAATTTTCCAACAATTTTAAGGATAATTCAACGATGCTATGGAGAATATCAGTTCTGGAACCTCGAGATAGATGATAGATGAACAAATATTATTATTATTATTATTATTATTATTATTATTATTATTATTATTATTATTATTATTATTATTATTATTATTATTATTATCATAAGTTGTTGCTGGTTATACTTTGGGATGCGCTCTTGGCAAGTTGTCATTTCAATTTCGTACACTATTGCATTATGAAGATCAAAATGCACCACAAAATTAAGGTACACCTTTTTCTAGTAATTGAATGCGCCTAAGCCTACATAAGTTTAAATTAATTCTTCAATTTCAAAAAATTTGAGTTTTGAATTTGGAGTGTTATAAATAAAAGCACGATTGATTTCTATACCCAAATCGTATAAGTTCTTTGCTAATTCTATAAGAATGAAAGAGTGAATAATTTACTATACATGATAATCATTCATGTCAAATAGAATTTGACAAATCTTTTTGATGGAAGGGAAGATGATGATTAATGTGTTAGATTTTGTAAATCTCCTCTCATCATAATTGAATGCTTTACATATATTTGCCAAAGTTTTTCACAATATATTTTACAGTTTTTGAGCTCTTGAATTTTGATGAATTTGCATTTATCCTTACAAATAACTTTTATCTACCGAATTATCTTAATTAGTGAGCCGTGATTTCTAGGAATTCAACTTGAGTATATGTGTTCCTAGATCATTGCTGGTCTCCTCTGTATCAGTTTGATAGAAATAACAGATAAGATAAGACCCTTCGTGCTCTTGTGACATTTTGGGTGAAGCTATATTATTAGCTTGTTGTTTATAAATTGGTAAAACTCTTTATGAGTTGTGAAAATGTTATATCCTAAACCAAAAATTTTCAAAAATGTGGGGGGAACGTAGTGTCCAGAGTTATATATCCTGAACCTAAGAAGAAAAAATGTAAGAAAAATTGCTTATTAATGTTATAATAAAGCCTTACAAAATTGAGCTTTTTTGTGGAAAAAAAATTATATTGGAAGATAAAAAATATATTATATTTCTGGTTTTGAAAAGTTATGTTGCTGTCACGCCCCAAAATCGAGGAGCGCGACCAGCGCTTAACCGAGTGAACCCGACCGAGCAAGCCTGTTAGATTTCACTCTACCTAAATTCATCCACGAATGGAGATAGTATATATTTTCATTAATTAGACAAAAAGGTGTTCATGTCTACAATACCAATTCATTACCAATAGTTTCATCATTTTTAAAGTCTCAAATGGACAAATAATACAACCTAAACATAACATATTTTGACTTTCCCAGTACCAATACACAACCCACACTATGTCTACGGAGCCTCTATAGATAAAGAAGAGTACAATGATAATACCAGCAACAAGGCCCCGGCTATACCTCAAACAGAATACACAAAGAACAAAAGATACATGACCCCGAGATGAAGTGGGGCTCATCAAGTCAGCTGGGAAGAAGGTGTACTTCTATCACTGATCAATATCTCCTGCAGTGGAATCACCTGCATCTATTTAAAGATGTAGTGCCCCCGGCAAAAGGGACGTTAGTACCGTCGAATAGTACTAGTATGAAAATTAAACACCAATTTAAGAATTCGGAAATACAATATAAATATGATGAATCAGGGCGGCAATATAATAATATAGATAATCGTTTAAACCAGAGCACGCTTATTAAAAACTATCAATAACATTTATAGGATTTAAGATGAGATCCTCTGTAACCATCTTTACACAAAGCTGCTCCGCCGCCTCACCTAATGTATGCAGGTAGAGGTGTAAGTACAATACCACACCTCTACTCAAGCGGCCCCACCGCCTCACCCTAATGTATGTGGGTGGATATATAACCACAATACCAAGAACCTACACAAAGCGGCTATGCCGCCTCACCCCAATGTATGCGGGTGGAAATGCATCAACGATACCAATATCAACACAAAGCGGTTATGCCGCCTCACCCCAATGTATGCGGGTGGAAATACATCAACGATACCAATACCAACACAAAGCGGTTATGCCGCCTCACCCCAATGTATGCGAGTAGAAATACATCAACGATACCAATACCAACACAAAGTGGCTATGCCGCCTTACCCCAATATATACATGTGGGTGGTGGTGCCACAACAATACCAAAACTATACACAAAGCGGTCATACCGCCTCACCCCAATGTATGCGGGTGGAGGTGCAGTCCCACAATACCATAATCCCCACACAAAGCGGTCATACCGTCTCACCCCAATATATGCGGGTGGAGGTATATCACAATCACAATCTCTACACAACTTGGCATAATAACTTTCACATAAGTCACGACTTGAAATTATAACATGTGGATACACAATCCATAGTTTGGGACACATTCTCAATTTATAATGCAATATGATAAGAGCATTTGAAACACAAATTGAACATTATCTTCATTACAAAACTTATCGGAATACTCGATTTTTAATCAACATCTTAGAACTTACAAGGATAATGGGAATTTCAATTCTTAAAGAAGAGTTTAGCCAACATACCTTACTTGAGATTCCTTACACTCTAAATATTCCGGAATTCTTAACAACTTCAATTTATTTTAGAAATATAACAAATTGAACCAAAATTAGTAAAATGATCATGATTCTAGCTCATTTGAGCATTTTGTCAAATACTAGGTGTGCATAAGGTTTCAAGGTCCTTTTATGGAGAATTCCATCATCCCACAACATAATCTTTACCATGCCTGGTTCAACAATCTTCCTACACCCCTTGATATCACATGCATGTAAAATAAATAACTCTCATGTCCAAAAATTATCTTGCTAATTACGCACTTATAGACAAAATTCGAAATTGAGGGTTAGGGTGTAAAATCTTACCTCTAGGATGAAGACCTAGTGAGTTTTCCTTCTTAATCTTCCAAAGCTTGAGCAAGAATTGAAGAAAAATTATTGAAGAACACCTTCTCACTCTATGGCACTCTCTCTCACTCTAAAATGTCAGACTATAGCTCAAAAATGGCCAAAATAGTGTATTTAACGAAATAGGATCGGATTTTAAAAACCCATAAATGAAGCTCCGAAACACGTTCTGCGATCGCATAATCAATATGCGGACCGCATATCGGTCGCATAATTGCTGACCAAAACGACCAAAAATATGTCTGTGTCTGCGGTCACTATGCGGTCCGCATAACTGTTCTGCGGTCGCATAATGCACCGCATAACAGTTATGCGGTCGCATAGTCAACCACATAATTGCTTCCAGACTGACCCTCTCCTGCATCACTTCTGTGGTCATTATGTGGCCCGCAGAGTGGTTCTGCGATCGCATAATGGACAGCAGAAATGCGCTTTTCCACCAAAAATTTTTCTTTACTTTCCGGTGCATTGTTCGACCAAATAATACTCAATACGTAAAATCAATTTGGCACCACGAAATATTATTTTTTTTTGCAAAAATTTTACGGGGCCTTACAGTTGCTTTGGGTCTCTTAGTCATTTTGGTGAAGAAATCGTTGAATTATGACCCATTTTCTATTGATTTGAGATACTTATGTAGAAGTTAAAGTTGTTTTTATATTTAGAAATTTTTCTTTAGTACTTGAATATGGAAGATACAAAAAGAAAATAATTTCTTATGTGTTGAAAGACGCTTCAAAAGATACTTGTAAAGAAGTCAAGTTTTATTTCATCTGAGGTGATTTTATGCCTTACTTGAGTAATACTATGAGTTAGTATTTTGTATGTGAATTTTTTATTGTATTAGAATGATACAGTGATAATGTTGAAAAACTCACTAGTGATTGTGTGATCACCTTTTGATGAGGTGTTATGATATTGGAATTGTCTGGCAATGAGGTTGATTAAGCAACCTCGTGGTGAATCTTCCACTTGGAATTAAGTCGACAATATTTGTGTCGATGAATTGTGATTGCCAAGGCGCAATAGCTATTATAAAAAAATAAATCTTTCAATGGGAAGACTAGACACATTCTCTTGAGACATATGTGATAAAGCAATTGCCTAGTGAGATTTTTATACATATTATGTGTAGTCAAAAGAGGATTTGGCCGATCCTTTGACTTATAAGTGAAACATCGAGGGATTGAGACTTTTGCCAATTTGAGATGTATCAACAATGATGGTAACCCAAAACCAATATGATTGGAGATCCCATTAATTAGGTTCAAATAGGTAATAACAAGTCATTAGTTGATCAAATACACACTATTAAATTATGTCTCTTCCTATGGTGTGTGTGTATATAGTGCAAGACTGCAAGAAATGTGAGGTTGAGTTATTATACTCTTAATCCAATAATCCATAGCCTATTGTAGGTGGTGTATTGTGCTGCAGAATACACTTGATGGATGGACCTTTATGAGTGTGAAGTGGGGCCGCTCTTATGAAATTTGTGGCAAAATTTCTAGAGCACTCGTGAAAACTAGGCGCGCTCATGGCCTATTAGCGCAAAATCGCGATAACAACAGAAATTGTGGGGGTGTAATATGATGAATAAAATCCCTAACTTACAGCAAGAATTTCTGGTTTATAGAAGTTATCAACTTCACTAGTTATTTTGTAAGTTAAATTTTATTTTATCTATATCTGGTTCATAGTCTATAAGACACCAGATGAATTTTATTATACCCGAAACCCAGCAAATTATCTCTCTCTCTCTCTCTTTCTTTCTTTCTTTCTTTATTTATTTATTTATTTATTTATTTACTGTTTATTTTTTATATCCCTTTTGAGATATGTGGGGGATTGTTGGAAAATTAGTGATATCTCAAAAGGTAATGTCCATCTTGGTTTGGAAAATCTTTTCTCTTTGAAATATTATTTACATCTACTTATTATTTAGTAAGTTATTTTACAATTAATAAAGTCAAACTAGTCGTTAATTAGCCGTTATCTAGCCGTTGGAGTAACACCTATATAAACATGGTTTTTGCAAGAGCTAAAGACACACTTTCTAACATAACTTTCTGAATTATCTTCTTCCTTCTATATGTTGGGTTTCTTTCTTAAATTTTCTACTAGCCATGTTCCCAAGTTTATAACTGGAAGAGCTTGTTGAATCATGGGGGATACGCCCAATTTTATTTTTTATTGTGTGTGCAAAATATCCTTAAGGACAGTGTCCTAAACACGCCTCAAGTTAACTCCTATTCTCCATAATAATTTTTCCAACATAAAGTAGGCGGAAAAAAAACTTAATAATCAACTAATTGCTTATTGCAGTCACAGTAGCTACTTTTAATTTGGTCCATAAAAATCTAACCGTTAAAAGTTTGGATCATAACCCAAATTAGAAGAATAAAATCATCAAAAGACATTAGTGTGTTGAGATAGGGGTAAGGTTTTAGTTTGAACTTTTTCAGAATGGTGACTTTAGTTCATTCACTACACACTAATAAACTGGTTATTAAACAATCAACCTAGTTGGCTTGGAGAGATTGTCCACACGGATCATGCTGGTTTGACCCCCTCAATGTCTTTGGGTTTGGGCCTGTCGTACGGGGCTTGCCTAATGCGATTTATATTTCATATGTAATTTGCAGGCTATTACACAGTGAGAGTTCTGTAGCGACCGCGTATTTTTCCTAGGTTAAAAAAAAAAACCATTGGCAGAGAAAGAAGATCTCCTATACGATTGAGTATACCTTTTAAATAAAGTAGTAGTGCTGTTTTTAGTCCTTAGCAACAAATACAAGTAACAAAGGGAGTAATAAATAAATAAGTAAATTAAAGAGAGAGGGGTAGAACAGAATCGAGGCGCATGCAAAAAGACTCATCATGATGTCCTCTCTGACCCACCCCCATATATATCTTTTCTTCTCAGCTTTCCAATTACTCTTTACTTCTTTTGCCTTTATTAACCTAACTCAACCATAATCTAGCCTTTTAAAAACCACTATACTTCTTTTTGGGTATCATACTTTCTCTTTTCTTACCCTCTAATTGTCAGAAATCTATGTATATGTATTTATCGTCTGATGGTTCTACTTTTCATACAATTCTGGACTGTATCAAGATAAATATAATCCGAAGTCAGTGCGTTAGGGCATTATAACTACAAGAATTAGTCGTCCTAATGCTACCATCAAACCTACTTACATTGGCCTAATTACCGTTCATTGGACAGTTATTCTGTAATACCACTAGTCGTTACATATATCACTAATCTTTTCTGTACGGCGTTAGGGGAGTGCCACGGTCGTCGTTAGTCTCATCTTCGTTCTTAATCAAAAATTTGAATTCAAGTATAAAAATAAAATTAATAGGAATATGCTTTCCCTTTAATGGTTCTCAAGTTAAGAGGTGCAAACCCCATAACCGCAATATGAACACTGAACTCGGGTGAAAAAAAAAACTCTTTTCTTTTTCAGTTCCCGATTTATGTGGTTCATTTTTCTTTTTTAAAATTTTAAAAATTATTATAATTTTATATCTAGAAACTATTTAATCCTATTACTTTCATAACCCTTAATAACATTATTTGTTGGGAACCACTTTAAGTAAAACTTCCTTATGAGGAAAAAAAAAAGTAAAAGGACACTGATGCTAGGGGTAAGCATAAAATTCGAAAAATCGAATTCCGAACGGAACCGAATTAATTCAGTATTTCGGTATCAGTTTATTCGGTATAATTTGGTATCGATTTTTTGATTATTCGATATTTCGGTACGATACTCGTATTGAGGTTTCGATATTTCGGTATACCGAAATACCGAGACAGTTAGAATGGATGGTTAAACATTAGTCTTCCATTTTTTGTAATAAAAGACAATATCTTCTCCTGTACCAGAAGATGGAATGAGATAATGTTTGTCCATGATTTCTAGAATATCATGGAAAATCTTCTTGGACAGCTCCTCTTCTACCTTCTGCCTATATCTCTTAATAATCAACCTCACATTGTTCTCGTTTCCTTTTGACTCTTCTTTCTGCTCAATGCAAGACATAATACGCCAAGAAGCACTTCGAGCTCCGATAACAATTTTGTAACCAACAGAAAGCATCGAGTTTTGCAACTTTCTTCGTACTCTCAACTTTGTGTGCTCCGTATGTATTTGAGGTGTTTATTTACCGAATCTGGTATGCAAATTGCCACTCCTTAACCAAATTGTCACTCCTTGTCACGTTAAATAAGGACGATGATGCCGAAATCGTACCGAACCGAACAAAAAAATACCGAACGTACTGAACTACTTTGGTACGGTATTTGATATGCATAATTGATATATCGAATACCGAAGTACCAAACCGAAATTTATAAATATCGTACCGAATTATCGAACACCCACTTCTAACTGAAACTACTACTACCATTAATTGTTGATAATTTAACATGTGTCAAAAGTTTCATTTGTCTTAAATTTCGTTGAAGCAATAATATTTTTTGCAAGAAAGTGCAAATAAACCAAGTGTATTCGGTATTATGTATGACCAACTAAGGAAATAACATACTACTTAAAGACAAGATCCAAAACTAATAAACTATTGTACATCGCATGCGAAGTATTATTACGCTCATCAAATTTTCTTAACAGTGATATATATATAAACTTATATTTTAAGCATATAGATGAATATTTATTTAATACATTATGTTAAACCGTATACATGTTGTATATAATTTGAATATGCTCCATCATTTCAAGGGCATATTGGTCGTAGCGACGTCTCAATCAGAGATATTCCATATCTGGTGCAGCTCGGCAGTCAGCAAAAGAGTCACACTGTACTGTATGTATATGTAGTAGAGTAGTAGGCTGATTCAATTGGCCTCAAAAGAGGAAAAGAAAAGGTAACGAACCACTGATCTGTGACAGCTCAAAACCACTTTCCCAATCCAAACAAAACCATACTCCCCCACCCCCCACCATCACATTACCTCCCAAATACAGTACTTATCCCAAGTTTCAGTTACTTTTTCCTAACATATACCCCAAATCAGTTCATTTTCTTGATCCAAGATCTGTCCTTTTATAAATATCATACCTAAAAATCTTCCCTACTTCACTCAAAGATGCTGAAATTTGGAAAGAACTGAAAGAGGGAAGTTCATAGCCATGAAAATTTGGTTTCTGGGTTTTGCTCATTATGCTTTCAAAAGCTTAAAGTTTGGATCTTTTTGGTAAATACCCAAGTCTAAAGTTTGGTACTTTACTGTTTGGCATGTGGATGGAAGAGGAAATGAAGCTTGCAGATCTTTATAGTGAGTGAAAAAAGAACAAATCTTTATGAAATAATGGTGTATTTAATTGATATTGGTATTGGTGAAAAATGTATGTTTAGTTCTTGGGAGCTCTGAATTCGAAAGATATATGTTTTCTAGTGCTTGATGCTAAGGATAGTGCCGTTTCGTTTTGGTAATTGGTTGTCTGCTTATTTCTTTCCACATCAAGAATCTTGATTTTTGGGACCATAGCTTTTAGTATTACCAAGAAAAAGAGATAAAGGTGTGGTTTTGATGCAAGTGTTTGAATTGTTGTGAAGAAGGAGGGAAGCTGTGAATCTTGTTTTGTTGATTACTCAATATTTTTGGGACCCTTGCTTTTAGTATTACCAAGAAAAAGTTTTGGTTTGATGCAAGTGTTTGTATTATTGTGAAGAAGGGGGAAAGCTGTGAATCTTGTTTTGTTGATTACTCATATTTTGGAACTATCGGATAAAGGGGTGTCTTTGGAGTGTAAGAAATAGTAATAATGTCAATGTCCTGCAAGGATGGTAAGTCAGTTGATGATAATGGGAAGTATGTCCGGTATACACCTGAGCAGGTTGAAGCTCTTGAAAGGCTATATCATGAGTGTCCAAAACCCAGTTCAATGCGTCGCCAGCAGCTTATTCGTGAATGTCC